>NC_056725.1:479433806-479711306 GCF_019279795.1 Protopterus annectens | reverse complement strand
TTAAAATAATGCAAGGACACTAGCCACCTCTGAAGCTCATCCAATAACTTCATCTCAAAAGCTCTATAAATACAATTGTGTATTACCACAATAAACACACATACACATAAAATTACCATTGAAACCTGATTAAATATAGACAAGCATACCTTCAACCAAACCAACTTAAAAAGTATAAAAGGTATCATATAAAAGGTATAATTTTTTTTACATTTGTATAGCTTTCACTGCTCAGTATTATCACCGAACCAATTTGTCTTCTGCAAATGTTTAATGCTGTGCTACCCTGAAACTGTATATATGTTTGTAAAGCACTGAGCTAGTGATGTTTAAAGCACCTTGCTTGTACTCATGCATATGTGACTAATTCCTGTTTGCTGCCAGGGTGGATAGGAATAGCCTGTAGCTATGAGTTTTGGTAAATTTGAAGGTTAGAAACAAACTTAAAGATCACGTGTAAAGGTAGGAAATTATATTGGCCCTAGCACTTCATGGATGAGTCACTGCACAAAGTTTGTTTTCACTTAATAATGATATTTTAAGTGAAAAGAAGGATTTTAAAGATCCTGCCACATGATACCTTCCTAGCCTACATCTGGGAAAGATGTTCAAGATGTCTGGAGTGAAAGCTGCATTTTGTGTAGCTTGTTTTTTTTTTTAATTTTTTTTAAAGTAAGAAGTAACAAATACATTTCTGCAAATATTAAAATATTGTGATATAAATTATTTTTACCCATTGTTTTACGTTAGGTCTAATTTGGTATTATTATTTAAACTGTACATGTTTTATATTATTTTTGAAACTTATAACATTTTTCTTCTTAAAAGGTTTTTGTCATACTTTAGAGATTTTCTCCTGTCTTCCACTGAAAATGGGCCCCCACCCAGTTGGACTTACTCTGTGATCAAATACAATTAATAATCAGTAAATAAACATATTTATTGTCGTACAAAAACATGGATGTATTCCGTAATCTTTCCATTTCTGCTCCCTGTCAGCCTACCAACTTCAGGGATCCCAAATATGACATGCAAACAAAGCTTATATTGTAGTTTTGTCTATTTTAGCACAACATGGTCCTAAACGTACCACACAGCCTTCGCTTTTCAGATTTGTGAAACATAGTGCTACTTATGGAAAGATGTTCATATGTTTTGTGTGTGTGTGTGTGTGTGTGTGTGTGTGTGTGTGTGTGTGTGTGTGTGTGTGTGTGTGTGTTTTCACGTGAAACAACAGGAAACACATTGTGTGTTTAAACTACCTTTAGCCATTCCACAAAGGATGCTGGCTTTGCAGCTATTATTGTGAGCTACTCTGTGCTGACATCAATGGTTCAGTTAGTGATTTCAATACAGCATCTTTTATTCAGACATTCTTCATAAGTTCTTCTTTAAAATGAATAATTAAATGCATTACTAGTAGACAAAAGTGATATTGCAGTTCCAGGAAAAAGAACATAGCTGTCAGCTAACTATTCTTACTGAAAGTGGTGGTAATGTCTTCAATGTCCATTGTGTTCTGACAGGAATCTCACTATACACATCCCACTTCATCTAGGCAGTGGTGGTGTGGAGGGCTTTGGTTTCTCGACATTATTCATACATTGTACTGTAATTATTCCTTAGAAGATTTGCTTTTACATAACATCATTAAACTGTTACATAACACTAATTTCATGCTGCCATCTTCTGCAAGTCTTACAAAACTTCACACAAGTTTCACTGTATCATGTTTATAGGTTAGTACTAGGCTAATTGCCCTTGTGGGCCATTTTAAGCCTAGCCAATTACCCAACATGAGAATCAAACCCTGCACCTTGTGTTTGCCAGGTAAACATCTTAACCATTAAGCCATCCTCCCACCCTTTTGTCACTTTTGTTTTCGTTGAGTTGTTATTGGGGGACATGGTTGTGTGTTCACCATCTGTGGGATTTCTGTTGTGCATGAATAATTACAATAATCAATTGTAGTGTGTTGTTATGGGGCACAAAACACTTCAATACTTCATACACATGTTTGCGGGGGGAACTGGGGAAGCACAGTACAAGTTTGTGCTATATACTGCACATACGTATGCATTTTGCCAGGCCTGAGTGCCCTTAACTGTCTTGTATAGAACATGCAGTGCAATGTATACAGATACTGGTTTGTATACCTTAGACACCCCTGTTGTGGCAGTGGGTGGTAGTTCTGCAGCACTTAGCTTACTCCTCCTGTTCTGCACTCATGTTCATGCTCTATCCACAGGTGTTTCTGGCTCAGTGACATGACTGCAGTAAATACCTATTTTGCATTTATTTAAATGATGTGATCAGGTCCTAGGATACCTCTCATTGACAGAAGATTTGTGACACCACTCTGTTGTTGGAATGGAGTAATAGTTGTCCTACTGCATTTATGTAAAAGTCTGCAACATGCCTCAGGTTTGCACTGTAGTTTTTTTATCTATTTTTGGCCTTTTTTGTCATCTGATATGCTGACACTGTTACTTAGTTCTGTTATCCATAGTGTCACATCAGCTTTGTATGCTAAGTGCTTGATTATTTTAAATATATTGCTGTGCAGTCAGTCTGCGACCAAACAACTGTAATTTCTGTCTGTTGCAGCTGAACACCTGCTACAGGTATGTGTTTTGTGAATCACAGACAAGGACCCTAAACTCATTTACATATCTGCTCCATACCAGGATTACTCCAGGTATTTGCAAGCTTAGCAATAGTTATGTCACATTTGCCAGAGGTTTGTGAAATGCATAGAATTTAAGAAAGTGATTTTTTTTTACTCAGTAGCTGCCTTATGCATTTACACACAATATTTTGTGAATGCTGCCCTAAATACTTAATGAGCTGACAGCTCCATTGTGAGGTTTTTTTTTTTTTTTTTTGACCTAAAGTCTTAATAATTTATTTATTTTACTGATGCAAGTTTAACAGTTTTGTACTACTACAGTTATACTAGCAGTCTTTTAATTTTATTATTTATTTATTTTTTTAATTTACTGTTGTGCTCTCATATTACAGAGTTTATTTTATTTAATGTAATTCTCTTGGTCAGGTAGTTCCATTAACTTTCAGGCCTTTCTCAACAGAAACTTGTGGAGCTACTTCTATTGTCTTCTTCTTTTTTTGGCTTTTCCCGGTTAGGGGTCGCCACAGCGGAACTCCAGTCCACTAATGATTGGCAGTAGATTTTTACAGTGCCAAGGTGCCAACCCGACGCCCAGCCTTCAGTGAAGACATGCCCATTCACGCATGTCTTTTGAATGCCACTCGACCAGGGGGAGGACATACAGACTCCACACAGAAGGCACTCCAACCAAGAATTGAACTGGAGAACCTCTTGCTGTGAGGTGACAATGGTACAGCTGCACCACTACTACTACTATTGTCTACAGGAAGTTTATTCAATACTCTAGGGAAACTGTCTTATCTTTCCAGCAGGTAGCATTCCAAAATGTGTTCTTCATAATGCAGGTAGTAAAGAAGATCGCATTTAATGGAATATGTAGAGCAGAGTCTGACTACCAAGGAGGTATAGGAAGGCAATGCAGAGGTTGCTGTTTTGGAGGACACAGCTGAGTGAATTCATGACATGGATTAGTTGAGGTTTCCATGCCTGCTGGCCTTCTTCAATCACAATTAGGTTTGCAAGTTTATTTGAGACAGCATGGCACTGACACTTCAGCTGAGTTTAACTTGGTAGCAACTTTGACCTTTGATGAGGCTTTGAAAATACAAGCTGGAATTTTTTCCAGATTGTAGGAAAGTACCCTTAGTGACTTGTCATTGCCTAGACTATACTCATCATGGTCAAGTTAAACCCCCTTATACTGCTGTCAGGGCTGAACCACATCTGGTACAAATGTGTACTTAGGTGACATCAGATGGTATGCCTTATATCTGAGGGATCATATTAGAACATTCTGTTGAGCAATTACTACTTAAATAATTACTGGAGTTGACTTTTGAGGATATTTGGTTGTGCTTTTTCTTGTGGGGTGCACATGTGACTTTGAGATCTTTTTTTAAAGATCAGAATCCCATTGGTCTCTTGGCGGAAGATTTCAATGCAATCTTTATGCAGCGCATCCATCTTGTAGCCATAAGAAAGCATCCGTCTCTGGGCTTATTTATTTATTTATTTATTTATTTATTTATTTATTTATGTATTATTTATTTATTTATTTATTTATTTATTTATTTATTTATTTATTTATATGTTTGTTTTCTTAGTTGGATTATATCTGCAGTTTATCACTTTGGTTATAATAATGCTGCAGTATGTTAACAGCCTCAGAATCAATGCTGGCTAGCAAAAGGCACTAGAACCTTAGACGAAAACTACATGCAAAATCATTCAAATGTAAATTTTGAATACTTTCTGAAACTATTATTTAAGAACAAATGTAGAATACTATTTTACAGCAAATATGGTATTTAAAATGCAGTTGTGCATAGGACATCAGCTTTGTAATGAGCCAACATGTTCTTATAGCAAATGCCTCCTAATGGTTTCTCAAAGCTGATGAAGTATCAGCTTCCTGTGTGCAGAAACTGACTGAGATTAAATCACCACTGAAAGGCTTGGAGTGGTGTAGGAATCTCACTTACTACCTCACTAAGATGTATGTGCCTCACCCAAATGCTGCACATCATCTCTTCTGTCTATGAGTATTCCCAGATTAAATGAAGCCACAGAACATAAGGTTGCCCTGCCAACTAACACATATTCTGTTCTCCAGGATGGAGCTGACAATACTGAAGACTTACAGAGGGGAAGAGTGGAATCAAAGTCATCAAAATATCATGATGTTAAGAATAAAACATCCTACTGAAATATTTCTAATCATAGTCTTTAAATGTAAATAACTAAGAAACAGTCAGCTAAGGTGCTGATATATTATATGGTTGCATTCTTTTCCTCTGTTTGTATAGTATTCTGAGATACTAGTACATGTGCACTGTGGACATTACACATACTGACACTTGTAGCATTGTAGTTTGCTAATATTTTATTAATTTCTTGCCGACATAAGCCCAGTCGAAACAAGACAGTATTTTCTGGGTGACTCAAGACCAGTGTATAAGTGATTTGCTCAGAAGTCACGGAGTATTGGAAAATGAAGATTAGAACATAAAGTCCAGGACTTCAGAATGAAGTTTATAGTAGGACATAACTTCAACCCTCTATGCTAAACTGTCAGACTCAAGTGACAAATTCCTGTTTCGGTCTTACCATTCTCTTTAGTAGGTGAGCACAACCTCCGCACAAATTACTGCTTTATCCGTAAAAGATTCAGTACTGGATATTGTTAAGTACGCTGCTGGTTTACTGTTAAAACTTAGGATGCCTGAACTGGAAAACAACTATTCCACCTCTAACCTATTTATCTTACAAGGTTACAAATGACTTGTTATGGCAGGAATCTTCAGTACTATTGTTTTGTTTGCTTTCCAGGCTAATAGATTATTGCATGATGTTGGACAACAGTTCTTCCTGTTGAACATTTGACATTTGCAACATGTTTCACTATCTACTTCAAGTGGGCATGTTTAAACTTATTAGCTGGATTATGTTTTATACCATTCAGAACAAATGTGTATGCATTAGCTAGATCATCTGCATCTTATATATTAACATTCGGTGTTGGAGTCTTGGACTACAGTGTCCTACAAGGCCCTCTACTTCTCTTTAATATTTTCTCTTGTTTCATGCAGGAAAGGTTTGTTCTTTATTTTAAACGGCCTATCCTTAGAAATATTTCAATTGTAATGTTTCATATTATACATTAAGAGGTGCAGTTAGAATGCTTTTGTATTTCACATAGCACATTTGATATTAAGAATGTCTGCATTTCTCCTAGAAAATATGAGACTGATCATTCCTTATAAGCTAGACAAGAACTCACAGACTGATTCACCTTTCTGGAATGCTGTGAATTTGCAAAAATGCCAGCAATGCAGCTATTTTCAGCTATTACATACATAAGAAATTGCAGCTCTGTCATTGTGATATGCCTTATAGCAAGCTGATACATTAAATTATAACAAACATTTTGCGAAACCTACAAGGCAAACACTTCTTTAGTGTATGTGTTAATTTTTGAAATCAATAGATTTCTTCTCAAATTAATGCAATGGATCTTATTACACATTATATTCAATGTGTGCTTCTCATTAGTGATTTTATCTAGTCATGAGCTACAATATGCTGGCTGACAGAAAAGAGAACTTTTGAAAATCTATTGCATCCTATTAGATGGGTGAAATGCATTGTATTATTACACCCAGGTCTCAGAATTGAACATTTGTTTTTTAAAATTATTGCCAAGAGTTCTATTTATATATTTAATTTGATTTGATGTTGTTGTTGTGTCTTTCGGCTTTTCCCAGTTAGGGGTCATCACAACGGAACTCCGGTCCGCTAATGATTGGTAGTTGATTTTTACGTGCCGAGTTACCAGCCCTGATGCACAACCTTCAACGAAGGTACGCCCATTCACGCATGTCTCCACGCAGAAGACGCTCTAGCTGAGAATCGAACCGGACAGCATCTTACTGTCAGGCGATAATGCTACCGCAACACCACCACCAATTTGATTTGATACAGATTATAAAAAAATTCAGCGAATTTCATGCTTTAACATACCAGCTACTAAACATGCATTTCATGAATTATAAAATAAATATACATAACTGATGTCTAATAATTTAAGGGCAGCTGGTATACTACCTATTGTCATGTGATATGGAAAAATAATTGAGTAATATTCTGAGTTGACAGTAGGCTGTGATATCCCTTTCTGAGCTATGTTAGTCCATTTTCATTGTTTAAAATATATTTTAGATAAAGCACTTAAGAATTTATGCCATTTACATGAAATACAGTGATATGTATCTTCTTTTTTTTTTCAAATATAAAATTCATAGATTTTGTTAATGAGGTATATTTTCACTAAGCAGAAATGTGTGTTTTCAGTACTGATCTGAGAACATTGCATGCTAAAGCAACTTGCTCAAAATCACACATTAGGGAAATGGAAACTGATGGAATAACTTCCAGGACTATAGGGTAGATAATATTATAATTTCCCCATTTTATGTGATTTATTTTTCCATTTCTTAGTAGTGAAAGAATACATTTATGAGCCAAAGAAATTAATTTAATTCAGCACAAAGTTCTGTAACACTAACATCACTTCTTTCATTAATGATGATAGCTACGGTGGTACAGCTTTTTTAATAATGGGACTACATTTAAATTCTTTTTCTTTATCTCTGGGGATATTTGTTCTGGATAAAGCATCTGAAACATTTATACTCTACACAATATGCTTTAAAACTAGTTGAAGCTTCAGAATTGTTTGAGTAGTCTCTCTGACTGATCCATGGGAGTTTTGTTTTTGATAATATAGTTATTCCCCTTTTAATCATGAATGGCAGGCAATGTTTATTTATTTGACAACTTTATTTTTTATCCTAGTTAAACAAAAAATCTTCTTCGGCCTTTATATATAGTACCATTAATGCACTTTCTATTTACAATTTGTATGCCTCTATATACATATTTTTTATATTTGTTAACATTGTTTGCATAGTTTTGAGGCAGACAATTTCCATTAATTCTATTGTCATGTGATCTAGCAACATTTCTGATATTCCTAAACATTCCAAGCCAACAACCCTTATTATTTATAACACAGTATATACAGTTTCAAAATATGATCACTGAAACCTGAGTTTCTTTTCTGCCTCAGATATATTTTTAATTAGGGGGCGGAGCCTAGATGGCCAACTGGTAACAGCTCTTTTCTTGAGCTTCACATCAGTTACTAAGAAACAGGAAAATTAGTATTTAAAATTCCATTATTTGCTCTTTAAAGTTGTACAACCTGTTTTAGAGCCTGCAATCTACCAGATCTTCAACTTTGGAGCATTTTCTTAAAGAATTTCCTGTCAAAATTGATGATTATTTATATGAATAGAGATGAGCAACTCAAAATCCTTACATTCTGACTCCTCACTAAAAAAAGAAATCCAGTCTATATATACCACTCAACAGGAATTATCCTTAAAGATGGACAGATTTACTGACAACCTTGAAAACTTAAAGATAAACTGTCAACAACAAACTGATGCAACAACAATCTAAAATTTGGGACATTGAAACTTTACTGAGTGATATAGATGGAAGACTTAAGGATGATGAATCCCACTGTGAATTCATTCTGCGACAAAATAACTGGCTGATAAACAAAATAGATGATGTTGAAAACAGAGAAAGCAGAACAAATATAAGAATCTTTGGTCTCCCTGAAAAAACAGAAGGAGAAGATATCACCTCTTTTCTAAATTCCTGGCTACCTGATTTTTTAGACTTAAGAGAAGGTTTGTCCTATGGGATTGAAAGAGCACATAAAAGCATTGGGAAACCTATTCCTTTTTCTCCTAATGCACCCCGAGATCCATAGTCCAAACAGCTTGGAGAAAAAGTCCCTTATCATTCAAAGGAAACCAAATAAGGTTTGATAATGATTACTTTACGAGAGTCTTGGAAATGAGGAAAAACTCTTGGCCACTGGTAAGACTGTTAAAGCAAAATAAAATCAAAGCATGACCTGCCTACCCAGCTAAAGTCAAAATCTTTCATCGGAATGAAATGAGATCTTTCAATAATGTTGAAGAATCTGTCTCTTTCATCCAAAACAACAATATTATAATCCCAGAAGGTATGAACTGGTCACCATCAACAACTCTTAAAAGATAATCTGAGAAAAATAATTGGATGGATGTAAAAAAGAAGAAGTTAAAGACTGATTTTAAGAGTGCTAGACTTTCTAGTTCTTTCAAAGAGCAAACTAAATCATAGAATGTCTATAAACATCTAAAGAAGTATGTATCACTACTTTATTTATCTGTAAATACTCCCTCATAACTTAAAATTAATATCATTTCTCTCTTAATCAGATATAATAGCTAAGACTGTTTAATATATATTGTCAATTAGGTTATGCACACATGCTTATCTCCTCTCCTAGACTTTAATTTCTTTCAACAAAGTTAAAAAAGTTTTTTGTTTATTTATGAATCAGAAATGTTTACTGCCAGAACTTAGCTCTGTGTATATCTGACAAAACATGTGTTTACTTAGGTCCGTTCAACAAATTTTATTATAATATGTGACTTAAAATTGGTACAGACTTCTCTCCCCTTTTAAACATAAAGCTGGCAGTTTACTGATAACCTTCACAGAATAATAGTCTTGAGCATTACATTTGAAAAGAGAAGCAGTTTCTTTCCCCTTAAATATACCCACAATTGTTTAATCTGCTAGGCTTCACTCAATATGGGTAAGGCTTGCTTTGACTGCAGACCGAGTGATGTAGTGAGTTTACTTTTTTTTCTTTTTTTTTTTTTTTGGGTGCTTCATGGGACTGGCATGCAGTCTACATTGGTTTACCTGCTTTGTTGATTCAACAGAGAACAGTTTTTTGGACGATACATGACCTATTTGATAGATGATTTATTTTTGAAATTGCGGTGGGCTGGAGGTAATGCTAGATGGCATCTGAGTTAAACGTTTGTATAGTACTTTGTCTCCATAGAAACTTGGGTGGTGCTATACTAATTAATGATGACCTCATCGCATGATTACCAGAAACTCTTCAAACATCTGAAAGGATAGATAATTCAACAGTTTTGGTTTCCCATATCACCACCACTTGTAATCACACACACTAATACCCTGTTTCCTTGCTCATAATTGTTGTATTGTTTAGTTATAGTGAACATCTAAATGCATAGAATCTATAGAATAAAATCTATCAATGAACAGTTTGATTTCCTACAATCACCACCACTTATAAATATGCACATTAATGTCCATAATTGTAATGTTGTTCAGTTATTGGGGAACACTACAGTGAATTGGAAAGTTACTTTATAGGGAAGCATAATTTCAAATGTATTTTGTAGACAGAGAGAAACAATCTATTTGAGTTAGCTTTGCAGACCGGCTGACACATACAGAATGCTTCTCTGAGTAAAATATAGTTTCCTTTTCTTCAAATATGCCTGCAATTGCTTAATTCACTAAACTTCATCCCATATGGGTAAAACTTGTTTGAATGCAGACTGAGCAGTGTGGCATGCTTCACTTTTTTTTTTATTTGATGCTTCGTGAGACCTGCGTGTTGGTCTGCGTTGGTTTGCCTACTCTGTTAATCTAGCAGAGAATAGTATATTAGATAATACATAACTTATGTAATAATTGATTATTAAAACTGTAACAAACTGGAAGCAATGTTAGACATTTTAAAATTGTACATCTGTACTTGGTTTATTTGGAAACTTAAATGGTGATTTGTTAATAAATGTTGACATCACTGCATGGTCGTCGGAAGCCCTCTAAACATCCGAGCAGATAGAAAACACTAATTGAACAGTTTTTGTTTCCCTTAATTATCACCACTTCCAGTCGTGCATACTAATACCCTGTTCCCTTGCCCATAATTGTAATGTTGTAGTGTTGTCTAGTTATTAGAAACAGTAGAGTGATATGGGAAATTATTCTACAGGGAAGCACCATTTAAGAAGCATTTCATAGTAAGGGGGATGATCTAATTAAGTTAATTATGCAGCCCAGTTTGATCTTATTGACATAATTTGTAGCTAACTCTTTATTTTATAGAAGAGAATGACTTTTATACTGATGTTAAGCTGAAGAGGCATATAGGAAAATAAATTGATTCAGTTGACATAAACCGTAGGCTTTTCTGATAAAGGCTCTCCCTGATGGTGAGGAAGCAAGTGAGATTTAGAAAGTACAATGGAATGTAACCTTGATTTATAATATTATTAAATCCTGAAAGTCTGAAAAACTGCAACTATATACATCTAATTTATCAGCATTAATGAAATGATGACTATTTAAAGTTTTTCACATTAGAGAGGTTTATGATTAATTACTCTCTGTAAATGATTCCTTATATACTGATACTACCTCTTCTCAGCTATTAACATATATTGACTAATAAGATGCTTATTAGACTATTAGTCAACTGGATTATACTAACGTCATTTTACTTTTATAACAAAAATGGAGTGAACTACAAGGTTTTTTGGAAATAGTCACAGTTTTGACTTACAATATGTCTAGCATAAAGTTGCCTTGATAAAATCTTCCCCTATTCATTGTCAGTCATGTAATTAATATTTGCTTTGTGAAGAATGCAATATATTTAAGTGACTCAATTCATCAGTATGTTCAAACTTATTACTGTCATTATTAATTGTCTTTAAGTGCTGATCTACTGTTTTAATGATTTATTCTAACTGATGCTAACATTGTTTATTTATTTATTAATTCTAATAGAAGTGCTTACATAATCAGTTGTTTATTTAAATACCTCTCTTTTGACAAACCTTATACAAATCCACTGTAAAGCTGTTAATTATTTGACTCTGTAAAGATTCATACAGTAATGAGCATGTGTTCTTTTTTCAATCAAACAATGCTATTCATTTGTGAAGTCTAAATTGCACTGATTATAATCAAAAATTATATGTTATATCAATATATTGTTGTTCTCTTGTACCAATTAACTTATAAAAATTCCATAGAATACATATTCTGGAGCCTCAAGTTGGGCAAATTTGTTCAAATCTTTGGAATGATGGTTAATCTGACTGGATACATTTGTTCTGTCAGATTAGGAATGGTTTTCATTCCATGTCATTTAAAGGATTTACTGATGTTTAATCATGTTTTAAAAACGTTTTCCATTTTCAGGCCTCAATCTAATTTTAAATTATATTTTTTAATGGGAATTAGCAATCTGTCATCAAAATATAACCTTTTGAAGAAGGCTGCACAAGAATTAAATAATACAAATGCTTGCTACTATATCATTCTAATATTCTTAACCATTGAGTAAATAAGATGGATTTGACCTTTCTTTCTCTAAATGTTAATGGCTTTAATAACCCAGGGAAAAGATTTAATTTACTAAAATACTTGTAATTTACTAAAATACTTGAAATTAAATAAAGCAAAACTGCGGTGGTGGTGCTGCGGTAGCGTTGCCGCTTAACAGTAAGTCGTTGTCCTGTTCTATTTTCAGCTAAAGCATCTTCTGTGTGGAGACATGCGTGAATGGGCATACCTTCATTGAAGGTTGTACGTCAGGGCTGGCAACTCGGTACATAAAAATCTACTGCCAATCATTAGCGGACCGGAGTTTCACTGTGGCGACCCCTAACCGGGAAAAGCCGAAAGATACAACAACAACTTGAAATTAAATAAAGCACAAGTAGTTTTTTTTTTACAAAAAACTCATTTCAAAGCAAATTATAGCTTTATTTGGAATCCAAATGAATACTTAAACTATTTAATTCTTCACACACTAAAAAAACTACAGGAGTCTTAACACTGTGGAAGAAAAACATCATCTCTCCTCAAATTATTTACAATTATGAAGACAAGGAGGGTCTTTTATCAATTATAATAATAAAACTTAGTAACAGAATTTGGACATTAGTTAATTATTTTATTTTATTTTATTTTTAGTTTGATGACCAGGGAGGTCCACTGGGCTCAAAGAGCCTGTTTTCAGTTGAGGCCCTGGGAGAAAAGCTCCACAAAACATAGTGCACATAGTAACAATTATACAATTAGTAAAAAAATATGTAGTAAAACATAAGCACAGTAGAATATCAACATAGTATGGTATACAATGCATATTTACATGTAAATACATTTAGAGGTCGGCAGTACAGAGTCACCATTATACTGACGTTTTAAATCTTCTGAGAATGCTATGAGAGAAACATTTATAAGAAAACAGTAAATAAGATTGAACTCCTATTGGGTAAGGTGGAAGGTGCTTTATGTATATGTTTGTATTCATATATTAGGCAGGATTAGGTAAGTAGAGTGCAAGTGCATTTCCTGTTACTGGAGAGGTAGGAATGGAGCTGAGTTTTGAAGTGATCAAAGTTTTGAGAAGTTCTTAGAAAGGGAGGAAGAGAGTTTTATTCTTTGGCTAAGGAAAAGAATAGGAGAAGCTGACCTGAGGGACAGTTTGGTTTGTATACAAAAATGAGATTTTGGTGAGCAGATCTTAGAGTTCTGTGAGGGGTATATAGTGGTAAGATGTTAGTTAGAGCAGGGCACTTAGTGCGTTTAAAAATGAGCTTGTGGGCTGTAGTGAGTTGGAGGTAGTCCAGGTAGTTGGGAAGTTCTAGCCATTGCAGTAGGTGGAGAGGTATGCAGTGGTATGTGGAGTACTTAGACTTGGTGGCAAACTTTGAGATTTTGTTGTAACAGGATTCCAGTTTAGAGGAGATGGAGGAATATAATTTGGTTAGTAGGGGGCACCTTACAGCAGAGATGGTAGTAAGTAGGTAGTGGCGAGGGTCTTTCTTGTGAAAGGGGATAGAAAGCAGGAGTTCCTGTACAGCATGCCAAGTTTCTGATGTGTTTTCTTAATGTTTAGCTGAATATGGGTATCAAATTTTAGATGTTTATCAATAGTGACCCCAAGAAGTTTAGCAAAAGGAATAACTTCAATAGTGAAATTGGCATGGCTGATAATGTTGACTGAGGTTTTGTTGAGAGGGTGAGATTTAGAGGAAGAGAATAGTAACATTTTAGATTTGTTGGCATTTAGAGAGAGGAGATTTTGAAACATCCAGTTCTTAGTGGTGGAAAAAACAGTTTGGGGTTTTGTTTGGAATATGTGGAGGTTAGTAGCAAAGCAGACTAGAGTTGAGTTGTCTGCGTATTGGACTATCTTGGTGTTAGGAATGGCTGTGTTTAATGCTATTGGTTTCTTGAAATTGGAGTAAAAACAATAAAAAAAACACTTAGAACTTATCATTAAAAATATTAAGGATAGTCTGATCCTAGGAGGAGACTTTAACTGTTTACTTAATGATTCAGAAACCTCTATTAAAAGACCTTTTCATATTACCTCTATAGGGAAAAATCTTAAAAAATGGATAGATAACTTTCAGCTATATGATTTATTTTATCTCAAAAATGATAACTCACTAGAATTCTCTCACTGTGATTTTAGATATAAGACTCAGACTAGAACTGATAACATTTTCATATCTCAAGATCTAAAAACAAAAATATCATACTTTGCAATAACCCCATGCCCTATATCTGATCATAATGCACTCATTTTTAATCTTCAAATGGATTTTAAGAAATTGTCTTTCACTAAAAGAATTCCAGCCTATATTACTAAATTAAAACAGTTTAAACCTTGGTTAGACTCAGAAATAAAATATTTCCTAGATACAAACCTAACCAGTAAGGTAAATGTAGTAATCCTCTGGGATTCCTTGAAAGCATATTTATATGCAAAACTATTACATGGTTTAATAATAAAACAAAGGAATGGGAGTCTGACTTATCTAACATACAAAAACAAATTGCATTAATTAACAATGATAATACAAGAATTTTCTCGAATAAGAAAAAGGAAATTGAATCTTTAAATAAAAAAAACATATCGACATGCTAACTTGCAAAACTAATTTGGCCCTAGAAAAGTTAAAACTAAATTCTTTCTTTGTGTCTCCAAAATATATGCACAACCTAGCAATGAGAGTAAAAAGACATTCTACTGAAAAAATATTGTGAGTGTGATTCATGAAGGGAGGAATAATAAAAAAGTTTCTGATATAAGTGATATTTTAGATGCCTTTAAATATCACTTCTCAGAACAGTACAAAAATAAAGATTTTCAACATAGAATTTCAGATCATGGTTTGGACTTTTCCAAATTAAAAAACCTACCAGAAAATTTAATTAATAATATTCAGAAACAAATTTCCCTAAATGAAATTAATGAAAAAATTAAAGAAAGCAAAAATAACAAAGCACCAGGCATAGACAGTATTATTAATGAAATATATAAGCTTCAACCATCATCTGCAATATCAGTCTTAGACGAGGCTCTAAATGAATCATAATTACAAGGTATAATTCCACCTTCATGGAAGTATTCATTAATTACCCCAATACTAAAAGAAATAAAGATTCTTATCTGTGTAGTTCAAATAGGCCAATTTCTCTGATTAATAATGATTATAAAATTTTAACGTCTATTTTAGTTAACAGATTTAAAAAATCACTAACATATCTCATCACTGAAGATCAAACGGGCTTTATTTATAATAGACATACTCAAGACAACATTCAAAGAATCCTAACCACCAAAGATATCTTAAATAGAGATAATCAGGAAGCTTTTATAATCACTCTTGATATTGAAAAAAGCCATTAAATTGGAATTTTCTTTTTAAAATTCTTGAACCATATAAATTCCCTATCCAATTCATCACTTTTATAAAAAATATTTATAACAATAATTTAGCCTATGTAAAATTAGGACCATTTATGTCTGAATCTATTGAAATTACTAAAGGTACCAAACAAGGATGCTCAATGTCCCCAGTTTTTATTTGCATTAGCAATAGAACCTTTTTCTTTGACAATCCATTTTAATCCCAAATTTAAAGGCATTAATATATATAATCAGTTTGACTCTAAATAATGCTATTTGCAGATGATATATTACTTACTTTAATAAACTCAGAAGAATCCTTACAATAATTAGGCTTACTAGTTAAAACATTTTACTGTATCTCAGGATTAAAAATTAGCAGTTCTAAATTTAACCAAGTGCTATTAACAAAAAAAAAAAAAAAAACTTAATGATAACACTAAATCAACTATAAATGAAATAATTGGAAAACAGGTCTCTTCTTTAAAATATTTAGGGATTGTACTATGTGAAAATATTGATTTAACTTTAAATATGAACTATAATATTGTGGACGTATTAAAAACTCTCATAGGAAAATGGAATAAATTATATCAAAAAATCGAAGATAGGCTACAATTAATTAAAATGATTCTGTTACCAAAAATAAATTACATTGCTTTATCTATTCCTATATTACCTAGTAAAAGTATCTTAAGAGAAATTATTAAAATTCTCTTAAAGTTTTTGTGGCATCCAAAAAAAACAGAAAAGCTTTATCAAATCATATGAGACCATGGGAGCTTGCAGGAATACATTTTCCAGATTTGGAATCCTATATTAAAGCTTCTAACCTTAAAACAATCTTAAATTGAATTGATCCAAAAATTTTATCAGCTTGGAAATCCCTACACACACTACTATTATCCTAAATGAAAATAAATTAATAAAAAATGTACAACTAAATGAACTGAGTAACAATCTTTGGTATGCACATTGTGTCAATTTCCAATATAATATTATTAAACCCACAAATCTGAATTACATAAACTACATTTACAATACTTTTAGAAGTTTTGTCAACAACAATATTGGTATTAAACTATGGATACAGTTACTATTCCTTTTTAAAATTACAAAAAACTTTTTTAATAATATCAGTACAGATACACTTAGTAATTGGGCAATGAAAAATATTACATGCTTGTATCATTGCACAATGAACGTAGTTACCCTGGATACACAACATTTAATTAAAACATTTAATTTATCAAAATCTGATTGGTTAGCTCTCAACAACTTACTTCCATTTACTCGAGATCTATGCAGAACAATAGAGAATTCGTCCTTTAAATCATCGCCCAAATGTATAATTTCTTATACAAGAAATACTACATGGAGAATTTAATTGGAAGAATTTAATTTTAAAACGTTATTAAATCCTTATTAACTATAAAACTATTCCTAATCAGAAGTTTTGGAATGTTGTTACTAAAGATTATACATTGTCCCTAACCTCTGAGAATAAAACAAATGTTTTATATCCCATTAAATTAACCTCTAATCTACAAGTTTGGAAGATTTTTTTCCTGGAAATTTTTGCATAGAAATTTCTATACTCCTAGTAAAATTACTAAATTTAATCTTTCTAAAGAGGTAACATGTTGGAGATGCTCTCTAAAATGCAAGGCTGATTGGTCTCATATTTTTTATGAATGCTCTCTCATTAAGACATTTTGGAAAGATATTGGTAATTTCCTTCAAGCTATCTTTTCTGATTCTTTTATATTATCAAAATCTTTAATTTTTCTAAATGTAAATGAATCTATTACAATGAATAACATCTTCTCTGGACAATTTTGGCAGTAGCCAAAAATTGCATTACAAGAAGATGGAAATCATCCTCCATTCCAACCTTTGAAGACTTCATGATTTTATTGGATGAAGTAGCATCAATGGAAATAAAAGTTAAAAAAATAATTTTCCCAGAAAATGGACTAATAATCCTTGGGAGAAAGTTCTCTCTCTTATTAAGACAATGAATCCAGATATACTTCCATCTACTTAATCAAATTGGAATCAAGAATTGTTGGATATTGTATAACCTTCTTTATATGTTTATATTATTTTGCTATTCCCTTCTCTTTTGCTTTTGAGGCCTTTGTAAATTTTGTACATAGTTTATCATAATTTGTCATTTAAATAGTAATATTATTTTTTTTCTCTACTGTTATTGGAAAATTAAATAAAAAAGTTTGAGCAAAAGAAAGATATATTCTTAATTACAAACAATTAAATAATCTTTAATAGTTCATAGTTCATAGGTTAGTACTAAGCTAACTGCCCTCGCGAGCCATTGTAAGCCTAGCCAATTATCCCTTGTGAGACTCAAATCCTGCACCTTGTGTTTGTAAGGCAAACACCTTAACCATTAGGCCACCCTCCCATGTTCTCCTATATTTATATTGCTTTGTAACAAAATCAACATATTACATAACTGCTTAGATAAACATTCACAGTTCTGCATATCCAAATTCAAATGTACTGAGCTTAGTTATGGCTGTCATCATTACCTTGCTTCTTGAATTGCAAAAGGCATCTAGCTAACTATTTTAACCTTTAGTTCCTTTTAAGCAGGTTCCCTTCTTTTTAGAATGTCTGCATATTTTATCCAATGGTCAGTAGCTAGCCTGAAACAGATCTCAGGCTGACAGATGAAATAATACTATCTCACCACCTGTTACACATATTCCATATTCCTCCCACTTCTTATCCCTATCTTTGTGAATGACACATACAGATACTGTGGTAGTTCCATTAACTTTCAGGCCTTTCTCAATAGAAACTGGCAGAGCTACTTTTATTGTCTACAGGATGTTTATTCAATACTCTAGGGAAACTATCTTATCTTTCCAGCAGGTAGCATTCCAGCATGTGTTGTTCATAATGCAGGTAGTAAAGAAGTTTGCATTTAATGGAATATGTAGAGCAGAGTCTGACTACAAAGGAGGCATAGGAAGGCAATGCAGAGACTGCTGTGCTGGTGGTTACACCTGAGTGAATTCATGATCTGGATTAGTTGAGGGTTCCATGCCTGCTGGTCTTCTTCAATCACAACAAGGTTTGTAAGTTTTTTTGAGACACCAAGGCACAGACACTTCAGCTGCATTTAAAGTGAAAGTTACTTCAATGTGATGGTTTGTTTTGACTTTTCTTAACTTGGTAGCAAACTGGACCCTTGGTGAGACTTTGAGAATACAAGCTGTAAAATTTCCTTGATTGCAAGTGAGTTAAGTGACTTGTCATTGCCTAGACTGTGCTCATCATGGTCAAGTTAAACCCCCCTATATTGCTGACTCGGCCGGGGAACACCTTGTACAAAGTGTGCTTAAGTGGCATCACATGATATGTCTTACATCTGAGGGATCAGATTAGAACATTGGGTTGAGCAGTAACTTATTAAATAATAACTGGGATTGACTTCTGGGGCTATTTGCTTGTCGTGTTTCTCATGGGGTACATGTGTGTCTTTGAGATCTTTTTCTTAGAAAGACTAGAATCCAAGTGGTCTCTTGGCAGAAGATTTCAAACCAGCCTTCATGCAGCACATCCATCTTGTGGCCATATAAAAGCATACAGCCCCTGGGCTTGTTTATTTATTTATTTGTTTGTTTTCATAGTTAGATGGATTATATCTGCACTTTATCACTTTTCTTATAACAACACTGCTATATGTTGACAGCCTCAGAATCAATGCTGGCTGGCAAAACCCACTAGAAGTTTAGATGGAAGCTAAGTGCAAATTATTTAAATGTAAATTTTGAATACTTTATAAAAACTGTTATTGAATAACAGATTCAGAATACTGTTTTAACAACAAAGGTGGTATTCAAAATGTGGTTGTGCATACACATGAACTTTGTGATAAAACAACATGTTCTTATAGCAAATGCCACCTTATGGTTTCTCAAAGCTGATGAAGTATCAGCTTCCTGTGTGCAGAAACTGACTGAGATTAAATCAACACTGAAAGTCTTGGAGTGTTGTAGGAATCTCCATTACTACCTCACTAAGATGTGTGTGCCTCACCCAAATGCTGCACATTGTCTCTTCTGTCTATGAGTACTCTCAGATTAAATGAAGCCACAGAACATAAGGCTGCCATGCCAACTAACACATATTCTGTTCTCCAAGATGGAGCTGACAATACTGAAGACTTACAGAGGGGAAGAGTGGAATCATAGTCATCAAAATATCCTAATGTTAAGAATGAAATATCCTATTGATATATTTCTAATCATAGTCTTTAAATGTAAATAACTAAGAAGCAGACAGCTAAGGTGCTGATATATTATATGGTTACATTAATTTCTTCTGTTTGTATAATATTCTAAGATACTAGTACATGTGCACTGTGGACATTACACATACTGACACTTGTAGCATCGTAGCTTGCTACTATTTTATTACTTTGTTTGCATTGGATCTCCCCTAACAACAAGGTACACTACACTTATAACAGTCATGTACCATTCTAATATGTATCATATAACCCTGGTCTGCTATCATTGAGCATGCTTTGTATATTTACATTTTGCTTGCATTTATGCTGAACAGCATGTTCACTACTGATTCATTTGCAGTCCTTTGTTTACACCACTGTTATGAAGTTACATCTGCATGCAGTCTATTATTTCACTATTACTCTTCTTTCTGGTAAGATAATAAACCATTAATGGTGTAACAAAAAATCTAAGTGCATCTGACACTATAGAACTGCAGAATATATTGACTTCTTCAATTAATGCTTTCTGTTTTTTTCCTTATTTCCATCATATTATTAGTATATTTTAACAAATCACACCGTTTTATGTTGTTGTTTTTGTTCTTGTTGGCTTTTCCTGGTTAGGGGTTGCCACAGCGGAACTCCGGTCCACTAATGACTGGCAGTAGATTTTTATAATGGCCATTATTTCACACTCATAAAGCAGCTCTTTTGCTGTTTAATGAGTCTAAAAAAAATAAACAGAAATAAGTGTATATGTGTATGTATGTATGTAATGTATGTATGTGTGTATGTATGTATGAGTGTGTTTATGTTTATGTTTGCATGTATGAGTGAATGCATGTATGAAAGCAGAAAAGACTGTGTGTGTGACCAAGAGAGAATGAGAGTGATCTTGTGTGAGTGACTGCATGTATGAAAGTAGAGGAGATGGTATGTGTGAGAGACTGAGAGTGAGAGTGATCTTGTGTGAGTGAATGCATGTATGAAAGCAGAGGAGACTGTGTGAGTGAGAGAATGTGTGCATGAAAGCAGAGGAGACTCTGTGTGTGACTGAGAGAGAGAGAGTGAGAGTCATCCTGTGTGATTGAATGTGTGTATGAAAGCAGAAGAGACTGTGTGTGTGGGTGTGTGGGTGTGTGTGTGTGTGAGATTGAGAGTGAGTGAGCAATCTTGTGTGCATATCTCTCAACTGTCCAAATTTAAGCAGAATGTCCAGATTTTTGCCTCATATTTTTTGTCTGTTCCTGATAAAATTTGCCTTTTTCTGAAGCTTTGTGGCAAATCAGTGAGGAGTGAATTCATGAAATAATGACAGGCATTTGGGTTTCAAGCTTTATATCTTTCAGAAAATGCATTGTAATAAATATCTTTTTCCTCTAGCAACTTTCTAAGATCAATATCTAAAATTTCTCCCTAGTTTTGCGGCTTAGTCCCACCCCCATTCATTTTGGCTTTGTCTAGATTTTTTTGTGTTAAGAGGTTGAGAGTTATGCTTGTGTGAGTGAATGCAAATATTAAACCAGAGGAGACTATGTGTGTGTGTGTGTGTGTGTGTGTGTGTGTGTGTGTGTGTGTGTGTGTGTGTGTGTATGTATGTGTGTGTAAAAGTAGAAGAGACTGTGTATAAGAGAGAGAGAGAGGGAGAGAGAGAGAATGGTCTCTAAATTGTTGTTTTATTATTTTTTTTAAGTACTATATTGTTTTTATATTTTTGATGCAAAATGTTTTCTCCAATACCATTAACATATACCACAGAACGTTGAAAACATTAGGCAGATGAACTATTTTACATCAAAAATATATTAAAAAATATAGTACTTAAAAGAATAAGTAAGTAAAACACAACAATTTCACAGAGACCCCCTTTCTCTAAGTGCAGCAATGGCCTCCAGGTGTGTGTTAATGTGTAAATAATGCCTTTACAGGGGTGCAGAGACCCTCCACCTTTGTTGTTGGGCCTCATAACACCCCTGGGTGGGCATTAATGACACATTAACACATGCCCTGCCAAGCATTATTGCTTATTTGGAAGTTAACTTTGTATATGATTTTATCATATTACAGTTGCTTTTTAGTTCTATCACTTTAAATTTTCAAGGGAACTTTTCATGTTAGTGACATCATCAATTATATCTTTCATCAGCTGTGTGGATCACATGATTTATGTGCAATCTTTTTAAATACTTGTGGTGGATCTACATTTTACATTTTCTGATGAGGTTTTGTTCTGATTAAAGTTGAATGAAAGTGCTAAACTTTGTGTCCAGAGCTTTGCCTTGACATTACTGTGTTTTTAAATCATTAATGATGTAACAACAATCAGCATGTATCTGACACTATAGAAATACAGAATATATCTACTTCTTCAATTAATGCTAACTTCCTGTTAACATATGCTTTCTATCATTCTATCATATTCTCGATATGTTTTAGCAAATCACACCATTTTAGAATTTATGGGAATTATATTTATTGCGGGGAGTCATGGTCCTTTTCTTAGTAAATTTTGAATGTCTGTAGTTGTTTTTTTCACTGTCTTGGCCTCTACTGTAAATTTTCTCTAGCTCGCTGAACCCCCACCCCCGGTCAACAGAAAAACAAACAAACAAACAAACAAACAAACAAACAAACAAACAAACAAACAAACAAACAAACAAAACAAACACATCTTTGAATATACAAACAATAAATAAACAAATGCAAGTTGTTACTCATTCTGCCATTTTTCGTATCCATTATCATGATTCATCCAGCTTTACTACACACTACTTCTTGAATCAGTATTAATTAATGCATCAATGCCATATACTATGTGTGATGTTAAGAATACAAAAATAAAAAAATAAGTGTCAAATTAAGTTTATTACTATAACTGGTATACTCCCTAATTGACAAGATATTAACATACTAACACATTTTATAGTACTGACCAACCTGGAATTGCCCAGCATCCTTCAAGTACAAAGCAATCCAACTTTAAGTACAAAGCAATGAGTAAACCATATAACACTTCTAATAAACATGATTTTCTCGAGTCTCTGAATACTTTACATAAATTATGTCTCAGTAACAAATAAACCCTTATGTAAATTATGTCTCAATAACAAATAAACAATCTATATTTCACCAGTTATCAAAGTAAAACAAAAATGTATTTTTGCATACGATTTATGTATTAATTTATGCTACTGGCATAGAGAACATTCAGGTGAGAGTGGATATTGATGAACTGATCTTGTTTTATGTAACATCAGGTTAAAAAATACTGTCTAATAGAATGTACTTTTAATGCATGAGGTACACTTATCCACATCAGGTTTTTTCCCATTATCAATAAATCCAAATATTATAACCTCCATCTCCCTCTTCTTGGACATGTTTTCTCTCAAGTCAACAATAAAACCATGCAAAACACAAACATTTCCATTACTATATCTGAGATATTATGATTTCTAACTAATTGCAACATCTTTTCAAAATGGCAAGTGCCCATCAGAAAGCAACAGTTAATAAGAGACTATTTCACCTTTGGCAGTTAGTTGAAGTGGTTTAAAATTATATGCTGCTAGACTGCTACCTTGCCACAGTCGCAGTCATGGATTTGATTTCCACATCCTCTGTTTGACAGCACATGACGCTGAGCAGATCATTTAACAAAGCTTTTTTCCTGGTTCACCCCTGAAGAGGGACTGTGTGTTCAATAGTCTTTCCCCAGTTAACAACAGGTTACCTGTATATTATTCTGTTCATCCAAGCCAAGATGCTAAGTAGTTAGACAGTCTGACAGAACTTTAAAACAAACAGTAGCAAAAAAGTAAAACAAGAGTTTTGTTAGCTTAAAGTGGCCTTCTAGTGATTAGTGCAGCACCTTTGGTCCTTTCAGTCTCAGTACTTACTCCTAACTCACATATCTTCCTAAAATTACTTTTCAAATTTTTCCTGAAATAATCATTTCCCTATTTTCCTTGGTATGAAAATAACCAGAGAAGAAACAACTCTTCACACCCCAAATGTGTAAGGTCATCTCAAGTTGTTCTGAAGCAGTTATAATAAAAGTCAAAACATCTGTTCATCTCCCTCACAAACTCCAGCAAGGGAAATGCTCACAAAAACTCCTAAGGAGATTGGAAATGACATTGGTGTATGCTATGGGGCAGTTAATTTATAGTGGAAATGGAACATGTACTTAATAAACAACACTCCATTAGGGACATGAAAGCTTTAAGCAATTGCTTCAAGTTTGTTGCTACTGCAGGTATTAGTGCCATGGCTTCCTGGTCACTGGTAATCACTTTCAATGAGCATGATGTTCTCAGCTGTGATGACCAGATGAGCAGACACAAATTTAGATCATGTTTATCATTTCAGCCCTGGCCAGTTTGGAGGTGAGCACTATTAAATGCTTGAAAAGGGGGGCATGGACCTTTAAGTGTACCTGCTTAAAGGTGTATAAGGCTAGAAATCTAATGGCACTCATAACATTGTGCATATTATCATTGCTAGGTTCACATGCGATTCCTGGTATCAGCCTTCCCTTGGTGCTTCTATACGTCAGCACTTAGTATTTTGAATCTTATTCTTCCATTCTACTCCCCTCTTTTCATCTTGGCTGATTTACTGCTTAGAATTCAGTCCAATCACTGCACACATCAAAGAGAGTTCCTGATGTAAATTATAAGAGACATGTTCTTTCCTCATCTGCTAAACTATGAGGTGACTTACACCAAAGACTCAGAAATATTTCCTGCTGTTCCACCTGCTTGGTTGACCCCTATATCCACTTGCAGCTATTAGACTTTTCTTAAATTGGTTAGGTATATACCTGTCTATTGCTTGAGACAAGTTCATATTTCATATTGTCATTGCTATGCCTGATTGCCACCAGTTCTGGCAAGGTCAGGGGTTGGATGTGGTTATGTAATTGACAAGTGGCATCATTATGCATGAGCTATTCATGAGTAATCACCCAAGCAAGAAGCATTTTGACAAAATTGTAAATCTGTGATTGGTTGAGTGGATGAGTCCATTTGTAGGGCACATCAAAGATGGTCCCTGCATAGATCAAGTGACATGGCAAGACTGTATCTGTTATTTATATTGGAATAAACAAAGGAGGAGGGGACATTAATAGTGTCAGTACCCAATATATGATTATTAATTACTTTTGCACCTTCTTACTACCTTGAGACTATCTGTAAATAATTTAAGTGCACCAGATTAGCATTGTAGCTATATGCATCCTATATTTATATGTGGTCAGTTTTTTCATGGCATTTCATTTAATCATGAAAAGGTTATCATACTATGCAATACTTTTCAATGGAAGATTATTATGGTGGGCATATCCACAGGTCTCAACCTCTTAAGAGGCCAATGTGGAATGCAGACCTCGGCAATGTGTGACAAACAATCAACATGTGAAACACCCTATTTTTGCACTGTGCAAAACTCACCATTTCCATGGAGCCTGGACAAATCTAAACAGAATCAGAGACAAATCCAGAATTAATAAGGGACACAAAATATTTCTTCTATTACCTTGAGTCATTCACAGAATAAGGGAATATGAATTAATATACATTTTCTGAAATAAAAGAAATTTATAATTCTAATTTGTCATTTAAGTGTAATTTGCAATTTTTTCTCCAAAAGTCTCCAGTTTTAGGAAGGATTAAAATGGACATAGGTTAAAGTGGAGTCAAAATCAGGGACTGTACAATACACAAATAAAAAAAAGGAAAGTGAATAAAAAATAAATAGCCAAATGCTAACAATTTAACTTTTACAGACAAACCCTACTAATGTCAGAGCCATACAGTGAACACATTTAGCCACTTACTTCTGACCAGTTAGGGAAACAAAGCAGCTGCAGCTCAAATATAAGTCCACAATCCTCAACAGCAGACAGTCAGGCAGGAACAAAAGCTCCAAAGTTGTAGCTTCCAGCCACAGTCAGCAGCCCAGTAACAGCACTATTAAGATCATCCAACTACCAACTTAAGTGACAAAGCAAATCTTATTTGATGGTCGGGTACACCATCACTGTAGCCTGATGCATTATGGTAGCTGTTTGGTGCCTCATTGCCCAGTCCCAGACACTGTGTCCCACTGTTAATCCTAAGCCTCATCCATCCACAGCATGATCTGGATAGGGACACCATGATGAAACCCAATATGGCAGTCTTTGAAATCCAAAAAAGACCTGTCTCACTCTGCTCTTTGCAATGCATTTTTTGACGGTATTGCAATGATGTGAAAACTAGTAGTGGCATGCAATTAGCTGAATTCTGGGCATCCTCAATGGCTCCCTTTGCCTTAGAAGCAGTGATTTGATTGGCACATATACCATAATGTCAATTGGCTGTAATTGTGTTATACGAGACAATAAAAAAATTGCAAAGCAGAGCTAGTGCTGTTCAATGTGGAACAGTGGGCTTAGTTGATGTTAAATGCAAAGCATTCCACACAATCTGGAGTACTTGGCTGCTCAGGGCATATCATGCAATATTAAGCTAAAGCAAACAGAGCAACATCTAATCCAGTGGAAAAAAAGTCACTTACCCTTTCAGGAGGGTCTATATTAGAACATTGAAGTTTCAAAACTTTGAATGTTCTAATATCGAACCCTATTCAACGAAAGTTGAAAACATCAAACATACAGAACAGTGAATTTTTTCCTAGAGAAAAAAATTGCTATTCCAAAACACATACACACAACACAAGCACACCAAGCAAACAGCAATCCACACACATACACCTAAAATATTACACCTAACCCTACACTAAACTATACATACACCACTAACTATTCACTTACCTTAACCCAAACCCTAACCCTAAGGTCCGTCACTATCACACACTCACCTCACCCGCATCCTAACCCTAACTCACCTACCCCACCCTAACCCTCACAATACACAATTGCACACTTACCTGACCCAAACCCTAACTCACCTAACCCGCCCTAACCCTCACATTCACACAATTGCACACATACCTAACCCGCGCCCTAACTCTAACTCACCTAACCCACCCTAACCCTCATGTCCACACAATCGCATACATACCTAAGCCGCACTCTAACCCTAACTAACCTAACCCATGCTCAGTCGCACACTTACCTGAACCCAACTCGTTACTTTCCACCACAGTGCTGAAAATACCGAAGCAACAGAAATGGACAACCAAATTATTTCCCTAGGAAAAAATTTGGTTTTCTGTAGCTTCGATGTTTTCAGTGTTTGCTTAATACTGGTCGATATTAGAACATTAGAAATTTTGAAACTTCGATGTTCTAATATAGACCCTTTCAGGAAAAGGTGATTCTTATCATGCAGTAATTAATAATGCAAATGTTGGACACTGAACATACACTGTTATGAGAATAAACATTGAAATAGTACTTTTTATTTATTATTATTTTATAATGATAATGGTTAAATTCAGCTGAAGAAATGTTTTGAATTTACATATTAAGAAGTTTCTTTCATCTGTGTGTAATCCATTCTACATTTGTTGGACTGGCAGAATAACTTCAAACCAATATCATTAAATTGTTCAATGTATTCATTAGAAAGAACTAAAGATGTCTGAATCATATACAGTATTTTGGGTATACATAGACAAAACATTTTGAGTAAAATTCATCATTAGTTTCCATCAAATAATTTAGTTAGTTAGTAAGGTATTGTTCTTATTGTTATTGGATTATAGATCTAAAATCAATTCAAAATATTTTAATTATTTTTTATATTTATTAGCAATTAATCAATATTACCTATTGTTAATAGTGTATTGTTTGCAAGTAGCTGAATTTTTACAGTACATTTTACAGTTTTTTTTAATTCTGCCATGTCACTATTATGTTTTATTTTATGTTTTATATAACTGACTAGAGGCTCAATACCAAAGTCAATAATAAAGGAGAAAAGGGACAACTGTGTTTTGTGCCCTTGTTTATCTTTATTGACTGAAAAATAAAGATCCTAGTTTAACATATTAGAACAGATTTTTGTTAAAGATTGTAAACATGAAAAATAAAATAACTTGGAAATTTGCATATTTCTATTACTTTAGTTAAATAAGAGTAACTTACTAAATTGAGGTTTTATCTAGATCCAGGCTAATCATAAATGGCTCTTGTTAATTATTAGCATAATCAATTAAAGTAAATGTTATTTTGATGCTTTCCTGGGTTTATCTATTTAACATAAGGACAGTTTGGGTCTTCCCATATTAATAAAGCTATCATATTTTAATCTATTAGCCTGGATTAATTTACAGTTTTATAATCAACATTCATGTCTATAGGAAGAGCACAGAGATAGTACTTTATCTTGCTTTGGTAAAGGAGAAATTATTGTATATTTGCACGATGGAAGTGAGATGAAAGTAATTTCAGTTTCTGTGATGAATGCTTTCAGTAACAGAGATAGAACATTTTGTGGAAATATTTTATATAATTCATAAGTTATACCATTTTACTTAGAAGTTTATTTTTCTTCTTCCTTTTAATTTACTAATTTACTTCTGTTATAGAAACATTTTTTTTTACTTTAATTTACCCTTAAATTTTTTTTTGTATTTTCCTTTTTAAAAAGGCAACAATTACCTTTCAGTTTTCTACATTACAGTTCTTTGCGTTAATTTTCTCATAGTGTTTTAAAAAAATAGCATAGAATTTCTTCCATGTCTGTACATATCTGTGCACTTCCTGTCTCTGCAACAGACACACACACACACACACACACATATATTATATATATATATATATAAATATATATATATATATATATATATATATATATATATATATATATATATATATATATATATATATATATATATATATTAATTATGATTAGCTAATACTATTGTTTTGGAACTAACAGATAACTTTAGTCTTTTCAGATGGAAAAATATGAATATCATTTACATTTTTACAGGAAACCATATGCTATAGGAGCCTCTGAAACTCTGCATTCATTTTTTCCATTTCTGATACTAGTCCTTTTCCTCCTTTGTGTATTTTAACCTTATTTTCTTGCTCTTTTCTCTCAGTTCTAGTTAGTCCTTATCACACTGTTATCTCTTGTTGTAATATCAATTTTGTCAGCTAAGTATGCTGCATCAAGGCCCACAGGATCTCATCAGAAACCTCACCATTATTATTAAAGTCTAAGAACTGTTAACATTTATGTTACAAATCCATTTTTTAAAATCTTTTACCTTTGTTGTATAAGCTAGCAGTCTATTCAGTGAAGTAAAGTTTCTTGGATTTATCACTATGGTATAAATAATTACATAGTGATCTGATGTTACTACCTTTATTTTTTCTATTTTAGAAACTGTATATTTGTAGTATATGTCATATAAATTCTTAACAGTGTACTAAAGTGAGTGTAAAAGAAAGAATTAAATTAAGAAAAGTTCTTAACATGTATAAGATTAAGTCAATAAACTGTACTAAAGGGTTCTACCTGACATAGTCGAAACCACACAACACCGACAACCACATCACCGACACCACATATTCGACAGTCCACTGCTTAGCCACATGTCTTCTTCGTTTTCGATCTTCTGGAGCTCCGAATTCCGCTGTCGGTCTTCTGCGCTGTCGACGAAGTCAGGTAGAACCGTACTAAAGCCTTAGTTGATCCTAAAATACTAGGTTTGTTAATTGCACTAACATAATTTTCTTTATGCATACAGTTAGTCTCCTGCTATTGTTTTACCTTCCTTCATATTCAAAGTTAAAATCCTCAGATACCTCCTAGAGTATTTAGCTCCAAATCTTGGAATCCAGTGCATATTTGCTAAGGTTAATATTTTTTTCTGATATTCAGCAATGACCATGCACATGATATATTTAGCATCATTGTATAAGTAAACAACCTTAGACATTATAATAAAATGTCTTCATAAGATTGCTGTTTCCTTCTTTGTTATTTAGAGCTAGAACTTACTAATAATTTATATTTCTTTGGATTTAATTTATTAATATCATCATGCAATACATGAGTTAGTTAAAACAACTTTTGTTTTATTTAATTTAGATACTTAATAAATTGTATCTCTTATTACAACTGTAGATGCAATTTGCATGCATTGTAAAGAATATATCATATATAAGAATAGTAATATATTATATTACTACATTTTTCTATGATCTTATAAATAACCTAGATCCTTAGAATAATAGTTGCATAACATCTATTGCCTGGAACCTCATTTCATTTGACAGACACAAACAAACAAAGTTTTAACAATATTAAAGATAACTAAACTACAAGTAAACTGGTTCCCCTTCCATTGCACTTATGGCTCCCAGTTTGACTAGAAATCTCATTTAAGCTATTATTTCAATTCTCTTTTTCCTCTCTTACACCAACTTATGATAGTTGCTTTTACTTTTAATCTGTTGACTACTACAAATATAATCAAACAAATGTTTTATATGAGCAATTTATAAGTATATAAGTATATTCTAAATACTAAATTATAATGGTCAACAATCTGTTTTAATTTCAAATTCCTTATTATCGTGCAAGAGACTGTACTCATTTAAACATATGTTTATTTTTTAAGTTTATAAGTAGTTACCAGTTATGCCTTTAATGATACTGTTGTGGAGACTATCCCAGTTTCCAAAAGCCCCATAGCACTGTCTGGTTAACTAATCTACTCAGAATCACAGTGTAGGTAGAAGAAGGTTGAGCGAATCAAATTCTGTACCACAAGAAACAGCTTAACAAGAGCCCAAATTCTTTGCTCTAACTGCCAGACATTAAACTCTCCATGATACTCACATTACTATATCTCTAAAGACTGTTCAAGTTCCATAAGAAAAGTCATATTCGATTTGTTATATACCATCATTCATTCATCATACATTCCTTCTAAATAAAAAAAATATTTGTAACTATTACAATGACCTCCTTGGATCCTGGAGATTCCTTGCTTAGCATTGCTGCATTGACATCTGCTATATGTAAATATTTAAGCAACTGACTATTACATTTTATCTGTTGCACTAGGAAGCATATTCTTAAACCCTCTAAGCATAAAATCACCAATTACCAGCATTTTGCAATGGCTTAATTCTTACTTCACACTTATTTTCCAGGAGGACAATGTTAGGATTCTATGTCCATTTGTTTATCTCTTATGGTCCTCAACAGTATTAATTTCCCAACTCTCTGTTTTACTGTATGACATGTTGGCAGAGTAAGGATTAACATCCAATAGTCCTTCCCTTATACTTATCAAGATAATGTATATGTTCCACCAACCAAAATTGTTCATATCATACCTTAAACCAACATAGTCAAAATCATTTGGACTCATCATATCACTGCAAGGTTTGCTTCATCCTTAGCTACCTCATACTGCTTCAACAGATGTTGCTGCAGTTTTCATTGCTGGATGGCAGTAGTGTGTCATCCCCCATCAGCATCCATAGCTATAAACCTTTCATCTCATAAATGAGGAATACTACCTCTCATAATGTGGAACAAATTGGAAAAATGTAGAACACTTAGCTGACAACTTAATAACAATTTCAACTAGGAAGCTTATAGAATGGCTAACTATGATATTTTAGTTATAGAGTAATTATTTTAATAAATTAATGTGGTATAGTTCAATTTGCCATAGATATCAGTCAAAAAATACTAACACTAAATGTGTGACAAACCCTTTCAATGCAGAACTTTGAGGAACATGAACTTTTTAAGACCTCAAATGAGGAGCATCTTTCATATTGAGGTACAGTTGACAGGTATGATCTTACAAGTCAAACTCTATCCTAAAAATCCATAGTCAAGAAGTGCATACATATAGATATTGTCTATTCAAATCATTGTAAAATCAGACTAAAAGAATTTAGATGGAGAATCTATTACAACTTGCAATAAACACCATTACAGATTGTACTAGAATAGAAGAGTGTCTTCTGTGTGGAGACATGCATGAATGGGCGTACCTTCGTTGAAGGTTGTGCATCAGGGCCGGCAACTCGGCACGTAAAAATCTACTGCCAATCATTAGTGGACTGGAGTTCCACTGTGGTGACCCCTAACCGGGAAAAGCCGAAAGGCACAACAACTGATTGTACTAGAAATACAAAGGTCCCAGGAATGAGCAGCTAATACTGAAACTGTCTTCAGAGCATGAAATAGTACCACCAGAAAACTTTCACATAATGAGTAACTAACTTTACTGTTCTAGCATATGATCTATTATTTGGGTCTGTTTGAATTATAAAGACACTCGCAACCTGCTTGTAATATCAGCGAAAACAGCATACCAATTTTTAACAATAACCTAATAATGATATTTGAAGACACTTAGCCTAGTATAGTTGTTAGGAGATCTTATATGTTGCCTGCAACTCTTACAGGCCAAACCCTGGTTAATGGAACAGATACCAAACGGTGAACTACAAGATTAATTTAATGTGTTTATAAATATCTCTATGCATAGCAGGCATGCAAACTAATGCCACACAAATATCAAGACTAAGTAAATATGGTGCTTGAGTATGACGGCAGGAGACACTAATACATTTATTAAACATTTTGAATAAAATATGAATGCCATAACCATTGCATCAATGACCATGCTGGACACTCCTGTAGTGCAAGGACATGCTTCACTGCTTGCAGCCAATCACTGTTTGATATATCTTTACAGGCAGAGTGCAGGGAGTGTCACCAGATAGCAACTGTCCACCATTTCTGTTAAACAATAGAGCAAATACTTCCTGTAGTCTAAAATACACTAGTTGTTACAATGTTTTCCAGTGCCTTAACACAACTTTAAGGACTGCAACATGATTAGGTGAAAATATAACATTTGTTCTATTGGTCTGGCTAGTACACTTTCCCCAGAAGCAGACACACACTGAACCAAAACACAGTGCAACTATAAGTTAAATATAGTAATGACTGCACGCTGTGTGATTTAATTTCATACATAGAACCCAGAGGACACCAGCAAACAGCAACTGCTCATGTTCCCTGTTGCAAAGTAAAGTTTTAAAGTAAAAGTAAAGTAAATAAATAAATAAAAAATAAATAATAAAAGTTTTGCTTGTAGCTTAAAATCTAACTATATAAATTGTGTGGTAACTTACAATGCTGCAGTGTTGTTGAGTATGCATTTTCATGAAGGAAATGTACTTTGCCTTTACTACTGTTGATATTTAAATTGCATAGATTTCATGGGAAACGGACCTCATCTGTTACAGCAGGCAGACATTAGGACTCCTTTTAATTCAAAACAAAGGTTATACTGCTTTTGACTATAGCTGGGACCAATTTATGTTAACATATATAATGTGTTTATTATATTGGGCATGCTTTCCTGGCTTTCAATGATGGGTTAGGCATCTAAAACTAAATCCCTGTCTGATTTTATTCCTTGTTTTTTAGGTGCAGTAGTTGACTGCTTACATTTGCTCATACTGAGTGATGCATGATGCATTTTCTTTTGTAGTACTTTGTGTAATTGTGAATTTCTTTACTGAAATGTATCTACTTTTTTCAGTACATGCTATGGGATCTTTAACTTCTACCTGATTTTTTATCATCTCACTCAGTGGGACCTGTATTTAATGTATTATCCATAGAAGTGAACCCAAGGAGAGCACCATTATCCACAGGATGCACTGTAATGTTCGTACTGGAATATGAATCAAGGAATCTAATGTATGAGGTGGCTGTAGCCTTTTAATATTTGGACACAAATTTTGCAAATGTTTCATCCATTTGCATTTGATAATGAATAATAATAAAAGAAAATATATTGTCCAGATTCGTGCACTGTAGACAGTTATTTTTGTTTATCTTCACTCTTGACATATTTCCAAAATGTTCAAATATTTATTATTAGTCCTAATATTTTATAACAGTTTATTTCTATACATGAGAACGGACCCCCAAAAGGTAAGTGCTTCAAGCACAGGATGCCGAACATGAACTATGCCAAATGGACAGAGCTGGTGATTTCACAAAAGTATAAAATAGGTGTATGTGTGTATATGCTAATTTGAAGATGCATAGCAAAATAGTGATGCAAGTGGACATAAACCTAATTCCACAGCAGTATGTGCACCCAAAATGCCAAGAACAGTTGTCAAAATCAGTCTAGGGGAGACACAAAATATATATCTATCTATGCACAATGACAGAGGCCAAGCATTAAGAAATATACAGAAATAGATGTGAAATGGCAGGGATGCTGCAGTTGGTGCTGAGACAGACATACAGAAAAGGGTGTTTCAGATCATGGTAGAGGATGTCTTGCATTTGCAGCCACTGGCCAGGAGACACCCATCAAGGTGGCTTCAGTAATGCTAGCCTTCAAACTGAGAAATCATACAGATAAATACAGGCTGAGTAAAGAATTGTTGCAAGTTGTCTGTGGGATATATGTACCCTACATGTTACCACACAGCCTGAGGAGTAATCCTGTCACACTAGAAAACAGTGCTTGCTATCATTTGTAAACCGGCCTCTGGGATAGTCCATTGGCACATGAGAGATTTTATGTGTCTCAAAGAAGAATAATACACCAGGCTCCTCTAGCACACCACAGGGACAGAAAACTGCCATGGAGCAATGCTCTGCCATTGCCAGAGTCACTCATGTCCTTTGTGTATTACATTGCACCCATGTACACTAACCCCCCACGTAGGTGTGGGAGGTGAATGCCTCCATAATCAGAAAGGGCAACCATCACTTAACTGCTATGTAGTATGATCTGCAGAAGGCATTATCCTAATTCTCACAGCAGCATATCCAATCAGTGCACATGATGCATCCATCTGAAGGGATGACTTTTAGGTAATGTCTAGGGAAGGTGGTGTTCTGGAAGGCCATCTAGTATGTAGGTATACAGGTATGTGAATGTGTATGCCTATGCCTGGAACAGTATAACCTGCACTTCATGGCTAAATAATGTTTTATATAACCAGTGCTATGGCTGATGATACCTATAGGAAATCCAACCTGCTACAGGCAGAGACCCCCAAAGATCCATCCATGCCTTTGTGTCATGTGCTCACATAACAAAGCACGTACCATGATAAGAATGCACAGCTCCAGTGTTTAGATACCTTTAAGGCTGCACAGATGTGTGGACAAAGGATGATGTGTAGATGGCATCATGTTTGCCATGTTACATGATGTGTGATATGTAGATGGCAGCATGTTTGCCATGTTACACGATGTGTTGATAGGTGCACTAAAACATGGTGTCAGTGAACTACCTCATGAACCCTGTGAAACTAAATCAGAACAACAGCAACAACAACAGGCACCAAAAATAGAACAGAAAGACACAGGTCATCCTTTTGGCAATGCAGGTTGTGGCTATATGATTAAATACAGGCAACTCATCAAATTGTGGTTCACAACTCTGATCCATGACATGGGACATGTACATGTGTGCACAAAGCAACACGTGATGCCAAACCTTGCATGGTCAATGATCATAACATCCTATTATTGGCACACCTATGTGTGACCTAGGTTCATAGGTTCATAGGTGTGTACTAGGCTAATGGCCCTGGAGCCTATATAAGCCTATCCCAAGAAGATTCCCTGGCATCATGCTGCCCCAAGTTAGTTCCCAGTGCCCCTGTCAAGCAAGGCCACTGAAATGATCCCCAGTGTGAACTTCCTATTGCCCATCACTGATCAAGATTTCTCTTAAAGAGGGCCAGTGAAGTGCTCTGGTTGACGTGAATGGGAAGTTTGTTCCAGAGTATGGAAGTCTCTGGGTTAGGAACCTGTCCCTCCAGCATGTTCTGTTTATTGTGGTAATGAGGTTTAGGTGCCTGGAGTATCTGGCACAGAGGGATTGGGATTTCTTTAGGTGTAGCATATCTAGCAGCTCTGGGTTGTAGGTCCAGCAGAGACCACCTCTAAGTAGGCGATAAGAGACAGTGTATAGCTGCAGTTTTTTGAGTCTGCCATATAGGGCATGTGTCTAAGATCCTCTTTGTGAGGTATTTTTGCGGCCTTCCTAGTTGTTGTAGGTGTCTGGTGAGGTACTTACCAAATGGGGCATTGTGTTCTATAATAGGTCTAATGAGGAACGAGTAGAGAGGGATTATGACCTCTTTCTTCCTGGATGAGAAACCTTTTGTAATAAGATGTGCCACATAGAAGGACTTTCTGACTACAGTGGCAATGTGGTTATCAAAGGAGAGGTTGCTGTCAACCTGTGTCCCTAGGTCTCTTATCACACCTTTGGTGTTTAGTGGACTACCGCCTATGTGGTAGTTCATGGGCACTGACTTTTTTCCAAGGGGAATAACAATGCACTTTTTGGCATTGAGCTTAATGCCATGATTATGGCACCAGTCATGGGTGTCAGTGAGGCCTTTTTGTAGAATGTCTACATCATCTGGAGAATCAATAATGGCTCCCAGTTTGCAATCATCTGTGAACTTGGTCAGCCAGAGTCCCTTTGTGTTGGCTTGAACTTCAGAGAAGTAGATGCCAAACAGGAAAGAACCTAGGGCTGATCCCTGTGGGACACCAATTGTAACTGTCCAGTAGTCAGATTTGGAGTCCACTACTTTCAGTGTGGGTTCTATCAGTGAGCCATTTGGCAACCCATCTTATGACATAGGGGTTTATGCCTAGTTTATTGAGTCTGTCTATGATTCCTGAGTGAGGGATGGTGACAAAGGCCTAGGAAAGATCTAGGTAGGCTGTGTGAACTACCTTGCCCTCATCCACACCTCTGGTGACAGACTCGAAGAGGTCTATCAGGTTGAGCAGACATGATCTACCTTTCACAAACCCAAACTGCATGGGATCCAGAGTTTGGAGATTCCCTATGTCCTATTTTGCATTTTTTTAAATAGTTATTCTCCTGTGGTACACAGTGAAGCTTGAAGCTTGCAGTGATTTCTTTTTCTCTGGTTTGCTCACTGACATCTGTTTCATGTCTGTTGTGTAGCAGCCTTGCTGCTTTGTGCTACTTTTCCTCTCTGCTCATATACGTCTTAATGTTCTGCATATCACTCACCAGTTTTTTTTATTTATACTTTGTCTAAGTTTTTGTTCTATTATTAATCTAGCTAAGATTTTAAAATTCTGACTATTGTGCTTCACATATTTTTATGTTTATGCATAAGTTGTATCCCTGCCTGGTAAGTGGCCCACTGTTTCTGTGGTATGAAGTGAAGGAGGCTTGACTGTGACCCAGCTAACCTGCCTTTGATTAGTTGTTCAAATATTAGAGGAATTGGTTTGGGAGGAAGAGAAATAAAGAGGCACATTTATGAATCTGTTGTGAAGATTAGAGATGTAAGAGGACCTCACCATTCATCAGGTAACTAGGCTGCTTGAAGTTACATTACAGTAGAAGTAAGTGACATCTCCAGTTTGTACCCATAGGATACCTCTCCTGGAGTGCTTTCTATGACAGATTGGGGAAAGCTGAGGCCACAAAAAAATCCCAGGTATCTGCCTGTGTTATAGTTGTGCCGTGGTCATCAGTCTGTACCAGGACTGGTGAAACTGGTCATATGGCCATGAGGCATGGGGTTCAAAAAAGATTTACTTGAGTTTTGACGTTAACATAGCAGTGAAAAAAACAGATAGCCTGCACTAGGCATAAACATATGAAAATACACCTGTCTCTTACGTGTGCCCCAAGTGGTCATTTAGAATAATAGGCCACACCTAACATTACTGTTTTATGTGAAAGGTGTTGAGCAGTGTCAGATCAATGACACAACACCATGGAGCCATGACTGTGATCCATATCAGGTGGATTTTTTAAATGCACAGATACTGTACAAGTCTGACAGGGATAGATGGAGTGATTGGGCAATAGCAGTTTACCCATTCAATGGGGAGTGTGTTATTAGAGTGTCATTGCAAGAACTTCACTTATGGAAGGACAGGTACTGCATTTCCCACAAGTTAGGACCAGGAAGTATAAGATGACCAAGAAGTGTATATGTGTGTGTGTGTGTGTGTGTGTGTGTGTGTGTGTGTGTGTGTGTGTGTGTGTGTGTGTGTGTGTGTGTCTGTGTGTGTGTGTGTACTTTAAATGGCTGTTGTTCTCTATACAAGCACATACACTGAGTCTAGCATAGAGCATATTGCACATCCCTTTTAATCCAACAGAAGGAGGTATTAGGAGCCATGCAAAAAAATTATACCCCCACCACACATACTGAGCAATAACATGCAGTCTCCAGCTCACATCTCCTTCTTCTTGTGTCTTGTAGTGTCACAAGACAAGAGAAATGTTTGGACTAGTACAGGACAGGAATTTAAAGGTCACAAGGAGGGGGAGGAGAGACAAAGGTATTATGAAAACAATTCTGAACAGCAGCATCAGCCATGGAGTAACAGCTTATGGTGCTATTGTGACACTCTAGTAACATAATTAAACTCTCTGACTCCAGCTGTGGTGAAACCCTGCCTGCCTAACAAGTTAGTGAACCAGTGGTACATGCTGATTAAAAATAAAAAACAAATTATGAAACCAGAGCCTTTTAAATCCTGTGATCTTAAGTGTTACACAACAGCTAAAGATGTTCTCGCATTATCTTTATATAACATGTTTGACATTTTAAGCGCTGTAACTTTTTCTTTGATTTATATTCAACATACAGGAACTACATATCTTCCTATTCCTTGCATAATCCTCACTTTGTCATTTTTGAAACTCGCTCTATTATTTTTCTCACATACTCAATGCATTATTCAATTTTCCTATTCATATGTGCATCAGCTGATTTTGCTTAAGGGTGAGGCTGGCTTCAAGTGAGTTACTGAACTGAAAAAAAAATACCAGAAGTGCTTTGGATTTATCATGGTACATTCTGTTCAGTCATATAAGATAAAATAAAATAAAATAAAGTTTCAGACTGCATGTTGATATTTCTATTTTGTTAGAAAATATGGCCCAAAATGTCTCAAATATTGGTATAAAATGACTGATGAAGCCTCCAGATACATTACCACGCTCAAAGGAGCTGGCATTTATATCTTTGCTAATGAGATTAAACCAGGCTGGGTCATGTCAAAAGCCTGCAGGCAGTAGATCAAGAGAAGACAAATTTGCTGAGAGTATTCAGAAATCATTACAAAGAAGTCCAAGAATTAATGTGGTTTGCTGGCACTGTGGCAATTCAGAATTTATCTACATTAAATAAACAAAGTTCTTTAAGCTAATACAGAATATACTTCTTTCAAATCAATGGTGGACATAGAGACATGTACGTGGTGCTGTACAGGTAACATTCGATGTGTCTTATGTTATCTACCTCAATAGTAAAGCATAATGTTTTCTGTGAAACACTGGTTTTGCAAACTTTATTTGGTCAGTTTGCCTGCTAATGGGTGTCACATTTGTTGGCTGATGTACAGCTGAATCTGATGTTGTAGCTGTATAATAATTTTTTATGTCTAGGTAACAGGCTCTTAATATTCTGGTTATACCAGTGTTATTATATCTTGCTTTAGTCTTATCTGAAAATGTACATTTATGTTCCTAGTACTGTGAGCATGTCAAAGGATACTGAATATTTAACTTGTATGCTTAAGGCAGTAAACATACAATAATGTATTACAAATTTGTTTATTAATTGAAACCTCTCATAAAGAGAACTAGGAGATTCATGATGCAGAAACAGATGTGCTAGCTTTTCATAAATTGCATCACACTTAAAGTGACATTTAACATATCAGTCTACTCATTTGCATCAGGTGCTGTCTGCATGACGCAAGTGCTAATGATGAAATTAACGGTTCCTAAGCAGAAAACTCTTTGTACTCTCAACACATTTGAAGTTCCTTTTACAATGGATTGGAAATATCCTTTTAGTCATTGTTTTTCATGGAGTCCCTTCTGACTGCATATAATACCACTTTTCTCTAGGCTTAAAAAATCTGGATGTAGGAATATGGAGAACAGTTCTGCAAACAATAATTCATGTCTTATCATTTGGCACAGAGATCTGAGAAGTATAATACATGTGAGGAAACAACCACACTAGTAGCAAAATGGGCATAGTTTGACCACTGCTGTAAAACCAATGGAACAGATTATCAGAAAACTTCATTGCTGGCAAAAGTTTATTGTCATGGTATCTCTTGTAAGACAATATCCAGGTTAAATAAAGGGGGAGCATAATTTTTGTATTTATGCCACAGTGGTGCAACGGTTAGTGTTGTCGCCTCACAGCAAGAGGTTCTCCTGTTTGATTCTCGGCTGGAGCACCTTCTCTGTGGAGTCTGCATGTCCTTGTGGTCGAGTGATGTTTAAAGACATGCAGGTAGGTGCATGCATGAATGGGTGTGCTTTCCTTGAAGGTTAGGCATCAGGCTGGCAACTTGGCACTGTAAAAATCCACTGCCAATCATGAGCGGACCGGAGTTCCACTGTGGCAACCCCTAACGGGGAAAAGCTGAAAGACATTACTATCTGCTGTCAATTGAGGATAATGCTATGAAAATGGATCAGGTGATCTCTGCTTTTATACTCCACTGGGATAGCAAAACTAAATCTTATACTTAACTGCACACTGCCATAAATGAACACTCCTATGGGAACTTTCATTTAGTGCTTCTCTTTGTGCACGTAGCTGTGAATGGTTTATTGAGGTGGAAGGGGTACTCGCAGGTTGCATACCCCTTTTTAAAACTAAACTTTTCATTTGCATATTTATAATTCAAAATCATCTTATACTTCTTACAAAAATATTGTGACTCTAAACTTGAGAAAAAAGTAATTTCTTAACAAAATCAAAGAAATTAAGACAATTCATTAATTATAGGGTAAAGTACCAAATATGGCTCAAAATAATAAATATGTGCATATATACCAGTGGCGGCTGGTGACTTCAAATCCAAGGGGGGGGGGCTGCAGGAGACAGTTGAATGGGTGGGGCTAATGGGAAGGGGTGTGACCAACTAGAAAGGTGCAGAGCTATGCTCAAAATCACAAAAACTGGGACTTTAATTAAATATGCTGCCCTGGGTGCCAAACCATCATTATGGGAGCCACTCAAGACAAAATGAAGTGTAGAAGAAAAAAAATATTTCAATACATTGGCTCTATGACAGCTTACTTAATATCGAGATGGAAACAAAAAGGTTGTGAGGCATGAAAAAATAAATTACTTTTTAAATACATTACTAGAATGCCAGTCAAAATCAGGTATAAAAAACAAGCAAAACTCAACTCAAACCACTTCTCCTTGCACTGCAGTTCTAATTATAATTTATATTCAGCTTTATAAAAGTACCAAGTAACATGCTGAAAGTAGCAATCTCTGTGATACCCCCACTTGTAAAAATGTTTCTTATCCAAAACAGACCTGCTGCCTGACAACAACTATTTACTTGCTTCATGGGGAAAACATGATCAAAGTAAAAAATGAACAGCAAACAAGAAACAGGTTCAAGATAAATTGCTCAAAGGATTACTGCACAGGTAATGGACCACACATGATAGGTTAGCATTCTGTTTAGTTTACGAGTAAAGCCTGCAAAGATGACTGCAAGTCTCCAACAAATGTAGTGAGCTTCTGAAACTACTGTAATCCTGTCCTTTATTACAAATACTGTCATATGCATTTCAATACCTAAGGCTTATACATTATCTAGTTATGTAAATATTTTTTGCATGGCAACAACAAAAAGGCTTTCAATGTTGGTAATTCTTTAAAAGTATGCTTATTAAAGCTTACTTGCATCTTACAAACTCAGACAAGCTTACCTGATGTTCATTAAAGCATTGCTACTTAAACACAAAGCAACATGCAGTGCAAAACTATGCATTTTATGAATAATAAGAAGCATAAATCAACAGAAAACCAGAACATTTTGCAAAATCAAGGACAGATGAAAAGCCACTGTAGTACTTGTGTCTACCTTGGATGGGGGGATACTCTGCACACTTGCACTGCATAACTGCTCCTTGCCTTGCTTGAACACATCCAGAGTCACTACATGGGGAGTGGGGTGCATCAAGTATGTCACAATTTGAAATATCAATTTGACGGTGATGGCCCTGACACATTTGTCATACCTCTCAACCTCAGAGCAAGAAATCTGGACAAAGCCATAAACAGAAGTGGGAAAAGGCCCAAAAATAAGGACAATTTTTAAATATTGCTCTTATAAACTTAGAAAGATAATAGAATAGTAGGTTTTGCATTAGTATGAATTTCCTGAAGGGTATGAAATCTGAAACTCAAATGTCTGTCATTATTTTCTAACTTCAGTCTTTAATGATTTGCCACTAATTTTCCAGAAAACCGCAGTTTTATGAAAAATGGACCAAAAATGTGATGCAAAAATATAAAATAGCCACACAATACAGCTGGGAACCTGCCAAAGAAGGGACACTTTTTAAATATTAGTACTGTTAAGTCGAGCAGCTGACTAAATAAGAGAATCTGCATGCATTTCTGAAATAAAAGTAATCTATAACTCTGATCATTACAATTATTTATTAATTGTAAGCCCTCCACATTTTCTTCCAAAATTGCCATTTTGCAAAGGGATTATTTGGGGAGAGCAAACTTTTGAGAGAAAGTCAGGGACAGTTGAGAGGATTAGATGTACCTTATTCTATAAAGCAATTTATGTGTGCGTACCTCTCAATCTCTTAATGCAGGAAATCTGGACAAGGCCAAATATATTGGGGGAGCATACAGACAGTACTAAAATTGCTGTTGTATAAACCTAGACAGTTGATAGAATAACAGGTCTTGCTTTAGCATGCATTTTTCTGAAGGGTATGAAGTCTGAAACTCAATGTCTGTCATTATTTAGTGACTTCATTCCTAAATGATTTGCCAGAGAACCACAAATTTTATGAGGAACAAACCAAAAATAAGAAGCAAAAATCTATTCATTCTGTGAAAATCTGGATAGTTGAGAGGTATAGTTCAACCGGAGCTGATTTTGAGTTTGCCCCCCCCCCCACAAAATCATGGTTGAATGGGGCCTCCCCCCCTGCAGCCATTCCAATGTCCCATTTCTTGGCTATTTCACCCCATTTACCATAAACACTGTAATGTGCATACTGCTTTACTTCTACAATGATTTGGATTTCATTTAAAAGTTTAATTTACATTTTACAGCACAAACACTAATAGACATCTGCTAAACAAAGCAATGCAGTCTTACAATGAAAATAGACTTAGCATTAAAACTTCTCTGCCCTTGAAACTCACATTCATTGAAACAGCATTGAAACCCATATTCAAAGAAAATACATCTGGCCAGTAGCAGATAAAGATTAACTTTGAGATGTTTTCAAATCATAGGCCCCTTGCACATGAAACATACTTGTTTTCTTTAATACACCTTGCTGAATGTATTAAATTATATTCCTTGTATAATACAGTATAGTTGTTAGAGAACATTTTAAATTTATTGTTTTGAACATTTTTCCAGTAAACAATGAAACAAAATGCATGCACCAATAATGATAACACTGCCCAATTTAGAACATTTCCATCATAAAAGTCTACTCAAACTTCTACAGTTCACCCGTATCAGTAAATAAGCACAATCTCTGCAGAAGTAAAAGTCATCTAAATAATTCCATATTAAAGAAATCTGTAACTAATGAAGAGGTTGCTGCTAGCAAACAACTTTATATTTCATTGTTTCATCTACAAATAAAGTGCCTGTTGCCCTTGAGGAATAAATTGCCCATGTTACATTAAAAAATGATAAGCTAGTAATATTGCAATAGGGAATGGATGCCAAACTGATAACAGGTTGATAGTTACTAGGTACCTCTGCCAAAGAGGACATTCTCAGGACTGCAGCATTCACCCCCTTTAAAGGTACAACACAGTACGGTGTCAGCAATGCATCTACATACTATGGTAATAGAACCCACTGCCTTCTGCATCAAAAGCAAATACACTACCTGTTGTTCTATTAACAATGCAAGCAGACTCAGCATAAGCAGCACAAAACTTCTCTTCCCCTGAAGTGCTTTGGTCCTTATAAAATCCACTCAACACGCAACTGTATCTCTCAACTTTGCAGCACATGAGCACAAGAAATCTGGAAAAAGCCAAAATTTATTTGGGGGGGGGGACAAAAGCCCAAAAACTAGGGACACATTTTAAACATTGCTTGTATAACCTTGGAAGGTTGCTAGAATAAAATGTTGTACTACCGCCATGCATTTCACCACCCAGGACTCTGTGCACTACAGTCAGAGCAACATACCACTATGCCACATCAGCTGCTTCTTGAAAGACTGGAAGACTGAAACTTAAATGGCTATCATTTAGTGAATTCAGTTCTCACCATAGCTCTCAACCTCTTAGCACAAAACACCTGGACAAAGCCAATAATGGGGGAATACAGCTCCCAAACATATTCAGTGAATTCAGTTCTCACCATAGCTCTCAAACTCTTAGCACAAAAAAACCCTGTGCAATGCCAATAATGGGGGAATACATCCGGGACAAATTTCAGACATTGATCTTATAAACTTAGAAAATTGCTAGAATAAAATGTTTTGTGTTACCATGTACTTTCTGATGAATGTGAAGTTTGAAATTCAAATGTCTGTCATTATTTAGTAAATTCAAAATCCAGAAAACTGCAGATTTTATGAGGAACAGAACAGAAGTATGAAGCAAAAATCTGAATGCTTTTCACAAGTGGTGGTGGGTAGGGAATTCAATGTCTTGCTACCTGCACCCAAGGTTGAGGGTTTGAGCCTGAGTTACTCTCTGTAGCCGTTAGTTATAGTTAACTGGGGCATTTTAAACATACACACACACACACACACACACGCACACACACGCACACACACGCACACACACGCACACACACACACACACACACACACACACACACACACACACACACACACACACACACACACACTACCTGAGTGATCCGAATGCACCTGAGTGATCCGGATGCACACAGTCAGTCAGTACCTGAGTGATCCTGATGCACATAGTCAGTCAGTACCTGAGTGATCTGGATGCACACAGCCAGTCAGTACCCACACACACACACACACACACACACACACACTACCTGAGTGATCCAGATGCACACAGACAGTCAGTACCTGAGTGATCTGGATGGACACAATGATTTACACTGATTTACAACATGCACACTGACCAATCAGTGTGCACGTTTTTGAATATTAATGGGGGGGTCATTGTATAATATGTAATAATTGATACTTCCATTAATATATCACAGCATATATAATAATCAGTACTTCCATGAATATACCATAGCATATGCAATAATTAATACATCCATTAATATATCACAGAATATGTAATAATTAATACTTCCATTAATATATCACAGCATATGTAATAATCAGTACTTCCATGAATATACTATAGCATATGCAATAATTAATACTTCCATGAATATATCACAGAATATGTAATAATTAATACTTCCATTAATATATCACAGCATATGGAATAATACTTTCAGTAACAGTTTACCTTTCCATCCAGAATGACACTATTGCTTTTTTCCTCACAAGAATAATAGGAAAAAGCTCACCGAATGATGAAATTTTACTATTCATACAATGATTTCATGAATAGTAATGTCCTTGGGCTTTTCCCAGTTAGGGGTCGCCGCAGCAGAACTCCGGTCCGCTAATAATTGGCAGTGGATTTTTACAGTGCAGAGTTGCCAGCCCACCGCCCAGCCTTCAAAGAAGGCACACCCATTTACACACGCACCTACCTGCATGTCTTTTTAAATGTCACTCGACCGTGGGGAGGACATGTAGACGCCACACAGAAAGCGCTCCAGCCAAGAATCGAATGGGAGAACCTCTTGCTGTGAATACATTACTTAAAGCATTACTATTGATAGCTATTTATTTTTCTGTCCAATTTCACATCTCTAATTCTTTTGTGAAAAAGGATACTATAGTAAAGTCACTGGCTAATTGTTAATATATGAGTGAAATCACTTAACTGGAGTTTATTGGATCAATAAATACATACCAGTAATATGTAGCTGTGTAAGTAAATGGTAGTTGATAACTGCATGTCATTCACTTGTCCATGAAAGGGACAACACATTGTATATTTGCCAAGACTGGAAGATAGCGAGATAATGAACTTAATCATTTTCTCCACTGTTATGTGGTAAAAATGTTAACAAACTGCTGATCTCTGGAGATCATGTTAAGACAAAAGACTCCACAAAGGGGGAAAATGAATAAAAACTGGAATGGCACTAGTACAATGTAAAGGTATTTATTTATTGCTTTTGTTACCGGGAAAGTCTGACTGGGTGCAAGTCTCATTTTCACTGGAGGCCTGGGGATAAATGCTTCATCTTACAGAATGAGTAGCAGGCAGTTATACAAGCTATACATAATACATGCATACATAGGTTGAGCAAGCCATTATGCCCAACAGGGTATGTCTTACTGTACAAATAACACCCAACCAGGGGTGTTATGAGGCCCGATGTCACAGGCTTTACTTACACAGTAACACACACCCTGGATGGCATTATTGTGCTTAGAGAATTGGCTGCCTGTAAAATTGTTGTGTTTTACTTATTTATTTATTTTTATTACTCTGTTATATTTTACATGTTTTTGATGTAAAATAATTCCTCCACCTAATGTTTCAAAGTTAATGTAGAATATGTAAATGGTATTGTAGGAAGCATTTTACATCTAAATATAAAATTTAAGAAATATCTATATACTTACTTTATTTTTTGATCCCTTTCCCCTAAAATTTGTGGTTTGTTGAATGTCATAGAGGAATGAGGCCACTAAATAATGACATACATTTGACTTTTAGAATTTATTTCCTTAACACAAATCCTGTTATTTATGCTACTTTGTAATTTAATAAAAACAATATTTAAATTCTATTCCTAATTTTGAGCCTGTGTTCCCCCTTTACTTCAGGTTTTATTTATTTTTCTTGGTCTAAGAGGTCGAGAGGTATGCAAGCCACTTTACTGCTGCTGCCACTAGTAACCTGATCTCATTCTCTCTCTCTCTCTCTCTCTCTCTCTCTCTCTCTCTCTCATACACAAATACTTGCACTTCAGAAAATGCATGCTAACACAAATCCTCTATATCTCAGTCACACACACCTCACTTTCATGCATGCACACATGCATATGCTCACACACAGATTAAAACTTACACACACACACACACACACACATACTTTTTTCTGTTTCATTTAGTTATTACACTTGCTAAACAGCAAAAGCTTAGCGGGTGTAAAAAAGGGCTCAATCGATCTCACTCTCACTGACATGCATGCATGCATGCACTCGCACACAGAGACATAAATACACGCACTTTTGCTTTTAATTTTCTATTTTTATATAGATTTTGCACTCACTAGACAGCAAAAGTGCTGCTTAGTGAGTGTAAAATAATGGCGACCGTTATGTTACTTTCAGCCCGAGCTCCACGGCAGCTTGATATGCTGTTATGAAGCAGCGGACTCATTTTGCAATGGGCATTACCTGTAGATTTACACCCTGCTGGAGAACATTTGCTGTCCAATCAAGTTGCCAATCTACAGGTCACCCATTCTCTAATAATGATATAACAGTTAAAAAAATAATAAATGTACATACACAGAAGTAGTAAATGAACATACATAGAATTGTAATGATATGACAGTTAATGAAAACATGACAGTCAAATGAAGAATACAGTAAAATATTAGCTAATATCAAGCATACAGGAGTCTAGTTAAATGACATCAGCTACAAATAGATACTGAGTAGGAGACAAGTGAGGCAATTGCAGGATGAAGATGGTTACAACTTATGAAAGAGTATTGAGGACATCAGTGTAAAAGGGAGATAGAGATAGTAGTGGAGAAGGGTAGTTGATAGACAGATAGCTAAAGATTGCAAAGAAGTAGCTGTACTATGGCCAGTTAAATAAAAGAGTGGTGACTGTAAGGGTGTAGAGACTGTCCAGGAACATCACATGTACAGAGCTGGCAACTGAGTAGCAAGGACTTTACCTGAGATTTATGTGTTTTTAGGGAGAGCTCTTGTCGTATTGTTAGTGGGATGGAATTCCAGGATTTAGCAAGGTGGTAGGAGAATAGTGATTTGACAGCAGAATTGTTGGATTTGGATACATATAATGGGTATTTTATTTTTTATGAGTTGCACATAAAGCCTTCTTCTATGAGAGCACTTTCATTCTAGGTTCAGTGGATGTATTCATACAAATAAATCTTTTTTTCAAAAAAAAAAAAAAATAGAAAAACAGACCAACTTATAGTAAGCTGTAAATTATTAGAAAACATCAAGAGATCCAGTAATATGCAGAGTCAAAGAAGGAATGCTTCAAAAAGTGTCACTCCATTCAGAATGTGCATTGCTACATGTCCTAGTAACAGAAGAGAGATTTTTAGCCTAGAGTAAGACAGAGAAGTGACCTTTAGTCAATGGAGAAAGGACAGATCAGGTTTTAGTAACAATCAGGCAGACCCCATCTGAACAAAGAAGCTACATCATATTGCATTAATGTCAGAGGTGGAATGTCTGCTAGAGCTGGAGTCAGAATTAATCCAACTAAGTGCAGGATTAAGAGAGAAGCTTTGAACTAAGAAATAAAAAAATAAACTGTTTCAAATCATGTGTTCAAGGAAAAGACATAAGCATATAAGGACCACTATGAATGAATACAGAGACAAATACTAAATGAAATAAGAACATAAATAAGCTAGAAAATTTGGAGTTGAAACCCATGATGAGAAAATGAAAGTTTTACAGTGCATGTCTGAGAGACAGGATGTAAATTATAGTAAAACAGAATGAAAGGAAATTTCTACAAAAGTGTCATTGTGTACTAAACATAACAAACTGTACAAAGGTGGATATTTTATTTACTTAGCTGGGTAAGCCCACTGGACAAAAGTGCTTGCATTTCAGGGACACCCTGTGAGTACTGTCTGATCAAGTGACTTGCTTAGAGTTATACAGTATGCAAATGGAGGGTGTAAGGAATCATAATCTGTCCCACTGAGTGCAAGAAGCATCTGGTCAGCAGCTCAGAACCTTAATCCTATACACTAACTCTTAGACAGTTTCAAAATTATATCATAAAATCCTAAGATAAATGTTATTAATGACATACTCAAGTTCAGTCATGAATATAAAACGGGGGTAACTGTAAAATGTGCAACAGTACAAGAGGTTTTATCAGTCTGTTATGGGTTATTAGAAAGGGTAGAGTGATACTGAGACTATAGGTGACCAGAGGAGGAACATTTTATAACAAAGCAAATGAGAGAGTTAAACTGTTTCAAGTAGAAACTTAGAGGGGGTGGGATGTCCAGAGAACAGGAAGTCCTGGACACAAACACATGCACACACACACACACACACACACACACACACACACACACACACACACACACACACACACACACACACACACACACACACACACACACACTTATATGAACAGACCAGTCCTCAGCCACCCGCAATTTCTGAGATGGTGAAGTTTAACAGCAGTGAGTGCTTTGATCCACTTGTGAATTTCATCAAGCAAATGTTATATGTGATGCGCGGATGAAGTATTTACTCACTGATTGAAGATTGCTTTGTTCTAGTTCTTTAATGTTTAGATTGCTGTGGTCTTAGAGTGACATAACTGATTTCTGGATTTTTGGCTTTTATATATGTAAATGTATTTGTACATATCTCTATATATCTGTATACCTATATATGTGTGTGCATATGTAAGCAGGGGGCTACTTCAGAAGACTGACAAACCAAAAGTCTGAATCCCAAAAGACTGAAATTTCAAAATACTGAACACATTTTTAAAGCAGGGGCAAGCCCCCCTGCACCCCTCACATGGGGAGCTGTGCCCCCCACACCCCCTGTTAACTATATATACCAAATCCATGATTGTACAGTAAAGAAGGGGCAAATTCCATCATTCAGTAATTTGAATTTTCAGTCTTTTGGGATTCAGTCTTTTGGATTTTCAGTCTTCTGAAGTAGACTCATATGCAGATATTAATACAGATAGATATATCTATTTGGGTATACTTTGATAAACAGGAATACACATTTTTTGGAGTGGGGCTCCCCAGCCCAAAACAAGATATGGTGGCTTCTTAGGTTTGGAAGGAATGTTAAAGAAATAATGACATTGTCTCTAGCCCCCACACAAGTTACAGTTATTTATAAACAGGGCTGGTCTTAGACTAGGTGAGATTCAGGGCAGAGGTGACTACTCAGCCCATATCAAAATTCACTTACAATACCTTGGTGTGTGGTCGGGCACCTGTCCCAGGAAGCTCTGATGGTCTGTATTTTCTGTGATTCAGTTTATCCCGTATTTTTGGAGAGATTACTGTTAAAATGAGTACATGATAAGGTGGTCAGCTCCTTTATCCAGACACAGACATCCCTCACAGAACAGTTATGGCCACTTATGTGTACAGCCCGGACATCTGGTTGTGAGGGAAGAGGATGGCTGTGGAATGTATTTCACCTTTGTTCCAAATGAGCAGTGGCCACACATTAAAATATTGCCCATTGCTTCACATAAATCACGTTAGTCCTTCAAGGGCAGAACAATAAGCAGCCAGCACCAGCCCCAGCAACTGTATATGTTTACACATATCATGTGTCCAGCTAAGTAGTCCATCTTATTTCTTACAAATGCATACTAGTCCTGCAAAGCCAGGTAGTGACTAATTAAATGGAGCAAATGACAAGATGGTCAGTTACTTTTATCCAGCCAATCCTAAAACCAACCCAACAGTTATAGCCACAATTTCTGATGGCTATGTAATATTATTTCAGCTCTACAAAAAAAAGTTGGCACATATTAAAGTATTCCAAGTTGGTCAACACAAATTACAAAGCCAGAAATATTGCCAAAAATATCTGGTGGATCGCTGCCAGCATTGCTGTAAAAATAATAAAAACACTTGTCGCACCTTCTGACATCAGTAACATTGCATTCTTCTTAACTGTCCAGAACTCTGCAGCACATCCCACATTTTTGTGTCATATTTTTGACCTATTCCTCTTATTATTTATTTATTTATTTTTTGTAAATTGCTGCCTGAATGTTATATTTTTAGTCAGTCAACAAAGCCAGTGATTAGAGATTCATTGCTGCTGCAGTAAAAAATTTTGGACTGTTGCTTGTATGTCTTTGTGCCTATGTATTTGAATGTCATTGTAAGGTGTCTCCACTGTGACCTATTGACATTCAAGACTAATGAGACATCATCTGTGGCAGCCATCACACTGGGCATTTCATTACTCTAAAAAAAGATAAATAACTAAACTTGGAAAGAGTACCTCTACAAGGAAAGCACCATTGGCAGCTGCCTAGTTAATCTATGCATTAGGCCGGCCTTGGTGCTACATCAGGGTTTTGTAAAAACTGACCATTACTATTTGCAATATAAGTCTAATAATCCACTGTAGCCTAGAAAATGGCAGCTCCAACTATTCTACTGATACAAAGGGATGTTGCCATAAATATCTGTGATTAAGAATTGTTGATTAGGCTATAAACACTGAAACACTTACTTCAAGTGGAAGAGCTGATTGCCACCATTTTGAGTGATGTAAATGTCTTCCTAAAACAGGTGCAAGTGCTGCTTGTCAAGCAGGTATAACTTGGTGATGATATTAAATGTATGTGATGGATAATATGCTCGGGGGCTTGTTAGTGTCTAAAGCATTACTATTCTGTATGGTTTCTGTACCATATTCAAATGTTTGTATGTGGTGCACATTTGGACAATTAGCTAATTACTGCAAAATTAGCAATTGAATACTTTGAATATTGTTGCTGCTTTATATAAAGTGTTGAAATGGTTACTGAGCTGTGGACTAAGATCAAAAGTAAAAGTGTGAGTGTGGTCAATCAGAGACTGAATGTTTGCATGTTGTGCTACTGATACATTTTTGTTAAATACATTTGTATGTAACTTCAGGTTACCTGAACAATATCTAATATTTCTGAGGTTTGTGGAAAGGTTAAAGTATGTGATTTACTCTAGAAACCAGAGAAAAATAAGCTTTACATGTTATTACTTGATGGTGAATAATCCAAAGGGAAAGGTTAGAAGGGTCCATGGCAACACCAGAGATCATCAGCAGTTAGCTTTGCATCACATTTCAGGTATAGTGCAATGATTTGCATGTAGACAGTACTTCCTAGATGTTAACTAGTACTTATGTTAACAAGTCTTGCAGATCTTTGAATCAGTTCAGTTTGTTTAGTGTTAAAATTCACAACAGGATTATTCATTTGTGTTCTTTTATTAACATGTATCTTACCAGATACTGAAAATATATTAATTAAGTTTAGGATCATTTCAGATAATAATGTTATTATTAGCATTGTAGGTAGCCTCTCTAATGTTATTTTAGGTGCACCAGGATTATCTGTATTTAAACAAAAAACAAAGAAGTATATTCTAATATCAAACCTGGAAACTATATCTATGGCTAATGCAATTGTTGCAACTATATTAAATCAGGATGCTTTTTTAACCTCCTGTTTCTGGCTATAAGCATTACTTTCAGACCTTTTGTGTGCGATGCAAAATGTCTGGTATGTTTAGTAAACTGCCATTGTGGATGCTTTTATATATGGAAGACTATCTCATTTTTAAACAATGGATGAAGGAACATTTAATTGATGTTGATGAAGAACAATATGATAACGCTCTTTTGTGATGTATTAGATAATGAAAAAAATCATGTTTTCATGTTTCAGGCTGTCTGTTGTTTAACAGATGTGAATATGGGTGGTCCAAATTTCTCATCCTCTTGCCTCCTGAATTCAACTGGCAAATTGCTTTCAATGTGCATGTGCATTTTTTTTAAACACGACCATTTCTGTCTATTTCTATCACTGAAAGGTAGACAATCATCTTTTAAACAGATACATTTCACTGAAAGCTAGGTAATCATCTTTTCAACAGATACATTTCATTAGAAAAATGTTATCCTGTGTAATAAACTCAATTATATTTAATATTTCTGTTTTAATAGTTTTATTTTGATATAACAGCATTTTTGCATAGTAATATAAAATGTATATTGTTGCATGTCAATAAACTTGAACTGTAGTTTGGTGAAGTTATATGATTATTGTTGTTGTGCAACTTAAACCATTGTGAGATAACTACTGGATGGAAAATCATTTTTATTACATTCCATTGACTTAACATTAGTAGTCATTTATTTAGTGTATGGCCTGCATTAGCAATGAGTTCCAAAGTGGCCTCTAATTTATTACCATCACTTCACTGGGTGAAGGATGCAGCCTAAAGCCTAATTACTTGTTTGAGTCCATAGTCCATGGAACTGCGTTTTAGTTTTATCTGAAGCCATTTACCATTTCATATCAAGCAAGAGAGATAAACAGTTTTAATAACAGGCAGCAGAATACTGCTTTTCTTACGGGAAAAAAAAACTCTGGTCTTAGGAACACACAGTTTAAGAAATTCTACTCTCTAATTTTGATCAGAGGTGGAGGTTGAAGCATGGAAGAAGAGAAAAATTTGGCTTAACATTTCTATGGTCTGTAATAGACAAAACACTAAACAAACAGCCACTTTAACCAAATGTGTTCTTTCACAGTCTATGTAATGTTTAGAACAGCACAAAACAATTAGTGGATTTCAGTTTTCCACATGCTTGGACATCCACTATGCTCATTCATGATGGACATGGTCTAGACTGGGAATTGCCTCCCAACAACTGCCAGCACTGCAGGAAGTACCAAGATTTGATACTACATCCCAGTGTAGGCTCTCAGTTTCACTAGACCAGATCTTAACATCTGATTTATCAGCACATAGGCATGAATGGCTCTTTTTATTGGTTTAAGATTTTTAAAACTACTTCTCAGATATTGAATCCTGTTGAACTGAATGCTTTCAAAAAAGATTTTCAGTTTTATACCTACAAGAAAGGATCATATTACTGACACTTTAACACCACTCAGGTTGTTCACAAGGAATCTGAGTCTTGTAACTTGCTTAGCAAGGACCAGTTCACACTTCCTTCTGGATTTTTATTGTAAAGGAGGTTTACTGTTTTCAACCCATCCCAGCTGTATTAGTTTGACCTCCTCAAAAAATATTTGAGAATGAGATTCATGCAAGAATTTCAAAACCAAGTAAGTGAAAAATCATCTTAGTGGTACTCAATGAACTGCACTTAGCAGTCATAGTAATGATGCAAATATTTATTTTATAAAGGATGATAAGAGATGAGGATTAGATTTGATGGACATTAACTCTACAATGCAAACATGTAAACTGTTAACTGAGAGAGATTCCTGTAAGGAAGTTGGTCTAGATCTTATTAAAGTGAGTTACAAGGAAGTTGCTTCATTTACTGAGATGAATATTAACAATTGTGCTATTGCCTTAGACTCGGTGAGTTTCCTTACAACTAGGCATCTTCAATTTGTTGAAATTGTTGGTATTTCTCAATGACTTAAAATATCCATCTGATCTACCACTGTATCACATTATATCGTCCACTGATTCTAATACAGAGCGCAACACTTTATGCCAAATAAATAATTAAAAAGGTGGTCAGAAGTATTCAATTGATCATTCTTGATTCAGTGGACTGCAATGAAAAAACTAAGAGAATTAATATTGCATGTAGTGAATTTTTGTGACAGTCTATACCACAGTGTAGCTGCAATCATTCCTTACCATCTTGGGTATTATGGCTCAATGAATATTTCCGTTCCCATATGTGCTTTGTTAAAAGAAAAATTAATGCTTTTTGATACTGTATATAGTTTTGGGTTTGGGTGGTGGACACAGTGAGAGAGGTGCAGAGGGTAAAAAAAAAAAGTAAACACGTTTCTACATGACTTTGATTTTTTGCAGATACATGGCAGCAAGTATTAGTAGCAAATTTTTGACATGGCAATAGGAATGCAGTATCCTACACTTATGATAACATAGTTCTTGCTGAATGGAAGTACTTGATAGTTTGTAGCTTGTTTTTTGTAAGTTTTTAGAAAGCTACATATTCTTCATTGTAGACTTTTTACTTGATCAGGCACTGAACAAATGCTGGATTATTTTCAGGCTCATTTGATGAGCACATCGACTTTTTGAGGCTTTGCTTTTGTGTTAGTAAAGTGACCATTGCTCTTTTTGGATTCCATGCTTAGTAAGTATCTGGAAATACAAAAGAGTTGGTTACTAGTAGAGCTCAGAATAATGTAGGCAATAATTTGAACTTCAGTTTTTAGAGTATGCTTCCTGATCACATCAAAAAAAAAAAAAAAAGATTATGGAATCCCAGAAAATGCAGGTTTCTTTTCTGGCCATCTCTGATGACATGTTCAATTAAAAAAGGTAGATATAAGGCAAGTTGTTATTTGAAACATCTTTTGGATGACATTTTGAAGAGGATAATGATATAAAAGGCAAATATAAACCCATTAGTTTTAGTTATTCTGAAAATGATGAACCTGATTTGGCCATTACTTTAGATATGATCTTAGGGATGGATCATACCTGCAATTTTGGCATCCCTTTGATCAAACATGTGACAAATGTGTATTATATTTTAATGGGTCAGCCTGAGGTAAAAAGAGTGATAAGTGTATCTCCTGTTTTTAACAATAAAAAGGAACCAATCTGAAATCTGATTTTGAACATGTTCTAGTTATAGACAGTCCAAAGGTAAGAGGCACTTTTTGTATGTGACACTTGCAAATAGTGCTGGTCAATTTCAAAACAGTCATTCATTTTATTATAATAATTCTGATAACAGTTATTCTATCCCTAACTATTTTATTTGCAGTTCAGGCAATGCTGTATACATTATGGGTTGCTCTAATAATAATACATTCTGAGTTGGATATACTACAAGAAAATTAAGCACCCACACTTATGGACAGATTTAATCTACTGGGAAGAAGAAAAGGAGAAATTTTGGACATTCGGTTGACTGCACACATTCTAAGCATTTTCTGGTTTGTGTCGCTAATTTTAGTGAGCCTGATTTGCAGGGAAGAGATTGGGAGGCATTGTTGAATTAAGAGGAATACACCTGGTAAATTGCCTTGAATGTCCCAGCTATGTCTGGTCATAATGAGCATTTACATTTTAAAAGTGCCGTAAAATGCTTGATCTTTATTTTAAGCAAGTTGGTATTTTTGATCGTCTGATGAAGTCTTGTAATATTTCACATGAAAGTGCAAACCTTTTATTGCTTAGCATTGCTTAGCAAATAAAGTATTTAATCATATTCTCCTGCTGTAAGAGTTTCTTTACTATGAAGTTTTCTTTTCAGGGCTGCAGTTGGTAGTCTTAGTTTATTGTTTATTAATTATATTCTTCTCTAATGCTATTGCATAATATTCCAGAATGCCTAATTTTTTGTAATACTTTAGTTTTCTTTAGAGTGATATCAGTGTAGATAACTGCTTTCATCTGATCTTTCCAGAGTATGTGCTCTGTATAACTTGTTCTTTGATTTCTGTATCTATATCTATGTATCTATACCTATCTATTTATATTATATATATATATATATATATATATATATATATATATATGTGTGTGTGTGTGTGTGTGTGTGTGTTTGTGTGTGTGTAAATTTATAGTTTCTTGTCAAAAACTATTAAAGTTTGCTAATGATACTAGCCATGAGTTTTGTTTACAAATAGGGAGCAAGCAGGCATAAGATGGTAGAAACATGATTAAGATGTAATCAAGATAATGGTGGATTAAGATTGTACATAACCACCATTTCTAAATATATTATTAATATTAAAAAAAAACAGTAAGTAATGTTGGCTGTACTTCTGGATTCAAACCATGACACAATGCAAAATAGTCTAAAGATCTGAGTGTTATCTGCACAGACCATACATGAACTCATGCTTCACTTTGGTAAAAATCACACATTTGAAGGGACAATGACATGATATTGTAGCAAGGGAGAATGTACACATAAGTCTTCATCAAAGTAATGATAATTGTAACATTTCATAAGGTGTACATTACATCATGAAGCCTAATAAACATATAAGAGTAACTGTATCACACTTTGAAGTCATCAGCTTGTAGTTCTATAGCACATTAAGGCTAAGCACATTTGTGTGGAGGTAACTGCAGTAATGTGGCCAAAGTGAAAATCTTTAGTCTCTGCTATAGGACGTGAAAATGAATATGCTGGCCTTGACCTTTAGAGTGCCATGCCAGGCATCACACAAATACTGAAGGAAATTAAAGGGAAGTTTTATGTGTCATCTCTGGCCATGTGTGCTGTGTGTAATTTTTTTTTACCAGATTAAACATGAAAAGAGGTTAATAAGACATTGGTGAAAATGAAGGGCAAGCAGACGGTAGGGCACTGGGTAAAGAATATAAGAATGTGCAGGATGATGGTAGGAGTGAACCATAGCTATTCACTTCTTCACAAGATAAATGTATAATTGTAAAAATATTTTGATGACTTTAGTTAATTACCACATCGGGGGGGGGGTAGAAACAACTGAATAATGTTGTAGTTCCAATTGGAGCAAGTCAACTGTGTCAAGCAGACACACAGGTGAAGTGGAGAGTTATGTATGGGGTGTAACTTATTTTTTATTTATTTATTTATTTTTTTTGTGAGACAGGTCCCCATTTTTTTTCTTTTGTTTTGTCTGGAGAAGGAAATGTTGGGGAAAGTGATTAGGAAGAAGAGCATTAGGTAGGTTGGGTAGGTAAAGTTAGATAACAGGTGTAGACATGCAAGGCAGACAGGGATGAAGATGACACAAAAAGTTGGGGACACCATGATTGTAGATAGGGAAGATAGGGAAGGGATATTGGAAGCACATCTGTGTTCAGCATAAGTATAGAGATAATCTAGTTTTCATCCTCAGACCTGTCAGCACTGCCTCTTGTAACAAATACCTTGGTCAGTGATGGACAGGGCATTGACTTAGCTATTAGATGCAGAACTTTTTCAATGCTTCCAGTTCAGGCACTGAGACACCTCTCCATAATGTCCTCCATCAGCCCAGTCAGATCATGAAGGATGATGAAGGTGCCACATCCACTAGCACTACTCCCTGTGGGTACCACTGCACCAGCCCCTGGGGCAGAGCAACCTGAGGCAGTCAGAGCAGGTAGTACAGGATTGGTGGAGGTAACACTGACAGTTTGGGATCCAGATATGCTGAGTGTCTCTGCTGCTGGTGGTGGTGAAGCCGATGAAGCCACCTATGAAGATGTGGCAGGCCGATCCTTGGTGGTCTGTCTAGCTCCAAGTACTGATGGTCAATTGTGCTTTCATCAGGAATGTTTGTCCAAAAAAAATAAAATAAAATGAAACAAAATAAAATAAAATAACAAAAAGACAGAAAGAGATAAATTGCAAGGGTGAGAGAAAATAAACATTAATTCCATATCAGTGTTATATTTCAAAATATATCCACAAATGCATATCGATGGGGTAACAATTGCCACATTCAAATAGGAATGTAAAGTCATAAATGTATAATAAGACACATCAGCATCTGTATCATTATATACATTATGTAATATATCTTTAGGGAATGTTGCATACATAATATATGCATTTCAATGAAAGAAATACATTTACAAAGGTTTACTTCTAATGATACTTTATCTGTGACAGAAATATATATTTTTTATTATATTAATCAAAATTATAACATAATTGCTGCGACCTGGTTTTGAACCCACACACAAGTATGTTATTCATACATCGCCTAATGCAATGGTAAACAGCTACTGGAGCAGATATGTATATTTTATTTATATATATATATATATATATATATATATATATATATATATATATATATATATATATATATTGAGAGAGAAAGAGAGAGAAATAAGGTATGTCTAATCAGTGGTGTGTATGTCTAGGTTATACTGACTAATGACCTGAAATTTGTTACAGTCATTACATTTCCTCCAGCAATCTGTGAGGTGAGCCAGTATCCCTAATGCTTCTGCTGTCTCTTCAGCAGCTGTACAGAAAAGAAAACAGAAGAGAAAAGAAAAAGCATTATGACCAAAGTATATTGTTTTGCCAGTCCATCGTGTAGTATTGGTTGCATTTGGGTGATTATACTTATACATCTCAGGGATGTTTCCAGTTCTAAATTCTGCCTACCATCAGCTCTGAAGGACCTGGTTGTACCTGTTCATGTCACTATAATAGTGATGATCATCTCCCAGGCCCTTGCTTACACTTATCAAGGGTATCAGAACTTGTCAGAGATTTGGGATGCATGGCTAAGCTTAAAAAGGCCTTTGTCATCGTTAGCCTTGTAAACACCTATGAAGCTATGAACATATGACATTGTTTATCAGTGCTTGGAATACTAGTTGCACTGGTGACAGCCTTTGTCAAGCTACTCCAAGCCTCATCTTTGTTAGGAGACCAGATGTTGTCCTCCTTCAGTAACCTGCAGCTGTAGCATTTTACAAGGAATACCACAAAGATCCAGGACTCCTCTACATACCATCTTTGAACTCTAAATGGAGCACAACCCTCACTGTCACCTGCCATGTCTTCTGAAGGATGTCTGGAAATATGGCAGGGACTGGCACAAAATTGAGACCTAGCATGTACCACCATGTCTGCAGCTATGGACAACCACATCAACTGTATCTGTACATTAGAAAGCACAAATATTGCATTGCATAGACTTTAGGGGAATGATTGCTTCAAATATGGCAATGAGACTTGGATTGATGATCAGTGTATTTATACATGCACCACTGAGAATTCAACAAATGCTTTTGGATGAGGTTATGTGATTTGCTTTTGAACTGACATATTGACACCTCTGTCCATACTCCTGTATGGTAGCTGTTAATCATACATATACTCTCGTGAAACAAAAATATAACATGACATTTTCAATAATGTTGGTAATAATAACTGTTGTTCATAGAGTTATACTAATTCTTACAATGTCTTGGTGGGACATACATTTGACAACATGTTTCATACCTCCTGGGAATTGAAACCATGGCCAAAGAATTATGTAGGGCTGCTATATTATATGCATTAAATGTTAATGGCACAAGAGAAGTCACATTTTCAGGTTATACTATGAAGTATTACTATTTGAACATTAGAGGATCTGGCCAAAATCTGGGAGCCATTATGGGCTGGAGTGGCACTTGTTATGTCATTGGGCTTTTATCACATGTTGAGGAATGTGCCATACTTATGTTAAATGATTTAATGTCCTGAACACCAACTGATGATAATTGTAATAAGTCATACTTCATTCCACATAAATTGTGGTAACATTATACATCTGGAAGTCTACATTAGAAAAAGTCTGAGCATTGCTATTTAGCATTCATTACACACAATTGTGTTACAGCTTTTGTTTTGAGAATTGATCATCATGATCAATTATTAACAATAAGTCACTGACAATAGTTATTCTTACCCTCTTCATTAAAACAACCCTTATCTGGATTTGAGCTCTGAATTTCTTCTCTTTTGATTCAAAACTCACTGCATTAACACATTGAACCACAGAGAAAGTTACATAACAGATGTAATGTTCTACACTCAGTACTGTCCAGAATGTTGACTGAAGTGCATTGGCACCAGTCTTATTTGTCATTCCAGATTCAATTATATTACTAAGTTTTTGATTAGGAAGTGAACTCTTGTTCACTGCCATTGACTACTGACAGTCTTTGAAGTGCTGTGCAAAGGCAGGAGATTAAAAAATATATATTTAAGGAACCTTCTGATTTATACAAGTGGTGGCCTTTTAAAATATGTAGCTTCAAATCCAGTGGCTATGGAATTAACCTCAAACATTCAGTATCTTAACAGTGTTTACCACATGATAACATTCATTTCTGTTATACAACCATCATGCCTTCATGTAATGACACTTCTTCATGAAGGAACCATGCAGGACATTATATAACCTGATTTTATACACAACTTATACAAGCAAGATTTACATCTTTTAAAGGAAATGTATCACTATCATGAGTACTAGTTTTGATATATTTGCAGTTGTTTTTATTAATTATCCATATTTTCATATTCGTTATGTTGCTGCTTTTATTCGCTCACACTTTAGTCCATATCATACTTGTTACATCATGCATATTAAAATGTGGTTTTACTTATAAAAAGTAGTTCAGGTTCTAGCACAAGAAAATTTGTGTTACTGGAAATAGTAACATTGACATATCAAAAACAAACATAGCAAACAATGGAATCAAATCCTGCATTATTGTTGTTATTACTCAGATCTTACTGCACTAGTGATATCCAGAGTGCTGATGGAAGCCCAATGCCACCAGACTCATTTGCACTATTGACAGCATCAGAAATTAAATTTTTGTTGAGTTTTGCATTATGAAGTGAGCTGTCATTCACTGCTAGTGGCTGCTGACAGCTCCCTATGTACAATGTCAAGTGTGGAGCAAAGGATGAAGCCAAAAAACATTTTAATCTGCCTTTGTGTAATATTTTCTCAACTTTGTGGTCTTATACCATGAAAATGTGTACATTAAAGATCACTACTTTCACACAAACATCACCCTCTCTTGATCTGAACTTTGAAACCATGGTATTAACATGAAACATTCAAGATGATTTACAGTATTTGCCACATATGCATACATATTATGAAGAAGAAAAAGTAGAGTACATATACTCCAGCTATGACATTGTAATAATTTATATTGAGTCCAGCATAACCATTTTCTCACACTTGTCCTTTGTCATTTTATAGTAGATGTTTAGATAAATATGATATTTGTACCAGTTAAGCAAATAACTCATGTCACAGTGCTAATAAATGTTTGCATTGCAATGATGTTGTCTTCCTTTTCTTTAGTGAGCAGTAGTCTTTTTTGATGCAGATGCATTTATAAACTAAATGCAATCTAACTTGCATTTAGTTAAAAATGTTTTTGCATGTTCAACTGTTATGCACTTAGTATATAGGATGAAAAACATTTTACTCAGACTCACAGTTACTGCATAAGCATTTATTCATAAAAGTGGTATGAAGGTGATCTCTTAAGACAGTCGATGTAATCACAAATTTTGTTGTAAGTCTATTCTCCCTAATACTCTGTCAGTAAGTGTACACCAAAATGGCAGGAGTGTGAAACACTTAACTGTTTCTGCACTACTACTAATGATTCACGCCTGCAAGCCATTGGCTAGCCTCATTCTTCATACTCACTCTTGTATATCTAGATCATGTGCACAGTATTGTGTAGGTCTTCACACTATGTTTACCTGCCCAGAACCTTGAGTAGATTGAGTGATTCATGAAGATAATGAGCTGATACATGATTTACATATTTATCATGTACAAAGGGGTTAATCTACACTATATAAGAACAATCTGGTGCTAAGGACTTGTATCGTAGTATGGAATACTGCTTAGATTCATCTACTTCAAATACTACTGTTTAACTTCTGCAATTACATTATTTTTGCAAAACATTACTGCAAATCCTGCAAATGTATATGATGTTTCTTTACAAATAATAGTTAAACAGTTGTGATGTTATCATTTGTTCTGAGGAAACTGAGAGTGATGTGAGCACTTTGTCCATTTTTACTGATATATAAGGTGTAGAAGATGTTATTGGAAAGATTCTCATCAATGTTAAATGCCTTTATATCAACATTTCTTTGAGGATGTAAAAATAAGTGAGAAAATATATAAAATAATAGCAATGTGAAAGTTACATTTTAGACAAAATATCTGTGTTGATCCTGCTGTATATGCCTGAGATAAACAAATGTTATCCCATTAGAAGACTTGTCCTTAACATGTGTTTGTTGTTGTAGTTTGCAGAGAAGGATTTACTCATAGTTCATCTTTGATATCCATTACTTACGTGAGAGCTGGATACAATTTTATCATTTCTTTTCATAAGGAGGTTTAATGTTCGCTACTAGATGAGGCTCATTGGCCATATTACATACCACATTTTAGTACCACCCACATGTTTTAAGCAAATAGTTAACAGATGTTTATCTTACTCACGTCCAATACTAGCATATGAGATTAATAATTTGTATGCATGTTTTACATTATCTTGGTTAATGCTGCTGATACAAGCTGTGTCTTCTGGGTTAACTCTATTTGATGCTGCCAGAACACATGATTGCATGGGTAAGTAAAGGCTGCTACTTTTGCATGCATCACTTTTACTGTTTCATAGGATCATATGAATTTAATAGGCTATTGGCCCTGAGGCCTTTTTAAGCCTAGCCAAGAGTTTAGCCCATGTTTAGCCAAGTCAGCACCCAATGCCCCCTGTCCAGCAGGGAGATGGGTGTAATCTCAGGGATGTATTTTCTGTTTCCCATCCAGTTATCCAGGTTGCGCTTAAAAAGGGGTAAAGAGGAACTCTGCTTGATGTGGAGAGAGAAACTATTCCACAGATGGGGGAGTCTCTGGGACACAAATCTGTCTCCCCAACAAGTCCTACTGATGTTACAGACCAGGTTGAGGCAGTGCGAGCTGGTTACTCGAGTGGAGCTTGACTTGCATATATGCAGCAGTCCCATCAAGCTGGGGGTCCAAGATTGTCTTGTATGCTAGACAGAGGTCACCTCTGAGGAGTCTGTGTGAAATTGAGTAGCGGGATAGGGCTTTTAGCCTATCTGGGTATAGTAGATTTTTGAAGCCCTGGATTCTCCTGGTGAGGAACCTCTGTGGTCTCTCCAGCTGCTGCGTGTGCTTTATGAGGTACATGCCAAATGGGGCATTGTACTCAATAATGGGCCTTGTAAAGGAAGAATACAGGGATGTTATGACCTCCTTATCCCTGGATGAGATACCAATAATTTTGAGGTGGGCCATATAGAAAGCTTTCTATACAATGGAAGCAGCATGGTGGTCAAAAGTCAGGTTGCTATCAACCTGGGTGCCCAAATCCATCATGACTGATTGCATGCTTAGAACATTGTTATTAATTATTTATTTATTTTACATTTGTTTACCGGGATAGTTCGACTGGATACATGTCCATTTTCAGTGGATGCCCGGGGAGAAAAACTCCACATAGTCAAACATACAAAAGGTTACACAAGAAGTTAGAAAACAGTTAGAATATATAAAAAAGTGGTAATATACCTTATGTACATTGGTTTAGAAGTGTCCCCTAGCAGGGACTCACAGTTCTCATGGTCAGACATACAAAGGTTACACAAGAAGTTAGAAAACAATTAGAATATATAAAAACAAAATGGTAATATATCTTATGTACATTGGTTTAGTAATGTTCCCTAGTAGGGACTCACAGTTCTCATGGATAGACGCAATTACAAGTAAGACTGGATACATAGCATGGTGATGTAGTTAGATGTTATGATAATTTCTAATTAAACTATGATAATTACTGATTATGCTATTGTTTTATAACTTAATTCAGGTTGGTACATGGACATAGCCAGTTCAATTTGAGATACTGTTTGAGGGTTTTTTTTTGAAGAGACTTTTGGAGGATTGTAGGGTTATATAGTTTGGCAAGGCATTCCAGGTTTTTCCAACAACATTGGTGAATAGGGATTCATCAGCTGAGTTATTAGCTTTGTGATAATTTGTGGGGACATCACTCTCCCCAAAGGGGATGATGACGCATTTTTTGGTATTCAACTTGAGGCTATGTTTCTAGCACTAGTCATTTGTTTGGGTGAGACCCTCTTGGAGGATGTCCACATCACTAGGGGAATTGATGACAGCACCCAGCTTGCATCTATGAACTTGGTCAGCCATAGCCCACTGGTTTTGGCTTGCACTTAAGAAAAGTATATCCCAAATAACAGAGGTCCAAAGACCGAACCCTGGGGTATGCTGCTCGTTATGGGTCTACTGCTTGAGGTGGCTTCCCCTATTTTGACTAGGAGTTTATCTATTATGCCTGAGTTGGGAATAATGTCAAAGGCTTTGGCCAGGTCAAGGTAGGGGGTGTGCACCATCTTCCCCTTGTCCATAGCTTTGGTGACTGTCTCAATGAAGTCGACCAAATTTAACAGACATGACCTCCCCTTGACGAAGCCAAACTGTGTGAGATAGAGTGCTTGGAGGTTGTTAATGTCCTTGTTAATGAGGTCCATGATAATCTGTTCCATGGCCTTGCAGATCAGGCTAGTTAGTCTTCTGGGTCTATAATTTCCTGGATTGGTGAATACTGTCCTCCACTCAGCTGAGACAAAGCCGGTACTCAGGCCTTGGTTGAATAGGGTGCCTAATGGTGCTGCAAGTTCCTGCCTGAGTTCATGTAGGATGTAGCTTGGGATGTTATCGGGTCCCATTGAGGTGGTATTTTTTGCCTTTGCATTTATGTGTTTAGCTTAATCTTTTAGTAATATAATGAGTGTGTGTACTATTATCTGCCACTTGACCAGGGCCATATCATATTAAGCAAACCTCAGTCTGACAGGAGCAGCTCCATTCACAGGTTCTTCATCAGAATCCTCATCTGTGTCTCCTGGACCTGCTGGCCCTGTCTGTGGTGCTGGGAACTGTGGTCCTTGGTCTTATTGTCCCTGTAGCAGCTGTTTCCCAAGAATTATATTGTGTAACATGGTACAGACTGTCAGTATTTTGGCTGAGTTGGCTGAGTCATACTGCAGGACACCTCCAGATGTATCTAGACATTGTAAATGTGATTTAAGCCAGCCAAATACATGATCTATAATGTTTCTAGTTTGATCATGTGCATCACTGAACCCTTGCTCAGTGAGGTTGTGTGAGTGTCTCATGGGTGTCAGGAGCCAAGGTTCCAGTGGTTAATCTACATCCCTCACTAGATGACCTTATGGAAAGTCACTCCTATAAAGCCTTAGATAAAGGTTACAGGTATGTGGGAATTGTGGAAACTGACAGGGATACATGCACACTCATTATAGATGATCCTTGTGGCATTATAGACCGTCAGACAGTTGATAGAATTATATCCTTTTCTGCTGATGTTTTTTTTTTTTGTTTCATTGTATGTGCAATCTATTGCCCCCAGAATCTCAGTGAAATCTGTACTGACATGGAAAAGTTGCATGATGGTAGCTCTGTCCTGGGGTTATGTGGAAACCAGATATGGTCTCTTTACAGGTTGCAGCATTACATTGAGAAACTGGTGTAATATTTTTGAGGCTGAGAGCGGTGACACCACTATGTCCCCTGTGGGTCTCTGAAAGGTGCCTGTAGCTAGTATACATAATCCTACACATACCTGTGATGGGCTATCCATGATTTCCCTAGGTTGTCAGATGAGGCTGGCAGAGGTTGACTGTTTCATCTAAGGTATCCCTGTCCATCCTATAGTGCTTTAATATTTCAGAATCATGAAGTCCATTATATGTCAAACATGATCTGAAGACACTTTCCCTTCTATGCCAAGGCCTTCTTTTTGGGGCTGTATTCTAAGAGCATTAAAATTCAGGGATAAAGGGAGTGCAGCATTTAGGTGCAGGTTTTCTATGCTCATGAATCACTCCACCATGTTGAAAAACTTCAGTAGCATGTAATTCACCAACTTATTCAGTTCTTGAATACTCTGACACTTATCTTTGTTTTGCAGCCATGCATGGCATGTACAGCTGTTTAATGTATCACAAACAGCATGCTCATCACTGTGCATTGCACAGATGCTCTTAGTGTGAAGTGTAGACTTTTATGAATCCAAGTCAATGTTTCCTGTTGCAGGGTTGTAGTGACTAGCATGCAAATAGATCAGATCTTTTTTATAGATATCTTTACAGACATATCCATGATTAATATTGTCATTGTACAAAACAGTGGTGAGAAGTGATGGTTGACATGCTTATTACTGGAATCTTGGTGACTCATTAGTTTGGGTGCATGGATGTTTCTGGGACTGCACCTGTAATGAGTGATATGCATGAGTATCAATTGAAATGGTACGATAGTTAATTATGATCTACATGCAAAGGAAGGAGTGCAATGCAGTCTTAGCAAATGTATGGAGTCAGAGGTGGTAGCACTTTAATAATGGCAGTCAGCAAAGATTTATACTAATTCCTTAACTCCTCTATTGTGGAACACCTACTGATCTAAATATGGGGTTAAATGCTTTACCAGCCTATAAGCTGTTAATACTCATCCAATGTTATTAGAACCTAAGCTACTGACATGCTAACTTAGATGAGTTATATAAGACATAGTACCTACAGTATGTATAAGCCCTTATTTGCTACTTGTGAATCCTATACAGCTCTGTAAGTCAGCTGTTGAATCTAAATGTTTACTCAGCTGCGATAGATATTGTGTTGTAAATAATTGTTATTGTGGAGCTTTTTTCCCTGGGCTTCCACTGAAAATGGGCTCATCCAGGCCCAGTGGACCTTTCCGGTAAACAAATGCAATAAATAAATAAATAAATAAATATAACTTTTGAAACTTACCAAAACTGAATTGTCCCACCACAATTTAATATATATCATGACACTTTGTAACTCAAAAGCCATGATATATTTTCCACCCTGTCTTACTACACTGATTTTTTTATTAAGGACCTAGCCCATAGTTTTTCTGAATCCCATATTTTTATTAAGGGTCTGCCTCCATAATTATACTGAACCCCTTTCTGGCATTTCTCCAGGAACAGCATGGTGGGTGTGTGTTCATAAACTGTAATGGGTGGGTCCCATTCATGCACTGTTTGTGTGCCCCTTACAGTCTATGGAAACAATTGCACATACTTCCTGTGCTGACATTACTGAGGGTAAAGCTGAATTAACTTTTCTGTGATGGCAACACAGAGAGAAATAGTAGTTAACAAAGTATTTTATTTTGAGCATCACTTCTTAAAACAGGCCTGAATGTAAAGGGAATGCAACACATGTTGTGGTGTATAATGCAAGTGTAAGACTGTGATTGTACACTTTAATTACACTGGATTGCTGTACTAAATAATGTACTATTAGTGCTACATCAAACTGCTACAATAGCAACGGATATCACTTTTCAGATAACTACAGCATTTTCAGCATGTGACTGTGACCATTATTTTATGACATCAATGCAAATAAAGGCATTTTTGCTGCACATATTTAAAATACAAAGACTCCAACAGCATTAACTATGGACAATAGTACAGTGCTAGATACTTTTATCCATCCATCTATTCACTTATTCTGTTGTAATAACCAGTATTTCATAATTCAAAAATAAACGTGCCCAAGTAATTAAAAATGACCTTTTTACTATTTGACTGTTTTTCATCAGTTAATATCCTAACTCAGTTGTCTTTCATTTCCCATAAACTCTTTTATTATAAACAATGGCTGTCATTACTCCTCAGAGACTACTCCATACAATTTCATAATAATGTTGAATTACCAGTGATTTAGAAGCCAACATTCATCACTAATAAATAATTGTTATTTAATCTGTATTACAAAGGTGAAAAGCTGGGGTGTGCTATTCAAGGCTAGTTTGACCATGCACTCTGCCGGTTTAGTTTAGTGGCAGTTCAGCTATTTAGCAGCAATTCAGATATTATCGGTTTAAGTGATTCCTGACATTACTGTTGTGTTGGCAATTTCATCATTTGATTATTTGTTACCATGTCTACTTGTCTTACTTGGACTCTTCTGGGCTTATTTGTAATTTGTTCAGTGTTCATTTTGGAATGCTTTATTTCCTAAATAACCCTTCTTGTGTTTTGTTTGTTACGGCTTTGTTGAATGAGCTATCATCTTTTCAAGGATCAGCAGTTTGGGAGCCTCATTTATTTTCAAAGTTTCACTGATACGCTCCCCGTTATATCTTTCATGTTCATTATGCATAAACATTTCATTTTTTCTATCCTGACTGGAGATACTAATCTAAAGTAATATTCTAAACTTTGTTTTTGGTTAAGGTACAATTATTCACAAATGGTTAACAAATTTAGGTTGTATATATTTATCCTGGGCACCTGTCATAATTTGATTAGGCCACAACAAGCTCTTACCTGAAATGTTTTGACCAGTATTTAATCATCAACAGTATTTATTTTACTTATATAAAAAAAAAAACACTCTAGTTTAAATCTTTGATCCAAATCAAGAAATAACAAGGTGCTTTTTCTTTATCATCCTGGTAAAATCTCTAGAAATTACCATCCACATTTCACCAGTGATGGACAGACTTTGTGCCAGTCCAGCAAATATTAGATCTTCTTCTTGACTTCGTACTTTACAACTTTTAAAATTAAGCTCTTTCTCTTTCTTATCACTAACACTAAGATTCAACAATTGAGAAAGAAGATATTGTGTTTGACAAGGTGTTCTACGCAAGCAATAATGCCCAACGGAGTGTGTGTTAATGTGCAATTAATGCCTGTCCAGGGGTATTATGACGCCCAATGCCACAGTCATTTAAATGTTCAAGAATCCTGTCTTTATTTTGCTACATGCTGTGCATGCAGTGCCTTCTATATAGGCAAGACAGATAAGATATTTAAAGACAGGATTCTTGGAACATTTAAATGACATTGTGAAATGTAGAATGCAGAAACACTAATGCTCCTGCTAGACATGTCATGCAGAAAGGAACATGACATTCATTCAAACTTTTTGCTATAGTGCTTATGAGGAGTAATTTAAGGGAACTTGATATTAGAAACAAGACTGCGAGTAGTGAACAGAAATGGATACTTTTGTTGAAAGGATGTACAGAACCAGGCTTGAATGAAAAGGTCTCACTCAAACCTGTATTGAGAAAGAGACCTCTGCAGCATTGATTGTCTTGTTATTTTTTCTTTAGTGAATATATGCTATATTTTATTTTGATGCCATTGTAATTGATTTTTATTAGCATTTCTGTAGATCATGGATGCATTCCTCTGTTCATTGTGTTGTTTTTTTTTCTAGAGTCTGTGCTATGCTAGATATAAGTGTTGTTTTTGCATGTATTTGTATCATTGCTTCATTATAAAAGTTGAAGTAAGGTTTCCATGCACAATGCATTGTAAACTGCAGCTCTAATATTTCTTTATTTTACATTGGGTAGGTGTAGTCACATATTAGTGGCATCCTTGATTATATACTGAGTTAAAATACATTGTTCATTGTAATAACCATGTTGTGTCTGACAGAATTTTTGCTTTAGAATCATGATCTTTATCCTGCAGGTTTGCATAAGCTCTAACTTAGATTGTTCTATCATGTCTTCTAGGATATGCATTGTTAATAGCAAGTGGTCAGCATAAATATGTTTCTTATATTTTCTTTTACTATATAATGTCTATGCATGTATTGCTAAGTAGCCCCTTACGTTATAATTGGGATTTCTGTCTTTGGAAGCTTTTTACTTTATCTATATTGCTTATATGTATGTGTTACTAGTCTTAAGCTGGCACTGCATTTATATCCTATATGTATTTTTATATTTGGTGACCTGCAGCCTCTAACTGACATATTCCACAATAAATGTGAATATTTCTGCTTTGGTATATGCAAGTGTTGTTTCTACACAAGTATTCATCTATGCCTTAGATAGGTTCCATTATTATCTTTTGGATAATTCTGTGTCTTTATATTCTTTAGCCACTACATTATAATAGTTGAAGGTAGGCTTTTATTTTTGTATTTTGAAAACAGCAGCCTTTAGAAATCTTTATTCTTTATTGGCTATGTTTAGTCATGTGATTACTGCATGTCTGAACGTACATGGAGTTGGATAAGTCATGTACTGTGACTACTGGATTGTATCTGACAGTTTTTGCTTGTAGAACTTTTTTTGCAGGTTTATACTAATTTCAATTTAGACTATTTTAACTATGTCTTTGAAGATGTGGTTCACATTGCAAGATGCCAAGGTAAATATGTTCTGCATATATTTTTTACATGTTTAATATATGCGCTACATTGGGAATGTGTTTTTATTTCAATAGTTTTTTTTAAAATAGTTACTAATTCCGTAACTAGGAATTATTGTTCTTAAACTGGTTTAGCAATCTTAGTGCATATTGTTTACATTTGATGATCAGTGATGTCCAAGTTGCAAGTTGCTAATGCAATCATTTTTTAAGATAGTTATTAATTCCGTAACCAAGAATTTTGTTCTGGGAATGTTTTTGCCTTTTATCATTGCATATGTAAAAATAAGTTATGGTTCTTAAGCTGATTTAGCAATTTTAGGGTATATTGCTTACATCTGACAATCGGAGATGCCCAAATTGTAAGTTGCTAAAGTAAAAATGTTCTGTATGTATTTCCTTTTGACTGTTTAAAGTATGCATTTTATTATGGGTGAGTTCTTATTTCAACCATTTTTTAAGATAGTTACTGGTTCTGTAACCAGGAATTTTGTTATGGGAAGTTTTTTTCCTTTTGCACTGCGTATGTAAAGATAAGTTACTCTCTCTAAGTTGACTTAATAATTTGAGTGTACATTGTCTGCATCTGATGAGCTGTGACATCCAAAGAAAGCACTTTATAATATATGCAATTTTATTTTACTAGTGGTTTAGAATTGAGTTACTTTTATAATGTGTATTTAGTTAACAATGAATGATATGAAAGTAGTACTTCAGAGATGTTTTTCTAGTGATCTTAAATGTGCACCCTTAATAGACATTTAAGTAGTTTCCTTTTTAGGTAGGCTGTCATCTTGTTACATGAGTTTTATTGCTGAATTGTTAAGATGACATGTGACTGTTTTAAACTAATATGATTGGCTGTGTTTTACTTTTTAAATGGCTTGGTTTATTAATTGTCAGTTAATGGTCTGAAGAAGCAGAATACTGTCTGTGAATGTGCTTACCTGTTTTAGTCACTAAAAGCTTTTTGGATTCGGAGTGTGAATTGTTTGTACAGCCGTGTTTGTAAGGGGTATTTTATTCTATTGAACTTTGTTGCTGCTGTAGAGACCCCAACCTTCACTGAGTGGTCTTCATTTAATTTTGCTATACTTTGTTTTTGGAGTTTCTTGTATTAGTTCTGTTATTTTTATTTATTTATTTGATTTTTCATGCTCGCAAACAGAGTCAGCATTAGTGAAAGAAAAGGACACAGAGGCTCCTGCATAGGGTTTCAGTCTTGGCACATGGATTATAGGCTGGGATAAGTGCTCATCTCTCTATTGGTTTCTCCCTGCATCTTAATTAATCAGTGATTCTCCATGCCCATTCTGCAATCTCTTTTATTACCTATATGGTCAAACCCTTTTCGTTCATCAATCTCCCTCCTCAAAACACTTGGTTTATGGATTCTTTCTTGCTATCCTTTTCATTTTGTCTGTGCCTTCAGCTTAAGTTAGGCATTATATGGTTTACAGCATCAACTTATTTTCACTAAGTTAAACAGGCATTATATGGTTTGCAATGCTAACTTATTCCTCCCTGTGTAACAATTATGTTGTAATGATGAGGTACTGGTGATTCAACAAAGTAGCAGGTGCCCGTGAAACCCTTGCACGGCAAAAATGGATAAGCAACAGTCAACAAAAAAGCCAGCAAGTGTTGGTAATAACCATATCAAAAAAATATTTATTAACCAGAGGGAAGAAAACCTCCCCTGCTGAAATACTGCTATGATAAATATCAATAGCAGAAAAAGCTATCTATCGATGTAGAAATTACTAGGAACCAGGATCACACTTTATCCTCCAGGATGTTTAGGAAATTCCCTGAATTCAATTCAATATTACATGCTACCAGCTTCCACCCACAACATGTCATCCATAATATACCGAAATCTCAGTTTCTTAGAGCCAGGAGAATCTGTTCTAGCCACCAATCCTTCACTGATGCCCAAGATGATCTGACTTGTAGATTTATCAAGAGGGGTTACCGTCCAGGTTCGATACATGTTGCCAAAAGATTTGTGTCCAGCCTAAACAGGGATGATCTATTAATATATAAAGATAAGAATAATGGTCAGCAGTCACAACCCTTACGTTTGGTAACCACATACGGACGTAATACACAAGGCTTTAAAAACATCATACAAAGACATTGGAACATTCTTAAAGCTGATTCAAAACTTTGTTCCATGTTGCCGGATCATTGCTCTTTTTCATTTAAAAGGGGACAAACCATTGGTTCAAAATTGAGTCATTATAAGAGAGTGGGCGCAGATTTTTCTGAACCAACTCAGCGGTCTATTCTAGGGAAACCCATTGTTGGATGTATGCCTTGTGGGCATTGTTCATTCTGTATTCGTGTCTCACGCACTCATGAATTTACCAGTAAAAATACCTCACAAGTTTTTGATATCAAGTTTTGGGCCAACTGCAACACTGAGTGGGTCATCTATTTGGTGACTTGCATTTGTTCTGCTTTCTATGTTGGAAAGACTTCTCGAGCTTTCCGTTTCAGAATTTGTGAGCATTTGAGTGACATCAAAAAGAAATGTACCAGCAATGCCTTATATAAACATTGTTTGCAACATGTATCTGCTTCATATAAATTTGTGGTCATTGATTGTATTAGAGGGAAATGTAATGATAAACAGTTTTGGCAGGAATTGCTTAGCTCCAAGGAGAAAAAATGGATTATCAAACTTGGAGCTCTGTTTGCACCTGGTCTTAATGACCAATTGTGAATTCTGTGTTTGGATTGGACCATGGGTGGGACCAATCCACATATATATGTGTGTACTGTGATACTCTGTTTTTCCATTTTTTATTTCACTGAGGAAGGCTCATAGGAGCCGAAACCGGTTTGAATCTAACACTATTGGAATTTATTGCTTTTTTGTTTAAAAGCTTTTTCTGCTATTGATATTTATCATAGCAGTATTTCAGCAGGGGAGGTTTTCTTCCCTCTGGTTAATAAATATTTTTTTGATATGGTTATTACCAACACTTGCTGGCTTTTTTGTTGACTGTTGCTTATCCATTTTTGCCGTGCAAGGGTTTCACGGGCACCTGCTACTTTGTTGAATGCTCTCTTCCACAGTTGCTGGGAACCGTCGTTGGTATATAATTCCTAGTTCATTTTTGTTTTGACTTTTGTGGATAACACAGTACTTAGCTACTCACCATTTCTCATGACTGCCATTACAGCCTATTTGGGCTATGTTTAGTGTTGGTATAGTCATCTTTTACCTTCTTTGACTGTCATTATAGCCCAATTGGGCTTCGTTCAGCGTTTGCACAATTGTTTGCGCATTTTGTGGAGCTCCGGATGTTTACGTCACCCTATTTCCTGTTTGGATCCACGACACGATGAATTTCGTTATCGGAAGATTCTCCAACTCTTTCGGCGATTTGGACTTATTTTGAATTACTTGCTTATGGCATTGTTGGACTATACATGTATCTGCATCTTAGTATAGTACGTTCAGTGTATTTTTTCTATAAATAGTGCTACAGTCACAAACTTTTGCGTGTGGCTTACATGTTATCGCTACCTTACAGTTTGTTTGATACAGTTGATATCATTGCATGGCTGTATGCTCATTTAATCCAATAGTTTAGGGTGGGCATATTTATTTATTGCATAGTACGCCATTTGGCTGACTTTTTATGCAATTTTTTGTCTGGTTGGTAGGATGTATGTTTCGCGGTTTACGCGAACATTACTCTTTATGTATAATCCATTACGGATGATGAGTCTGATGTGCGACTGTTGGATTTAATTTGAGTAGTCTGCATTTTTCATCACCATTGTAATTGATTGTTCTTGGCCATATTTGGCGTCGTTACATTAATTTGTCAGTTCTGAAGAGTTTTGGATGTTTGGACTGGTCTATTTATTGTCCGAATTCATCATGTGGTGATTTTTATCACAGTAAGATGTTTAACTCTTAATGGTAATTTGCATTTTTCAACAAAAATTTTTGTGCTGTCCATTGTATTGTCAGGACTTTATATTAACCATGATTTATATCATATGACTGTAGGATATGTCAATTATTTTAGACCAAGGTGCTTCATTGCAATTCGCCTTTGCTGCATCTTGGTGATATGTTTTGACTTTGCACTTTCATACTTAATCAAATACATGAAACATTATATGACAATTAGATATTCAGCTGGTCAATAGGATAGTGCTGGTGGGTGCTATTACTGGCCAGTGTGATAGGTGGTAGGTTTTTTAGTCATTCCAGTTTATCTGCAGGTTCATGGTTTGTGTTTAGTGTGAACAATTTGACACTATGTTCAATCAGTCGAAGGGTGATCAGATGGGGGTTTGATTTCATGTAGGTTCAATTTTTTGTTAAATGCCCTTTGCTTGTATGTGACTATTTTGTTGCATTTATTTTACATCTGGGGGTCCATTCAAACTTGCTGGTTTATATCTATATGGGTTTGGTGAATTTTGTGAATTTATCAAATTGCGAATTTATTAGTTGGTTTATGACATTTTCATTAAACCAATTCTGCTGGGCTAGTTTGTTGATCTAGATTTCTGTTGGTTTGGTGAGCATTTAGGACTAGAGTCTGTGGGAATATTTATTTCAAATGTGTTGTGACATGTCCATTTTTTGCAGATAATCGCATTCTATTTGGTCTGTGGGATTATGTGTTTTTTTGGATTGGATATAACATTATTCTGGATAATTTTTGTTTAATGGTTGTGTAGATGTGATATACATATATCTTTATGAGGTTGATATAGCTCACAATTTTTATCACAACTAGAATCTGGATGATGTCCAATTCCTTATACACACATTGCACAGGTCGGTTTTTGGACAGTCCATATTGACTTGTGGTCAGATTACCATCTTTTCAACAGTTTGATTTTTATGTTTAAGATATGGACAACTGTTGATACATATTGGTTCTATGTCTGGTGATATATTCATTTTTCTATATCCATTGACCATTTTGTCTTTTATATATTTGTCGGTGGGGTCTATGTTGTTTGGGTGTTGTATTGAATCATGTTTTGTTCACCAAACACCATGTGGTTTATTTTGGCTATACATTAGTTTGTTCGAACAGCTCTATAGATTTGGTGCCAGTTTTGTTGTGCTTCAATGAACACATTTTAGTTCATAATGGGCCTTCAATAATGATAATTTATTTTTTTGATTGATCAATTGCTGCACAGGTTGGTTCATGTTCCATATTATGTCATTCATTTCATTATATTATATACTGTATTTGGTATATTTTGAGTGATTTATATGTGTTTATAGCCCATTGGCATTTTGTTTTGATAATATTGAGACCTATACACAGCAATATGACCTTGGATATTTTTTGAAGGTCGTTTGGGCTGTTTATAGTATTGGTCTATTTGAATGGTTATTGATCCATCAGACTTATACATACACACCAGATTATTTATATACAATGCATTTTATGGTGTTGAAAGTATAATGGTCTGATTTTGGATCACAAAAATCTTTTTGATTTATTTTTTGGTCTACACATAGACATTGGACTATTGGTGTGTTCATATTTATATCAGCCTTTACTGAGCTCAAAGTAACATTTGTTTCAGGTGTTCAATTTTTGAAGCACAATTCAACTGGTTTGGTTTGAGTAAGAAAATTCACCAACTATAAACATGGCATTGTCACCCATTATACAGGGTTTGTCAGCTGACATGCATGATCTATCTGTGTTTGGTTTGGACAAGCATGGTTCATCTATTGTGACAGATGTGGTTGGGTCTGATGTGGATGCACAATGTGATATATTTTTTAATAAATTGGGCAAACAAATGAAGATGGTTAGGACTAATGTGTGGCACTTACGCTTGTTTAAGGCATACCAACAAAAACAGATTACCCCACGTGGTCTTAGGGTTAAAATACAACCTTTGGTCTCTGATATTGATGACCAGTTGATTCAAGATTGGGGTCAAATTCAACAGTCGGCCTCATCCCAATTTGTGGATGCTTTGGCTGAGTTTTACGGGCGTAAGGTACAACAGGGTATCAAGGATCTAGATGCTTTAAGTTTACAAACGAATAAGTTCGAAGCTTGTGATTCTTTTACCACACAGGTCAAGAAACTCACCACAGATTTGTCTAAATTGGAAACCACCCTTAAAGATAGAAAAATTAAAAAATTTCTTCGTGATGTGGGTGATTATGATAGGGGGAAACCTTTTGATAATTCCAAGAATGTATCTTTTAGATTGCCCAGGGATGACCATAAATATGACAAAAGAGCATCCACTCCAAAAAGAAAAAGGCCTAGGTCCATTCTTAAGACCAAAACTGGTTTGTCAAGTGGGACATCTGGGGAAGATTATTCCTCCAATACAGAAGGAGAATCTGATTCACATTCATGTGATGGACTACCCATGTCCAAAAGAGATAATTTGACACACCCTCTCAATCTAGATACCGACGAGGGGGGCGGAAGCATAGGAAACACAAAATCCAAACACAGTTTGGAAACATTAATGAAGATCATGACACAGCAATAAGTCCAGATTCTAATGTTCACAATATTTCATCTTATGATTTAACCAATGCACAAATCAAATTATTAAATAAAGGGCTCAATTTTGTTCCAGGGTTTTTTGTCTCCGAGCAGTCTCTGGCACAAGATGTCACCAATTTTTGTCGTATATTAAATCTGAAGGTGTTTTTTGACAGCAATGTGGACAGTAATGTTTCCAATGTGCCTTGTGATACAACTGGTAATTTCAGATTTAAAAAATCAACCTTTATTCCACCTATGAATCACTTAGTAGGGGTGTTCCAAAAAAATGTCCTACGGGACATACATTGTCATCTTAAAGACTTTCCAGTCACTTACAATAACTTGACTACTGAGGAATTAGGTTGTTTGGATGAGTTGATTGGTAACAAAAATTTGGTCATTATTCCAGCTGACAAAGGAGGAGCGGTGGTGATAATGGATAAAATTGCTTATGATGGTGAGGCTATGAGACAATTGGGTGATACACAATATTATAGGCAGATGTTAGTGGACCCTTCTCCCCACTTTAAATGCCAGATTGATGATTTTTTAACTAAAGCAGTGGATGAAGGTATTATCACCCAAGAAGTGAAAGAGCAGCTATTGGTTGGGTCACCGAAAAGACAGTACTTATATCTGTTGCCAAAGATTCACAAACATGCCACTAAGCCACCTGGGCGACCAATAGTCTCTGGACATGGGTCCCTTACGGAACCACTATCGGAATATCTGACTCTATATTTAAAACCGTTATTGAGTCAAATTAGAGCCAGGATTCAAGACACCACCCAATTTTTGGATATTATCAATAACTCCCAACTTCAATCTCATTGGTTATTATGTACCCTGGACATTACCTCTCTTTATACCAACATTCCCCATTGGGCGGGCCTACAAGCGTTGGATTATTGGTTGGCTAGATCAGGCTTATATCCATCTGGATTTAACACCTTTCTTGTATGCCTTACAGAATATGTGCTGTCTAGCAATGTTTTCTATTTTCAGAATTTTTGTTATTGGCAGAAGCAGGGTACTGCTATGGGTGCATCTTTTGCACCCATATATGCAGATCTGTTTATGGCATACATTGAAGAGATCATAATTTATGATGCCACACATAATATATACATGTGTGAGATGGATATTTGGCGTCGGTATTTGGATGACTGTTGGTTGGTGTGGAAAGCTGATGAACAATATCTCATGGAATTTCTTGAATATTTGAATAACAACATATGGGGGATTGAATTTAAATTGACCCATCACAAATCTAGGATAGTATTTCTCGATGTAGAAATTACTAGGAACCAGGATCACACTTTATCCTCCAGGATGTTTAGGAAATTCCCTGAATTCAATTCAATATTACATGCTACCAGCTTCCACCCACAACATGTCATCCATAATATACCGAAATCTCAGTTTCTTAGAGCCAGGAGAATCTGTTCTAGCCACCAATCCTTCACTGATGCCCAAGATGATCTGACTTGTAGATTTATCAAGAGGGGTTACCGTCCAGGTTCGATACATGTTGCCAAAAGATTTGTGTCCAGCCTAAACAGGGATGATCTATTAATATATAAAGATAAGAATAATGGTCAGCAGTCACAACCCTTACGTTTGGTAACCACATACGGACGTAATACACAAGGCTTTAAAAACATCATACAAAGACATTGGAACATTCTTAAAGCTGATTCAAAACTTTGTTCCATGTTGCCGGATCATTGCTCTTTTTCATTTAAAAGGGGACAAACCATTGGTTCAAAATTGAGTCATTATAAGAGAGTGGGCGCAGATTTTTCTGAACCAACTCAGCGGTCTATTCTAGGGAAACCCATTGTTGGATGTATGCCTTGTGGGCATTGTTCATTCTGTATTCGTGTCTCATGCACTCATGAATTTACCAGTAAAAATACCTCACAAGTTTTTGATATCAAGTTTTGGGCCAACTGCAACACTGAGTGGGTCATCTATTTGGTGACTTGCATTTGTTCTGCTTTCTATGTTGGAAAGACTTCTCGAGCTTTCCGTTTCAGAATTTGTGAGCATTTGAGTGACATCAAAAAGAAACGTACCAGCAATGCCTTATATAAACATTGTTTGCAACATGTATCTGCTTCATATAAATTTGTGGTCATTGATTGTATTAGAGGGAAATGTAATGATAAACAGTTTTGGCAGGAATTGCTTAGCTCCAAGGAGAAAAAATGGATTATCAAACTTGGAGCTCTGTTTGCACCTGGTCTTAATGACCAATTGTGAATTCTGTGTTTGGATTGGACCATGGGTGGGACCAATCCACATATATATGTGTGTACTGTGATACTCTGTTTTTCCATTTTTTATTTCACTGAGGAAGGCTCATAGGAGCCGAAACCGGTTTGAATCTAACACTATTGGAATTTATTGCTTTTTTGTTTAAAAGCTTTTTCTGCTATTGATATTTATCATAGCAGTATTTCAGCAGGGGAGGTTTTCTTCCCTCTGGTTAATAAATATTTTTTTGATATGGTTATTACCAACACTTGCTGGCTTTTTTGTTGACTGGTACTGGTGATTCCCCACCCCTCCAAAAAATAAAAAAAAATAAATAAAACACTTTAGAAACTTCATTGAGGTATGCTCTGAAGTCATTAATTCTGCATTAAGCAGGAAACTGAATTATTTCATGAGAATATATATGCCTTTCCTTAATGCTCTGCATTATTAAATACAATGTTATATTGGTTGAATGGCCAAAGCCTTCCAGATAAGTGTCTTGTTCATATATTAGGGTTTCCTTGTTTGTTTATTCAGTTGAAGTATGCTTTTTGTACTTATTTCACTTTAAAATATAACATCTATTAGATTGTTTTGCTCCATTCATCCTCTCCTGGCTTCCTGATATTCACAAGCTTAAAGGGGAGGAGGAGCTGAAAAGGCCATGGCTATCATTATGCAAGGATATGAGGATTTTTTTTTCTTTATAATGTTCTGCTCCACTGTTCCATTTTTTTTTATTGTCAGGTGTAATTCAGTACTTGCAGTATAGTGGCTGTGTGGATGAAAGATCCCACATATGCATATCGCACAACTGCAATGAATGAACTCTCATTTGCTGAGCTGGTATAGGAACCCCATGAGCCACCTGTATGTAGGAACTGCAACATCTGGGCATCTACCAGCTTAGTTCCCATGACTTCACTTGAACAAGTTCACTTTCACATGGATGAGCATATCTGCATTCATTGATTATTGTCATCCCTCTTAGTGACTAATGCAATGGTATACTATTTATTTATTCAGCAGGAGAGCTTATACTAACTTAATGCTTGTTATTGATAAGAGATTCCATTCCTAACTTTAAGTGCAATTTGTAGTTCATTCACAGATATGCAATTGTGTCACTGCATTGATCTATTTTTATGTGAATGTACTCTCTTATTCACTATTTTGTTGTAATCTCTATTAACACTACAGTGATTTATTTTTTCATGTGCTTAGCTTTTATCTTTTCATTGTATTTATTTTATATTTTCTCTTCAATGGGTAATTGCACATATCACAGCAAACAACTACATAAATCGTACATGAATGTAGACAAAAAATTATTTCCTACAATTGCAAGAAAGAAAAAAGTATTGTTTAACACATGAAACAGTTCAAAACTAAAATTCTTAAAACCACTAAAACACTCTAAACTGATGGATTTTTTTAACAAATGAATGTGTGTGCCAGACAATACAATAATAACAAACCCATTTATTGCTCTCATTAAACTTGATAATATTCTTGTAAAACTCATGTCACTCACCACACTTAGAATAGTTTCCTCCTTGCACATAATGAGTTAAAAGAATATGATCACTATTGCTCTACACGTCTTTCATACATCTCAACAAATCACAGTATCACAGTTGTATTCACTCACATATAGAGGTCCAGCTTAAAGTGATACTCACTGAAACCCTTACTTCACACACTCTGTGCACAAAACAACCATTTGCACTGTTGCTGCCCTGAACGCATACCCAGAACCAAGCATCACACCCACTCAAACTGTTTACCTCATTAATATCACAACCTCACTGATTGCAGAAACTCCTTACTTTACCTGACCCATAAAATACTTCACCTTTCCCAGCTCTCTAGTTAAATTCAGTGCCCATCCACATTAACTGTGGTTTATTGACTTGACTAAAGTCCCACATACAGGACTCTGAAATTGTACCTGTTGTATATGATTTCTTCTGTAAACACCATTCATATAAAAGAACTGGCAATCGTTACCACAGCAACTCTTCTTATCTGCATTCCACACCATATCCAAACTCCTACATCAAACTTATTGGACTAGTAACTATTGTCTATGATGCTAAATGTGGCCAGATATATTGCAGTGTGCAGCATTTACTTCCTAACTAAACATGCCACATCAAACACACACATTAGACTAGCTTACAACTAACGTTTTAAGAATTTTTAATACTGACCACCACCTTGCCCGTAACATGTGCTGTCACCTGCACGCCCAGCTCTTTGGCCTAAGCATTTTAAATGTGTTAACTGGGGTAGAGCACTGGCCATAGTGCACATTCTCAGACACAGCTCAGTAGAAACATTCAACAATACAAGAATACAGTGAGAAGTAAACATGGCACTAAACAAATGCTGATAGATCAGGTATAAAAATGTTTAAGGTAGAATAGTAGCATACATTGATAACAGTATAATATAATAGTAGACAAAAATTACCTATATGTAACAAATATGCTAATAGATTTGTCATTTAAATCAAGATACCTATGTGGGTGAGAGAGTAGATTGTATATTAAGCCAATTAATGTACATTGGTAGAATGCCTTGTTAAGGAGACTGGATGTAGGTGCAGTTATTGCTGGGTTATGCAACTTTACCTGAAGGAAGCATAAGAATTTGGCTTGTTGAAAATGCGTTTTTTTCAGATTTTGGTAGAATTTGACGAAGGTGTTGGATTCATGTACTGCTGTTGGTATGGATTCCTGGATTTTTGCGGGGGGGGGGGGCGGAGGGTGATGAAGGTGTAGTCCATAGTAAGTAACTTGTTTCAGTGAGTTACTAGAGTGGGAATTATTAGGAAGATGCATCTGAGACTATAGTGCAGGTTCTTTTCTGTAAGTCTGCTGGTGAAAGCAAGGAAGGAGCTTTGATTAAGCAACTTAAATACTGAGGAAAGGAGCAAGGTGCTTATTTCTGAGAAAGGAATCCAGTGGGCCTTTTGAAGGATGGAGCAGTGGTGCTCTCATCTGGGCATGGCAAGGATGATTCTGCAAATGTTATTAGCTTCTGATGGAACAGATTTTATATTTTTGGTAGAGTGGTGTGTGCAAAGAGTAGAGGTCTGCATGTCAATTGAGCAAGGAGGATTCTTTTTCCAGTGGCAGCTTTACCTTCCAGAAAGACAAAGCGGGAGATTTTCCAGTTTCAAAACAGTAATGAGTTTATTTATTTTTTAGTCATATGAGTGTGAAAGTCTAAGCTTTGGTCTAGCTGCACTCAGACATATTTGAAAAGTTTCTAAGATGTTATTGGGGCTGCACTGAATTGTCTGCACTAAGATACTAGGTGTTTGTTTTAATTTTGAGGTGAAGAGCATTATTTAAATATTTTTGTTTGGTTCTCAGGATTTTTCTAATTAGATGGATTAGACTTTAAAGACTGATCTGTAGCACACCATGTCATCTAAAACACGCACAAAGCAGGCAAACTCTTCCTGGCAAAATTTATTCTAACAATAAAGGCTCTCCAATATAACATTAATGATACAAGTTCCACAATACGTTTTCATCTTTAACTTCTTCAGATGTAAAAAATTCAACACACCAACTTATTTTATACACACACCCATTTCTAAATCCACCAATAAAATCACACCACATTGTTTAAAAATCTGTGCTCTAATAATGTTAAAATTTTCATTACTATAATATAAAATTCTCTGATTTTATTTATACACAATAAATATCACCTACATTGTAAATAAGTAATAATTATTAGAAAAAACAACATTTAAAACTTATAAAAATGTAAACATATAAATCTATCTCAATGGAATAAAGCTATACTTCATTCACCACATTATAGATCTCCCCCTTGTGGTAATATCAATAATTTATCTTTAAAATACGTTTTTTTTCTAATAACTGGTATTATATTTGCTAATAATAACATAAAATGCTATTATGTAATAAAAAATGGAAAACATACTGTTTCTAGGTTTTAAATGTTGGTTACAGCCTGGCTGCCCTTAATTTAAGAACTGGAGCTAGGGAAACGCACGCAATGTGATATGGCTAAATACAAGTTTTTTGTTCTAGAAGAAATCCCTAAAGATGTGAGGGGCGGAATGTTGGAATCAAAAATCTAGTACAGGGAACTCTACTGGCAAACATTTTTTTAGAGGCCAGTAGATTCCCTGGATTAAATGATGCTGTTTCTCTAGGGTGTGTGTATAAAATACGATTAGTGTGTTGAATTTTTTACATCTGAAGAAGTTAAAGACAAAAACATTGTGGAACTTGTATCATTAATGTTATATTGGAGAGCCTTTATTGTTGCAATAAAATTTTCTGGGAAGATTGCCTGCTTTGTGCGTGTTTTGGATATCCATCAGAGTGCTGAGGATTTGCTTTTGGTTGTTTACAGCACCTTTCTTTCTCTTTTTTGTTACACCTTGTCATCTGACAAGAGTGTTATAGTGAGTTATTGGAGATCAACTGAGAGTTTGTTAATAATCGGTGAGAAGAGGAGAGGTGGCAAGATTGATCCCCGTGGAACGTCCGGGGAAAGAAGAAAATGGAGAGGGAAAAGGGGAGATAGTGAGAATACCTGTTTTGACTTTGAATTGTTGGTTTTGTAGGAAACTAATGAACCAAGGATAGAGGGAAGAAGTTTCAGCTAATGCCACTGAAGATGAGAGAGTTAGATAGTAAGTTGTGGTCCACTAGAGCAAAAACTTTGGTAAGCTCAATAAAGACTGTTGCCATGGACATTGTCTATATTTGACAGGATGTCATCTGTTAGAGTAAAAAATCGTGACATGGTGCTTCTACGAGACCAGAATCCATGTTGCCAGGGTGAAAATATGAAGTTTTTGTTGATTTAGCCAAACATTTGTGTGTATATCAGTTTTTCAAAAATTTACCTGGACATGATAGTTATGAAATTAGCCTAAACTCTTTTGCTGTTAGTTGTGGGATTTTTGGAATGGATGTAATTAGTTTCCAAATGTCAAGTGCTGTATTGGTAGTGAGGCCGAGGTTGCTTAGGTGACAGACAGGGAGGAGCACTTGAAAATGGCACAGGTGAAAGAACCATAGTAGCAAATTGTCTGACACAGGAGGTGAGTCAAGGAAGATCTACAGGAGGGTGGTTTGGGGTTTTCTTGTGATTGTTTTGCAGAGGATTGCTGGAATCTGGGGAGGCGGCTCAAAGGGTGATGTTGGAGCTTTTATATAGTGTGTGGGAGGGTGCACATTCTTATGAGAAGTCCTGTGGTTTGAGGCAGTTCAGATCTGAATGGGATTGCACTATCTGTTGTAGAGGATTTGATAGAGTTGTAACCCTTGAGCCACTTAATCAGGTTAGTGGAGTAGATTCTGTTGTGAAGTTTGTACTGAGTCTGGTTTATTGTCTCTGAGTGACATTTTGACAAGGTTTCTCAAGTTGGTGAAATGATTCTTGCTTTGCTTAATAGGCTTTTACCTGCTGAAAAAAGGCCCACTCACTCATGCACAAATTACCACTGCATATGGTGCTTTAAAGAGTTTGCTTTGTTATGTAGTCTAAAAGCCAACAACTGGAACCCTCTTTGGTCTCTGTCCTTGACAAGGCAGTTGACCACTTCAAAAACACTTTACTCTGCATTTTAAACTCAATGGTCACAATCCATACTAGAGGAACAAAAACAAATTAGGACCTAAATAACACCAAAATATATCCCCTTATTAAGATGCAAGATTGTACATGGATAAACCTAAATAGTGTAAATCATGAAATTCTATACAAACATCTATGCAAATCTGTGAAATATCTTATCTTAAACAGTGAAAAAGGAATATTTTATGTACAAAGAAGATCAAAATACCTGCCGTCCCTAAAAATTCTGAAACTATAAATACCCTTCTTAAAAGATTGATCCCTCAAACTCCTGCTTATTACCAAATGAAACCCCAGTAAGTCTTCTAAGAATATATACACACTTTTTCCTGTACCTGCCAAACCCTACTAACTACCTCTATTTATTTAGCCATACTCTCCCAAGTTCCCTACTCCACCAATGGCTGCTACAGACTCCAGCCACTTAATCCCAAACTTTCACTCCTACAGCCATCCATCTAAAGTTGTTAGGTCATATCTGACCCTTATAGTGACCGTATAAATAGTTGCTGACATCAGGAGAGTTTACCTGACAAGTATGGAATGGAGGTAGATTTCCAGGCCTTTTTCTAATGTCACACACACACACACACACACACACACACACACACACACACACACACACACACCCCTATGGACAATTTAGAGTATATCATCTACCTACTGTACATCTTTTTGAGGTGGGAGGAAAGCAGAGTGCAAATAAAACATATGTGATCAGAGGAAGGGCATGCCGACTCAGCACAGAAGGCAACCAAGAGGAGGAAAACAAAAACTGAGAGCCTCTTTGTGTGAGACAACAATGTTACTCGTTGTTCTGCTTTGTTACCTTTACCTTCATATCAGTAATTGTAAAACTACTTAACTCAAAACATCCTCACACACAAATGGCAGTGTCTTACATGCTACCTTATATTAATTGCATCTTTTAGAGTTCATACCACCTCAGTAATTATAAACAGATCACTGAAGGAAAAGTATATCATCTTTGCTTGAAGATGTGCAAGTATCATCAGATCTTGCAAATGAGGCTACTCCAGTGATCTGGGGAGATACAGACCATTTGCCGTACTTCACTGCTATCTAAAATCCGTGAAAATGGAGGACACTGCCATGACTAAAACACCTAAACTCTTGTAACCGGCTATCTCACTCCTTGAATGGATACATACAATATCACAGCACATAAACTGCACTTCTTACCTTCACTAACCACATCAGGGAAAAACTAAACAGAAGAAAAATGATAGGGCTTATCTTCCTTAAGATCACAAAGTCCTCCAACATTTTTGACTGTACTATCCTAATCCAGTGCTTCTCTTCCTTTAATTGATACGTTTTACCTATAATTTAGTTCACAGTTTACTTGAGCAGCAGGATCCACGCAGTCAGATGGGAAGGAATCCTTTCCCTACATCAACTAGTCTATTCAGTGCCTCACAAGAATCTGTACTTGAACCTTTGTTGCTCATAAGAGTTTTCAGTGATATGGTGCTCATGTGTCATTCTGCAGATACTGAATGCATTGATGTCACTATCGTAAACTGCACCTCCCATCACACTCCAACAGCTTTGGACACTATTGGCAAAACACTTAACTCATCCTTAAAATTTATCTTCCTCATCACCAGAATTGCCAGACAAGATAAATGCAATCTGCACTCATAAATACCTTATTCTTTAAGCTAAACAAACTACAGCCACTGCCTACCTTCTACCAACCCTCTTCCACTGCTAGTTAATTTTCATTATTTTTTTGTCTCTATTTCAGCAGTTAATACAATGTTATCACTTTATCTCCCACTTTGCTTCCTTTCCTTTACAAAGACTCTACCAGTATAAATCCTCATCATCCAACAAATGTCTCCTATAGTGCAGTAAAGTATTCGACATGTCATATTCCATCACCCCAACAAAAACCCTGTCACAGACTGTCACCCACTAGTAAACAACCCCAACATTCTCACAGTAGCCATGGCGACCCACGTTACATTATTACTGGCTCTGAACTATGAACAACTTTCATCTGTCACTTCAGAACACTACAGATCAGATTGTTTTAAAATCCCAACTTAAGGAATTTCTGTAATCAAAAATGCAGTTGTAAGCAATTTAAATAAAGCATACTGGCTGGGGACCATTTGTATAGACTGAATTTGTTTGTTGATATATGCATTTTAATTTTGTTTTCATAACTCACTGTAAAAATCAAACAAATAAAAAAAATTATTTTGGGCATTGAAAATAAAGAGTGGGAATTAAATAAAAATTGTGAAAAGAATCTACTCTGAAAATGTTTTTTTTATTTTTTTTATGTTTCCTAACATGGTAACTGCATGCTGCAAACTAAATGTACATTGGAGCTTTTCTCCCCACTGCCACTGCTGAAAATGTTTTCCTACACAGTCTATCCCAGTAAACAAATGCAAAAGTAAAGATAATTTAAATATTGCTGTAGAATGTTTTCAATGCAGAGAATCATGTTCATAATATATAGATGCTGGCACTAAAATAATCATTACTCATAAACAGATGTTTAAGTCAGATAGAATATAAGCACCTATCCCAAACTAACATAGTTACCTAAAGTATAAACCAACTTTGATTTTAATGATAATATCCACAAACGTAGTTAAAATCCACAGTTGTTCTTACAAGTACGAGAGTCACTTTTTTTTTTCGTACTTGTAAGAACAACTGTGGATTTTAACTACGTTTGTGGATATTATTTTTATATTAAAACCATCTGTGGACCCGCAACAGTCTGCTTTTTTTTTTTTTTTTTCCTTGGTTTGTTCGTTTTCAGAGCACTGTGAACACTATTTTTTGGACTTTGATTTTAATGATAAACGACTTGAGGTGATGCTTGAAATATATTAATCTACAGCTTTCTATTCAGCTTCTGTTCTTCTAAAATTGTGGTACTTAAAAATAATAAAGTGTTAATAAATGCCTGAATGATATTATTAGAAAGGCATTTTTGCATTTTTGTATAATGTGACTATAGTTATGTTAATATATCTATAACTGAATTAGAATGAGTTTAAGAAAAACTTTAATCATTTTCAAGACCTAAACACTGAAATGCTAAAGTAGCCTGATAAAAATGTCTTCAAATATAGATGAAATCTACGGCAGAGAAATCTGCACAACAACCATAGTTTTTACTTTCCATTGCTCATATATGAACCAACATAGTCCAGCAATAACTAAAATACATTAAGTCTTCACAACTGCACTCTGCATCAGAATTTCAATGTGCATTGTATATGCATGTGCATGTATGTATATGCCCTTGGAGACACTCTCCTCAAACTGTTTGAGTTTAGCTACTTTTAGTTACCGGTTTTATCAGTGATGAGTGACCCCCACAGTAGCGACTCCCCTCCATAAGGGTGGCCTTACTATACGCCAATCAGCCTTACAAGCCTCATCTGCAAAGCCAAAGAACATATTTTAACTGACCTCTTAAACTGCATCATCGAGAATTTTGTTAGACATGACCCCTAACACTTTGGTTTTATGCAGGGTAGATCTTGTCTATTTAATCTGGTAAATTTCTTCAAAAGGTTTTTGGAGACAGTAGATGGTGGCCTTGCAGTGCTTGTGGCATTTCTTGACCTGAACAAGGCCTTCAACACTGTTCTCCATGCTGGCATCATACCAAAGCTAAATGCTTTAAAAATCAACCCATATGTGGTATGTTGGCTAGCAATTTGACTGAAAGATGTAAAAGTTTGCAAACAACTGAAAACTATGACTTTTTCTTACGACACCTTATGACACTCAAATTCTCTGGAATGAACTTTCCATAGTAACCTCTTGGTGTACTAAAAATGTGCTCAAACTGAATGCAAAAATATATAGTATCATCACTTTTGATAGACAACTTGGGCTTCTCAGTTGTACCTATTTTAGATGAACGTACTTATTTTCAGGCCTGATTTACCCCTGCACATGATGTACCAATTTGTATATGTTCATAAGTGATTATAAGGCTAACGACCCCTGAGGGCTTTTTAAGCCTAGTCTTGCTTCCCAAATGTATCTGGCAAACTGATACTCTAGAGTTGTTTTATGTAGTCTGGAGCATGAGTGGTCAAGGGTTTACAGGCTGCCTTGATCTATTAGTGACACAGCTGCCTGAATGGGGTAATTTATGATTCCTACCCACTGGTCCAAGTTACATTTGAATTGGGTTTGGGAAGAGATCTGCTTGACATGGATGCGAAGCCTATTCTAGAGAAGGGGTAGCCTCCAAGACACATGCCTATCCTTCTAGCATGTCCTATTTATGTTGCAGGCAAGATTTAGGTCCCTAGATCAGGTAATTCTGATGCTATTTGCTTTGTGGATATGCAAAAGGTCCATTATTGTGGGATCATATGCTTTGTAGGCCAGACACCAAACACAGATCACCTGTCAGCAGTCTGTAGGATACCAAGTACAGGAAGAGGACTTTGAGGTGGTCCATGTAGACTATGTTGTTGATGCCCTGTATTCTTTTTGTGAGGGACAACCATGGATGCTCCAGTTGTTGCATATGCCTGTTAAGATACATACCAAAAGGGGTATTGTACTCAGTGACTGGTCTGATGAGTGCAAGTTCAGGGGAACAATAACATTCTTGGACCTAAATGCCATATCCTCATTTATAAGTTGTGCGACATACAATGATTTCCTACCAAATTAGACACATGATGGATGAAGACCAGATTGGTATCTGTATGCCATCCAAGATCCCTGAACACTGGGTATACTCTTAGGGGTGTATTGTCCATATAGCAGTTTCTAGGGGCAGCCATCTTCCCAAAGGATACTATTTGAATTTCTTGGCAGTGAGTTATAGACTGTGGCTCTGACATCAGTTAGTTGTCTGTTTTATGCCTTTTTAGAGGGTGTTTGTATCACTGGGGTATTCTGTGACTGCACCTATCTTGCAATTGTCTGCATATTTGGTCTGATATTGGCCTTGACTTCATAGAAATAGGTGTCAAAAAGGAGATCCAGCACTGAGCCCTGACAGACTCCACTGTTGACTGGTATCTTTATGAAGATAGATTCTCCTAAGTTCTTGGATCCTAGCTGTAAACCAGCTGGCTATCATGCGGATGATATATCTAATGTTGTGAGATTGTCAGCAATATCTGAGTGGAATAATGCAGCAAAAGTTTTGGCCAGGTTATTAGTGTATACTCTGTTTTTTCCTTGTCCATTGTTTTGGCAACCTTTTTGAAGAAGTCCACCAAAGTGAGTAGGCATGACCTGCCTTGATGAAACCAGACTGGGGTGGATCCAGTCAATGAAGGTTTCCTATGTCATTGTTTATTATTTTCATGATAATTCTTGTATATGATACTAGTCAGAATTATGGGTCTGTAGTTATTCAGATCTGTAGATGGCCTACCTTGTGCAGAGGGATGATAGATACAGTCCTCCATTCACTTGCCATAATGCTAGTCTGAAGGCTGTGGTTAAACAGTGATTCTAGAGATCCTGGTAAGTCATGTTTCATGCTGTTCAGGGGGCATTCTGGAATATTATCAGTGTCCATGTTACAGTGTTCTTGACCTTTGAGAGTGCATTGAGGGTCTGTTCCCTTGTGATAGTTGGGGTGTTATGGTTGATGGTATTTCCTGAGGGGTGTTGGTGGGGAGATGGGGTAAAACTGGAGCAAAATGTGTTGGTCAGTAGATTTGCAATATCTTCCAGTTCAGTATAGGTGGTCCATTTACAACTAGTTCATCACATTGGTGGGTATTGCTTTTGAGGTTGTGGACATATCTGAGGAAAACCTTATAATTGCCATTGGCCAGGGAGGCTATTTTTACTTCAAACTTAGCTTTGGTAGACTTGGGTAGCCCCTTAAGTTGCATGTTTAGATTGATAAGAGAGATTTTACCTTTCTGGGCATTGCACTTCCTAATTTTTGCAATGATTTTCTTTCTTTTGTTATGCAGCATATTGATGTTGGGAATTCAACAGGGTGCTTTTTTTGTTTGTCATGTGCTTTTTCCATGTAAGTGCAGCTGTCTCATAGCAACTATTAATAATAGGAAGCTTGCCCTAGAATAATTCCTAAAAATACCAGGGTCAGCTGGGCCCCGGATTTTATTTTTATTTCAAAATATACAGCTTTATGGTCTGACCTGACCAGTGAGAACATTACACCGGGGAGCGGGATAGAGCATTCAAGTGTGTTTGTGAGGACAAAGTCAGGGATGTTTGTGTCCTTAGTGGGCATGCAGACAATCTGGTCCAGGTTGTTTGTATTAACAAAATACATCAGTCTCTGAGGCTGTTTGATGGTGGTTGTGTATGATTCCTAGTTTATAGCAGGATAGTTAAAGTCACCCATGAATATGGTATTGGGTTAAATGGGGAGTGTTTCTAGCACATGTAAGTAAGAGTTATTGGTTTCATGGGACATACAATGGAACCTATAGCTTGCAAAGGTATAAATGGGACTTTACCTATGGTAATTTCTATGTGGAGGAGCTCGTTTGTCATACTATTTGATGAGTCTTGAGGTGTGTTTGTTTTTGATGAAAATTGAGACCCTTCTACCTGTTGTTCCTTCCTGCCCAGTAACTTGTCTGTATGTGTGAGAGGCGTTATAGCCCTGCACAGATGTCTACATTCTCCAAAGTGAGGAGATCTTTGACAGAGTGGAGTTTCATATTTAGACTCCAGTCATCAATTAGTAGCACCTTCAGACTTTCTTGTCTTCGGTTGGTTTTGCTATGTCGGTAGGTTTAACAGGTTGGCAAAACCAAAAAATGCACTATGGAGGTGGACAAGGCTTTTGCCAACATTTTAAAGCCCAGTGGGGATTGGTTGCAGACCATGCCTGACAAAGTAGAGTGCTATGCCAACTATATCCTCCCAGGCTGACAAGTACTGTACCCGGTTCAAATGTCACCAAAATCAGTTATTAAAATCAATTATTTTCTGATAATTTTGTGGCATCATCCATGGAGAAGGTAGAATGCTGCTCAATGCTAGGTTCATACTGGCTTGGAAAACATAGTTCAAGAGCTCCATCATGTCTCTCTTCATATAGTCCAGGCAAGTATGCCTCAGGTCATTTACTCCCAACATGGACTATAAATGAGTCGTACTGGTACTTGTGGTTCAATGACCTGAGTATGTGACCTGGCAGACTCTGGTCCCTAATAGGTAACTTACCATGACTCTCTCTCTCTCTCTCTTTACTCAGCCTGGTGAGTGGGGCATCTGTGTGCCTCAACATGGAGTCTCCTGTGATCAAAATATTATGTTGTGTGCTGGTATGCCTTATGGGCTTAGAAGTTGAGGCACAATGAGATGTAGCTGTAGGTGCTGTGGTGGGTGTTGCTTTAGTAGAGTGCTTTTAAGGTTGCTGAGTACACCTCCATAATGCAGTTTTAGGCATTGCCAACCTGTTAAACCTTTCTACATAGAAAATGCATGGCAAGTAAATCTGAAGCTGTTACTACTGTGTGGTTTAGTAAGATTACATGTCAGATCCTCAGCATACGCAAGTCTGTGTGTCTGGCCCATACTATCTGTTGTGGGAGTAGTGTGTGTGTGTGTGTGTGTGTGTGTGTGTGTGTGTGTGTGTGTGTGTGTGTGTGTGTGTGTGTGTGTGTGTGTGTGTGTGTGTGTGTGTGTGTGTGTGTGTGTGTGTGTGTGTGTGTGTGTGTGTGTGTGTGTGTGTGTGTGTGTGTTTGTGTGTGTATATGTTTCTGACAATTGGTTTTGTATTATAAGTGCTTGCACATGAGAGCATTGCCTCCAGTGATGTTGTGTAACTAAACCTCTGGCATACTACATCAGTTTGTTTAAGAATTAGGTGGATACATCCGAAAACATGAGGCATCTGCTACATTGCTTCAGGATGTTCATATCCACCAAGCTGGCTACATGCATAGTAAGAAAGTGCATGCCCATTGTTACAGATCCTTACTGCATGTTCTACAAGGGGGTGGTAAAAGAGGGGCTTACATCTTGCTAGATTGATTCCTGTAAAATGTAATCAAGACTATCTAAAACAAAACCCATGAGGGAGGTGCTCCTCAATGTACTTTATGCATCTAAGGACTGATGAAATGTCAGGGGGAGTTTTTAAACAGAAAATTTCAGTTCTAGGAGTAGGCATCTCTACTGGGCACTGTTAACCATTGCTGCTTAATGAGAAGTGTAACTCATACGTGAAAACTTTATACAGGTACAGAAAGTTTCAAAACAAATAAACTAGCCACTAGAAGCCAATCAGAAGCACGGGGGATTTTAAATAGTCATTCTCAGCTCAGAAGAGACTTGGCTTCCACCTGTTGTCTTTAGAGTGCAGACCAAAATCTTCTTAATGTAAAAACACTGTAAGAGGTCACCCGAAGTCCAGTAAAAACCTAGTTAAAACAATAAACCAAACAAAAACGAAGAAGCTCACAAATAAAAAATCAAAAGCACTTACAAATAGATCAAAGTGCAAGAACTCAGCAAATAATACACATATTTACAAACAGCACAAGAATTACAGGATAAAATGCAAAATGGCATTGTCAAGCAAATAGTCAATTTTGGATGGATGTGGATTCAATACACCAGTCAAATGCATTGGTAAAATAGCAGCAGCAGTTGTTTAAAGTGGAAAAACTGCAAAAAATGCATAAATGTAACAGCAAGTCTTATATATGCTGAAAAAGAGTGTAATTTAACACCGTAAAGTACTTATTTAGCAGTAGATGAATCAAGATTGAGCAGGAAGCCTCTGCAATCAATGGAGTCTTTGCAAGTGTGTGGAAAATCTCAGATAATGAGCAAAGCTTATACAGGCACAGGAAGTCTCAAAACAAACTAGTCAAAAGACACATTTTGGACGTATGTTCCTATTTTCAGGTTTGATTTACTCCTTCACCCAGTTTTCTGAATCCCTTCTCATTATACATGATTTTTGAAGCTGGCTAGTAGACAGAAAACCACACTACATGACTAACATACAAATGTCACTGATACTAGGGAAAGAAGACACACATCTTACATCTCACTTTTTCAGACAGAAAAATAAATGACATTGTGTGGTAGCATTTTGTAATAAAGTTCATTAAAGTCTACAGATTGTACCCTTTCTGCATGACAATGTGCTTATGTTTTCCATCATTTTGTCACTCTTTTTTTTTGTATCCCCCATTCCTACTGAAGCAGGAAGTTATGTGCTATTTGCATTTGAATTGTTATATTAAGTAGATGCCCAGATTTTTGGCTGGATGTACCTCCTTTTCAATGGCGTTTGTACCTACCTTCAACATCTGCAGGGTGAGAAGTATGAGACAGTCCTTGCCCACATCATACTGTATAGGCTACACACCACTGCTAAATGAAAATGTAGTCAAGGACCTGTATACCTCGGCTGGTAGGCTCCCTCTCTTTCAACCATCACATGACAATGAATGTCAGGAAATCATTTTATTTATCTTGAAAGAGGTAACCAGCCCATTATCCATAGCATTAATTAGGCCAATAATTGACTCCAATGTCCCCCTTTAGGATGTATCTCACTAAACACATCAAACTATTAAAGACCTAAAAGGTTCCTAACTATAAAGATTACAAGCCTAAAGTATATGACCTACCAAGCGAGGCTAGTAGCTCCATCCATTTATTCAGTGTCTTACAAACTTTTGAGAAAACATCTCTGTCTCCTTTTCCATGCCATTAGAGATTCACTTCTGCTGGACCTCATGTTTCTCTGCAAGTCCATTAAATCCACCAGTGCTTGAACCAGAGGCCTAAATCTTCACTAGCAGATAAATAAAACATTGTGGAATGACAAGTTTTTAACCTGACAGTCCATATGGTGTCAGATAAAATTAGAAGAAATTTTAAACTGGTATTCAGAGGAACAACACAACAGCAAAGATGATATATAGGCAAATATATGAATAAGTATTTTCTCTTTGAGAAAGTTCTAGATACCTAGAAAATCATTAAGAAGAATGTTTGATTGGTAAAAGACTATAGGGGTTTAGAAATGCATGTCACAGCCATAGGCAATGCAACATTTCAGTGTTTGAAGGGGCTGAATATAATCAATGCAGCCTCCTTCTCCAGTCAGTGTAACTGTTAAGATGTTACCTAGCAACATCTGAAATGAAGTGCTTCGTGAGAATAGTTGTCATTACGGTGGTGCAGCATTTAGCACTGTCACCTCACAGCAAGAAGCTCTCTGGTTCGATTCTCGGCTGGACCACCTTCTGTGCTGAGTCTGCATGTCCTCCCTGTGGTTGAGTGACATTTAAAGACATGCAAGTAAATGTGTGTGTAAATGGGTGTGCCTTCTTTGAAGGTTGGGTGCTGGGCTGACAACCTGTCACTGTAAAAATCCACAGAAAATCATAAGCGGACTGGTGATCTGCTGTGGAGACCCCTAACCAGGAGAAGCTGAAATACATTGCTTACTCAATCAAAAATGTATATCTATACATATATAAGAATTTGTAGATGCACTTTGAACAGTTTGGCATTTTTGCCCATGCAGCTACAGTCAACACTTCCACGTTTTTATCAAACACAGATTAAATGCATAATGTTCCAATATAATATTAATACATCAGAATGTGTGTGCTTTTTACATCAATCTATAATACATTGCCAGGAACACAGAAATGGAATATTGCACAACCTTAGTGTACAAAACAGGCCTGTTCTCATTAAGTAGCACTTTACTGAAATAGTATCTTATTTCAATTATTTAGTGCTGACATTTGCCAGCATTGTTTCCCAAGACCCATTTTAATGAGGAACACAAACCAGCTATAAGAATATGACATGATTCTGCCAAAAAAGATGTATTTTTCAGCCATTGATGAACCTGATAGCATTCTGTAGACCTTTAATGCAACCTTGATGAATGTATTTTTACTAATTTATTTATTATATATGTCAAATGCATTTTGTTAATGACTGGAATTCATTACACTTTATTGAATACTATGGTCTGTTTTTTTTTATTTTTTTTTTCAGTGACCATGGACCTCTGCTATCGGTATGTTCTTCAGTTTTGACGTTTGAAAGATGAAGACATATGAATTAGGCCAGTGTCTGCATGGCATACTATGGTCACAGTTCACTTGCTTTATCAATACACCATGCTATCAGATGCATGCATGGATTTGCCAGAGTGTGTTCATGCACTTTGTTGAGGCTACATGTTGACAGGCCTCCTATGAAATTATACAAAAATTCTTTGACAGATACAGTGCAGTAAGGACACGTGATATTGACTTCCATTCAGAAATCTGAGAAGTATCCTAAGCCTTTTATCCTCCTCATGTAAAGAATACGTAGGGTATCCTCTGGGTTTCATTTGTTTAATTGCATTTCTAATAGGCACTGCTAAAATAATTGCTGCAACAACACTGGAGCTGTGGTGAGTTATATAGATGAGAATGTTGCAGTAGTGTCGGTCTTTGGCAGAACAGGTCAATAGCTGTGAGATTTTAGTGCAAATATAACAATACAGCACAGTGGCAGAAACAAAAGCAATTACTTAACCCTAGCAAACAGCATGAGGCATACATAGTACATGGTTATATAATGGATGTACAAGTATATGTGACTTTATGATAGCCACTCACATGTAAATATAGGATGAGAATCCAGAAATAGAAACAGGAATATAAAATACATAAATTACATAGCAGAGAACACTGTTTCCTCATGTGCTGTCCAAAAGAGGAGACACATGGAATATGACTGTCACAGCCTCATTACACCACATCCCCAGTAGACATAGAAACTTCAGGAAAATGGCTGTACTCTGGGGGTCCTCACAACTACAACAATAAGAAAGTAAATACATAGAAGTAACTGGGGAGATGGACAGACTCCCACCATAATTTACCCCCCCAAAATACCAAAACATGTAACTGTGAACATACAAGGCAGCAGGATGCAGTGAGCTTCTGTCTAAAGTAGTACCTCCTGCATGGATTACACCTATATTATGGCAATGTATACCAACAACCAGAATGTAGCCTTCCTACATGTGTATGTACCCTAAGTACAGCACACCAGTGAATACATGCATCAACCAAGCACTGAGGTAAGCAAACAGTTACACAGAAGGTAAACCTTAGTGATAAAGATGATCAACAGTTCAGCAACAAATGCTGGCAGTTAACATTGCAGTCTATAACAGTGCCTTGCACAAAATAAATAAGTACAATATAAAAGTTATACCATGCTTGGTTATGGGTGTGAATATATGACACAAACAGAACTTAGCAGCTACAGTGTGTTTTGTGTGACAAATGTGCTCTAGAGCATAGCTGGCATCTACCCACAGGCCCTATGTAGTCATATAGTAAATCAGTGCATGCAACTGACACCCTACAGTGCAAAGCTAAACAAGTGTGCAACAATACAGAGAAGGGTTACATGCTGTGGGCTCATCTGAAGGCCCTGTGCTTATAGCCTCTCTGGAGAAAAGATCCATTTAACACATAGCTGCCAGGCTGTAAACCTGTAGGAATAAAAGGATAAACCTACACAGATAAAATTTGAACTACCCACATAACTTAAGTTGTGTTTGCAGAATGCCACCACATTAGTTCCCTATTGAAATGTCAGCACTCGAAATGGAAGTGCCAACAAGCCAAATTAAAAAAAATACCAGAAACCCAGGAACTGAGTGAATTTTGAAGATCTCTCTTTTCCTTTCAACTTCTTTCTTGCAGGAAGGCAAGCCCCTGCACCTCCCAATGTGAAGAGCAAGTGCCCCACACCCCCTGAACTTATATATACTAATCCCGATATCACCATACCTTAACAAAAACACAATAATCTGAGACATGGCCATCTCAGACTTAGTATATGTAAGTCTATTTTTCAGCCATTCATTCTCTTTGCTTCAGGGCCTGGTCTAGTGGGTCTTGACATTTCAAATGGTTACTCCACTGAGCTCAAATCATAGGAGTGATGTGAAGGTTCTAGAACTCAATTCAGGCCTGCCTGCTGGAACAGTCAGTGAAGTGTACCTTGTGATGCCCTCACAGAATGGAAAAGCAAGGCTGGCTATTGATTGCTACCTTGGCATAAGGAGGAGAATACAAGACATCCATTCCTACTGGTGATGCAGCCGGAAACTTACAAGAAAATGTAAGGACAGCCTAATCATGTCCACAATCATCAATGGAAGGGAGATACCTTGGAATTCTACCTTTTGTGCCCATTTTGCTGATGCAACAGTGAGGGGGATAGCTGATGCAAGCCACTTGCGTGAAAAGGCATCTACAGATTGGATAATCCAGGTGCAATAGTGCAAGGCATGAAAATGAACATAACAGAAAAAGTAGTACTGAAACTATAATACAATAAAGCATGTCCTCTGTCAGTGGCCACCAGGTAACACAGAAAGCTGCAATAACACAACTGACTACCTTAACGCCAATAAAAGAGTTAAATGAAGCACAGTACATAATAAGGATGTATTCCTTCACACACTGACCAGTGTTTTCCAAAGGAAATGCAATAGTATTGCTCTTATTGTCAATGGAAGGCACTGTGTAGGATCTGTCAAACTCAGATTCTCCTTTTTATCCACAGCACCTTTCCAAACAAGGGCACCATGACCTTCTACTAGCTATAGTTGTTTCACAAAGCTATAACACTTGCTAGTATCAAGTGTAAAATGCTGTTAGCATACTGTATCATGGCCAGTAAGAACATGGCTGCCTTCAGAGCAGTGGTGGATGCCCTGCTGGGCACAGATTAGAAGGACAATTCTCCTCATTAGTCAAAAATTCATGATTTGCCATTTTGAGAAGGCATCAAGATGTGTAGTGTAGCTAGATTTTCCAGAGCATGAAACAAGTGTTGTAATTTTTAATTTTTTTATTTTGTATGCATCATATTGAGACAGGTGTAGTGATAGTTAGTTTGGTAGTCCTCTACTGGAGAAAAATCCTTTGCCATGTTTACCATTATTGGTGGTAAATAAAGACTTACTGATGACGATTGTACTTATGTAGTTGGCAGAGCTTGGAGAACTGTTGTTACATATATTAATGACTGGGCTAATGAGATAAATAATAGTAGGCAAATTGCTAATAGAACATATTTAGGAAAGGAAGTGTTTACTGTCAGTAAATATAACTCAGCTCTTATTAAACATGATACTACCAATGGCGACTTTGGAATTTGGGATGCAGGTATTCAGCTATCTGATGATTTAGAGAATGTAGAGGAAAATAAAAAAGAAAAAAGAAGAAAGTTCGCAAGTAAGAAAGAAAAAAAAGAAACTGATTGATGTCTTTAAAGCAAAGAGAATACATAATAAAAAATAACACTGCTTTGGTACTTAACACACAAATTACGGTGAATGATAACATTGTTCCATCAGAAAACCTTCAGTCTACATAAAAAGGCGTCATTTTTCAAAAAAGAGAAAGTAGAAAAAAAGAGGCAAGGGGCAAGTGAAAAGGAAGAAATCAAAATTGTATTTGGAAGGATGGGAGAACATTACAGTAAAAGGAAGACAAGAAAGACAGATGTTGACAACTTGGCTCAAGCTGTGGATGTATAAAGCCAGTTGGATAAGCAATGCATGCCTGCAAATGTAATAAGCAATGAAAACAGTTTGATTAATAAGACTATTGGTGATGAAGCTCATTCCTTTGTAGCAATTGCTAGCACAGATAGTGAATTAGAAGTTGAAGAGTCTTCAGATCTGGTCAGAAATGATATACTTGTAATCGGAGATTCAATTATTAGAGAAATCAGTACTTAAATTTGCAGAAAAGATAATATACATCAACACTGAATGGTGTTATGCTTGCCAGCAGCAAAAATACAGGATATGAGAAAAGACCTTAGAATGCTTTAATGTTAAGAAGTATGAATCTGTTTTTATTCAGGTCAGTACAAATGATCTCAACCACAAGGACTCTCTGATAGCCCTCTTAGATAGTACAGCTTGTACAGACGTTGGGACATATTTTTCAGAAGTCACATATAGAAAGGAAAGTCAGGCCACAGAGAATTAAAAGATTTTTTGGATAAATACCTACAAGAAGAATGTCCCATTTTAATAAATGGAAATGTGTAGAGCATCACAGCCTAATTTGTGGCATACATGTTCAGACAGGATGGTGTGTACTGTCAAGACCAGGGAAAAGAATATTTGCAGAAGATATATTGCAATATTTGAAACACAAAACAGTATTTTTGCCAGGTCAAAAATGTAACAGTTCACAGATGTCAGCATTTGATGCTTCTCTGGTGGCTGTTAATGCTAAGAGCATTATTTGAAGAAATTCACTGCATTCGCACAAGATCGACGTTGTCATTGTTTGTGAAAAAACGGTTAAAGAAAAATGACTGAAAACCAGTTCTGTCAGGGTATAAATATTTTTACTCTAACAGACATTCTAACAAAACAAAATCAGGTGGAGGTGTTATGCTAGAGATTAAAGATTGTTATGAGACCTGTGATTACATGTTCAAGTGATAACACCAATACATTACATTGTGTAACTGTGAAAATAAAGACAACCCTGGAACATATAACAATTGTTGGAGTGTATAGACCACCAACGTCGATTGCAGATGACCTAAAGGAATTCATATATTTCTTGCATGAAACACAGGAGGGAAGAATAATAGTGGCTGGGGACTTAAATTTACCAGAAACAGACTGGAATAATGTTGATTCAACATTACTAAGGAAATTATATAAAACTTGTATTCAGGAACAGCAGTTACTTCAGATTGTAAAAAAGCCTACCAGGAAATGAAACATCCTAGACATTGTTTGTGTACCTAAAGAAATTACTGTTACTTCATGTGCAGTGATCATGGGGTTATAAACAAAGATTACATTGTTGCTAGACAATTCTGCCAAACTGATCTCTAAACCAATGCACAGAAAATTAATAACAGATTAGATGGAAGCAAAATAGTCATTACTTAAATCTAAATGGAGTGATATATTCCGTGAAAAAATTGCAGAAGGAAAGTGTCAAGTTTTGAAAGAGAAATTGATTGAATGCAAAAAGTAAAAAAAAATGTTTAACATCAGGATCTAGGCAGACAACAACAGTAGGTTATATTTCCATCAAAACAAGATACTTGATTAATGTGAGAGACAAAAAATATAAGAAATGGAAAAGATATTGAACCATAGCTTTGAAAACTGAAATAAACAAACTGGGCAGGCAAATTCAACACATTGCGAGACAAAATCAATAAATATTTGAAGAAAATGTATATAAAGATGTTGAGCATAATAGGAAACCATTTTAGAACTACATAAGATGTGATAAGAGAAAAGACATACAAAATGATAAACTGTGTGTAGATTGCACAGTTTATTCTGAGACATGATGGATTACAGGTATGTTTACAAAATCTTATGCAAAACAGTTTGGCCCCACAAAGGGGGTGAGAAATTATCTTAGTAACAGCCATTTAACCCATCAAATTAGATTATACAACAGTAATTAAATTAATCCTCAACTTACATCCTCACCCATATAACCTGTATCTACCTCCTTACTAATATACCTCACCATATAAGCATCCAGGGTCTATATTATGACATCGAAAATCCGTATCATCGAACACCACAACACCAACACACATAGCCCAAACCGCAAATACGCCGGAGCCCCTAAACCATGAATTTTCAAATCTCGAACCGTCATAGTCGGCCAACACCACCATACGCTACATAATACATACCCAAACATAATAAATAAAACACATACATATGCTAACCAAACCCTACTTCTAACCCTACACTAAACCTTACATACATTACTATTTATGCACTTACCTTAACCTGCACCCTAACCCTAAGGTCTGTAACTATCGCACACTTACCCTACAGACATATACCCAAACAAAACAAATAATTCACACACATACAATTAACAAAACCCTACTTCTAACCCTACATTAAACCTTACATACATTACTATTTATGCTCTTACTTTAACCCACACCCTAACCCTAAGGTCCGTAACTATCACACACTTACCTTACTGAGCTATACCGCAGATGGGCCAACCATGACACTTCGACATTTCATGTTTCGCGGTTTTGAATGTTTGCCATTACCATAGCTCGTGCTATACATGTCGGTGTTGTGGTTTTCGCTGAAATGGGATTTCGATCTCGTAATATAGATCCAGCATCCAAGGTACTCAGGGAAAAATGGGTTGGGTTTCTAGACTTATAAAGAATCTGGGTGTCATTAGCCTAGTAAAAACCTATGAATCTATAAAAAGAACTACACAAATGGACAGAAACAAAGCACAGGGAGGAGACAGAATTAGTAATAAGGAACTGAGAACATTTCAGCATAAACTTACAGTGCTATTATATCTGTTATTCAATGCGTCATTTAAATATGGGGAGATACCTCAAGATTGGATTCTGCTTAAATCTTTTTTCCCCAACTTTTATATCTAACACATACATTTCATTCATTGTAAAATATATCCCCCTACCTTTACTGCATCACCTAAACCTTTACTTTTCTCTTTATTTAAAGCCATCCCTATCACGTCTAGACACACATTTGTGCAAATTATTACTTCTTTTATCCAAATTTTCTTTTTTGCAATTATTGTAATGTCATCAGCACATGTTAACAGAACTGGAATTCTCTATGCCTTCAGGTGCTACATACCTCACAGCCTTCATTTTGTAATTTATTTCACATACTATCACATTCATAACTAATGCAAAGAGTATACAAACCATTGGGCATCCCTGTCTTACACCATTTTTCATATGCACCGCTTGGCTTAACCAGTCATTTACAAGTATTTTCACTGTATTATTACAATACACTGACATACATAATTTCCTAGCTTTCTGATTTATATTATTTTATTTCGCTATTACCCATAAGATTTCATGTCCAGTTTTATCAGATGACTTATTAAGGTCTCCTATCATGATTTTTGCTTCTTCTTTTTTATTTATAATATCTTCCACAACTTCTCTAGCTATCAATAATAATTCTTGACAACCTTTCCCCTTTATCCCTTTATACTATATATATATATATATATATATATATATATATATATATAAATAATCTTCCATAATATTTTCCATTTTAGTTTGAAATCTGTTTTATATTATTTTCATAAAGATCTTATAATCATTATTATTGAGTAATATCAGTCTTGAGTTTTTTAATTGTCTTCTATCTTCTTTCTTCCATATGAATTTAAGTATTCCACTACATAATTCTTTATAGATAAAACCTTCATTTAACCATTCATTCAAAACCTTTAAAACAATTTCTTTGCCAATGCCATACATTTTCATACATTTCATATCCTATTCCATCTGATCCTGCAACCAAATCTATATTTACTTGTCCTTATACGTCATCTAGCTCATTTAAAGAAATATCTTTTTCCAACTTTATCTTTTTCTGTTAACTTTTTTTTACTTTCTGTCTTTTCACAATCTTTTTTCATTAAACATTCCTTGTACATATTGTACTACACTATTAATAATCATACCTGAGTTCTTTCTAGTTCTCCTTTTACATTTTATTTCTCTCATTACACTACCATCTTCCTTGACTAATCTGCTTAAGTCACTCAATACTTCTCTTTTTTTCTTGTAAAAATATCTTTGCTTATATAACATTTCTTGTATTTTTCATTGTTTACTTTCATATATTTCTTTTTCTTTGTCAAAGTACTTTCCATCATTATGTTATGAATCTTCCAGTGCATCATTATATGTTTTTTATATTTTTCTTTCTCTACTTTTCTCATCTCATTTTACCACTGCACAAACGTTTTTTATATTTTTCCTCATATATCATTGACCATTCAGACTAATTTTTATAAAATGTTCTCATAGCAATAATGTCTTTCCTTAACTGTATTACTAATCTCTTTCCTTCTTCATTCCACGCTTTCCCATTTATCATTTTTATTAATTTGCTTAATTTTTATATATTCCTTGTTTTCCATTATCTCTAGCCATATTGCAAAATAATCATAAAATCCTATTTCAACTATAACCCCTTCTCTTACAACTAAACCTTCTGATACTACAACATAAAGTATTTCAGTTCTATATATACTCCATTTGTAAGTACATGAATTTTTATCCCAAAGTTTTAACTTACCACATCTTATAACGGGCCTATATTATATGATCGACATTTGAAAATGTTGAACCGTAATTAATCGACACCAAAATGTCGAACGCTGAGTTTGTTGAACAGTCAAATAACTGATTTCTTTCCAAGGGAAAGAAATTGGTTGACTGTCCTTTCCCCGACTGCAGTGTGGTTGCGGAATTAGAATATTTAGTGGGGTTGTGGGGGGCACTTAAATACATTTATTTTTATGTGTTATCGTTTGTTGGCCATCTGATTTCTTTCCCTTGGAAAGAAATTGGATATTTGGCAATTCTACAAATTCAGCGTTCAACATTTTGGTGTCGACTTATTGTGGTTTGACATTTTCAAATGTCGATCATATAATATAGACCCCTTATAACTGCTAACATTTCTCTTGTATCATTTCCTCTCTTTTTCTGCTTGCCTCTTAAATTACAATTAATGTCTTCTGTTATTATAATATTCATATTTAGCACTACACAGTCTACAATCTGATGAAATAAGCTTTCCCTTCTTTACAGTTAGTATAAGCATATACTGTTATAATTCTATGTTCTTGATCTTTCCATTTTAAATCTACATTGATTAATCTTTTTTGCTAAAGATGCATCTGATATCTTTATTGTATTTCTATAGAATATGGCTATTCCAGAACGGCTTTCATTTCCCAAATTCCAGATTAACTTTCTTCCTTATAGTTTCACTGTTTGTAATCTTTATTTGTTAAAAATAGTGGGTTTTCTAATAAAATTTCATCTACATCAAATGTATCAGACGACACCAAAATCCCATTCTTCTTGCTACATTCTTAATACTATTCACATTTACAGAAAGCGCTCTAAAATTTTCATTTTTCATTTTCATAAGTTCATAGCTATTTACTAGGCTATATTTCTTAATAGGCCATTCCCACCCTAGTCATTTGCCCTCCCAAAAGTGAGAATCAAATGCTATACCTTCTGTCTGGTAGTCAAACACCTTAACCATTACACCAGCTTTAATTATTAGATGTATGTATATATGTGTGTGTGTGTGTGTGTGTGTGTGTGTGTGTGTGTGTGTGTGTGTTTTTTTTCCCTTTAACTGCGGTGGTGGTGCTGCAGTAGCATTGTCGCCTCACAGTAAGACGTTATGCCATTCGATTCTCAGCTAGACTGTCTTCTGTGTGGAGACATGCATGAATGGGCATAACTTCGTTGAAGGTTGTGCATCAGAGCTGGCTACTTGGCACGTAAAAATCTACTGCCAATCATTAGCGGACCAGAGTTCCGCTGTGGCGACCCCTAACCAGCAAAAGCCGAAAGACACAACAACATATACAGTTCCTTTCTTTTTTATTTTGTACTTATCCATTTACATCTTCTTTTTCTGTCTTTTACCCGTTTTCTTTTACTACCTCCCAATTTATGTTGTCTTTATCACTTATTTCAGAACCTTCTATGTCCTCTTTATTATTTTTTTTTTCATTTAATTTTTCTTCTATTTCTATTACTTCTAAAATTTCTTCTCATTCTTTTTCTTTTTCTTTGCTCTTATTTTCATTTTTGCAATCCATCATAAATGTCCAATTTTGTTACATTTATAACATTTCAATTCATATTCTCTTTTGCATCATGTCCCATTCCCCCACATATATAACATTTTCTTTTGTCACAGTTAATAACAAAAGTCCTTCTTTTCCATAAAAAACACATTTTGAGTTGTCCCCAGTATTTTATGATGCCCCTGTCCTCCACATTTATCATGCTTGGTATACGTATCATTTTTTTTTTCTTTTTCTGTTTTAAACACTATATTATAATACCATCCACCCCTTTTGTCATAAATGTTTGCAATACCCAGAAGTTCTTTACATAAAGTTTTCAAATGTCCTTTCAACATATTTCTTTCCACCTCTGTTCGAAATTGTACATGAATTTTCTTTTTTGTTTCCCTCTTAAATGCTTTTAATGAATATAGATTCCATGGCTTACATTCTTTCTTTTTTTCATATTCTGTAAATTAATTTTCCATTGAAAAAAACAGTCTTGAATATAATGTTACAAAATGTCTCTTTGTTAATAAGAATAAATGCTTTTACTTCCTGTGATCTTATACCCAAAGGAGCTATTTAATTGTTTTACATTTCACACCCATTCATTTCTTTGTCTTTTTACTTTTGAATCCTTACTACGTACTTCTGTTTTTCATTTTCTTCTGCTTCTTTTCTGCTACCCCCTTTTGCTTTATTTTACTTTCTCTGCATATGTTTTCTTTTGTATCTCACCACTATTCTTCAGGATTGTCTCTGCATCCTCATTTTGTATTTTCTTCATAATCCCCTTCCCTGCAGGAAACATCTTCATTATCTGGTTCACTCTTCATTACCATTTCATTAAGGAAGTCATCCCACGATCCTCTCAACTGGAGGGTTGTAATTATATATCTAACATTAATAAAACAAAAGTCCAATGATAGTAACTGAGAATCAGGCACTGAAACCCCAGCGAACTGACAGAGAATTCATGTGTAGTCCACAGATAATCCACTGAATTTATTATGTATTTCCACGACCAAGTAAAAAAATATAAAACCAAAAAACATAAAACTGAGTCAACATATAAAACTGGGTCAACGTACGTAAAACGCTTTTCGCCCGGATCTTAGACAAACAGTTCCATACCCAGCGATAAAATTCAAATAGTTACAAAATAAAAAATTTGACCAATCAAACCCAGCTCCGTACTTAACTAGTTCTTAAAGGAATAACCTTAATATTACAAGCAAGCATCAAACCTACATTGTCAATTGCTGTATAGCTTACACATTAAGTTATTTGAACTTCTCTGCCTACCTTGTTACAAATCAACAGGAGTAGCATCAATCGCACTTCATAGTAGTAACTAATAATAAATTTAATCTTTAGAGCAAGAAACAGTTGTTAAACCTGGCATGCTAAAACGTTGTTACTGCTAGAGTCCCGTAACTCCTTATGTTAGCCTTAATGATTCACTTGTTGATATTGTGGTGAGTTGGGATAGTGAAAGGACGTAGCGTATCTATTTACTAATCTGAAAGATGGTACCAACACCACATATAGAGTACTTTGTTCGAAGTTGACTATAGAAGCTGTTCTAATAAAATTCGAACTCCGTACTGTGGTGTTGGTTACGCTCGTGTATTTGTGACAAGATAACGTGCTTGTTACTTAGTTAGCTCCCCTATCACTAATTTAAGTTTACATACTTAACATCTTACCATTGATTTATGTTATCATTATCGGTAGCTAAAACAATGGTGTATACAGGCTACTAATATCAGTGAGTTAATATTCATGTTAAAATGATGTCCTATTGCCTAAAACTTATTAACCCAACCACTCATTAGTACAAAGTAGGGTCGAGTTAGTAAACACCCATCCTGTAAGGTATACTGTTAACATTACTTCAAACATATCTTTTTTACTATGACTTTTATGACTCATCAGGTAGCTCCCTCCTAGGTTGGTCATAAAGTTCATAGAGATGCTAAATAATTGTAGGGATGTGTAAATCACTAATATTTGTTGTATAAGCAGTACTAAACAAGTGGGGACTATCTGCCATATCTCAATAGGCTACTAAAACTGACAATTTGGCAACAACGTTACAGATGATCTATCTCCAAAGGCTCCTTAATTTTAAAATACATGTTATAGAACATGTTTCATTAAGGCCTGGATCCATAAATGCTCATAAGCGCAACTGCCAACTTAGTTCCCTTTTCTCAAGCAGGAGTTTAATATGACTGTCGTTGAGGGACCTAACTCCTATGCTATTGTTATTTATTTGGCAAATCACCATGAATTTGAATTTATGTCCACTGTTCTGTTCACAGTGTTTAGCTAGAGCGTTTTCACATTTCTTCCTGCTAATTGCGTATAAATGCTCGTATATTCTGTCCCTCAAACGACGGTCTGTTTTCCCTATATAGAATGATGTACAATGTTGGCGTTGGGCTAAATAGACTATGGACCTTGTATTACAATTAAAAACATCCCAGATAGCAAAAGTTTCTTTTCTGACTGTAAAAGTATTTGAAGTGTCTATAAAGGGGCAGTATTTACATGCCCCACATTTATGTGTACCCAAATTATTTTTCTTCACTTTACATTTAGTTTCCAGTAAGTTTTTCATGTTTAGTCCCCTCCTAAATGTGATAGTTGGAAATTGTTCAATTTTACTGGAAATATCCTTATCTAATGATAAGCAAAACCAGTATTTTCTTACTATTTTCTGGATGTCGATAGCTTCCGGGCAATAAGTGAATGTAAAAGCCAGGGAAAAGTTTTTAGTTTCCGTCAAGTTGTTAATAGTACTCGTTTCATCCCTGATGCTAGATTCTTTTTGTCCGCAGACACTATTAGTTGCAATATCAACTGTATTTATTAAATCAATTGTTGGATTTCCATTTAGTATAGGTCTATATGTCCCGTTACTCCTCTTTGTTTTAACCTCTTCAAAGATGTCCCTTAAGAATTTACTAGGGTACCCCCTATGGGAAAACATTGTGTATAGTAAGTTACATTCCTGTTCAAAATCCTCATTTGTAGTTATCATCTTGGCCACTCATATGAGCAGGCCTTTCACCACCGATTTCTTTTGGTGGTGTGGGTGTAAACTTGTAAAGTGTAGGAATGTATTCGAATAAGTACTTTTTCTATAAATTTTTGCTGTATATCTACCTTCTCGTACATTTTTACTCAATTCTATGTCTAGGAAGCTTATCTTTGACTCCTGGAAGTTTTTTTGTGAATTTTAGAAAAGTACTTGTGGAATTAAGGAAAATGACAAGTTCCTCAGCCAAATTACTATCTCCATCATTTACGTACGTTGACCCAGTTTTATATGTTGACTCAGTTTTATGTTTTTTGGTTTTATATTTTTTTACTTGGTCGTGGAAATACATAATAAATTCAGTGGATTATCTGTGGACTACGCGTGAATTCTCTGTCAGTTCGCTGGGGTTTCAGTGCCTGATTCTCAGTATATATCTAACATTGTCTGACTCATCTCCATCAAATAGATTTCTTTAAAACATCTCCTCAGAATCTTGCACACATTTTCTGGTGTCGATACTTGCCTTCTCCTCCATTTCTCTCACCACTCCATGATCTCTTTCTCTCTCCATCTTCAGCCCTATTTCTCCAGACCAGGTCACCTCTGCACCTGGAGAAAGAAAACAGATTTCTTTGAAACATCTCCTCAGAATCTTGCACACATTCTCCATTCTCAATACTTGCCTTCTCCTCCATTTCTCTCACTACTCCATCTCTCCATCTTTATCCCTGTTTCTCCAGACCAGGTCACCTCTGCACCTGAAATGAAAACAGAAAGTGCTCCTGAAAAATGGGTCCTGCTCACAATACCACCTCAGGTTTCTCCTTAAAAAGAGGCTATTAGCCTAATGTGACTAACCCAGTGAACAAAAGGTACATAAATAAATAAATAGAATGTAGGCTTGTATGTAGGTATGTATGGAGGTTATAAAACATTTAGCCCTCAGCTTCCTGGAGATTGAAAAGATAAGTGATGGATACAGAACCATTCACTATGATTTCCTCCACAAGGCTGATATACTGCTATGGTTTATAGAAGGGCAATACACTTTTGGGTGACATAAACAATATAGTACTTGACATGCAAAGCTAAGTCATATGCCTCCCCAGTACACTTCCCACCTTCTGGAATATAGCTAAGCAAAACTTGGGTAGAGTTTATAGAGTCTAGAATATAAGAGAGACATGGCACTGCCATATGTGATGCTATATAGTTGACAGCATGTTTCTGTGGGGTTTTCTTTATATCTACTGCAGTGTGAGTGGGAATTTATGGATCTATATTATTTGCACGAAAACTGAATTGTGTGAACATGTATTGAGCGACACATAAAGAGCGAATATTCAAATTATCGAAGGTATGAACAGAGACCGCCATATGGAATTCTTCCCTTTGCTTCAATGGAGTGCGATCTCGGAGATGGTATATTTAAGTAAGGGGGTGTGCAGGGTGCAGGGGGGCTTGCACCCCTGCATACAACAGTTAGTGACAGTGTTTGTTTGTTGGTTCTGTAATGTTTGGAATTCGATGTTTTGGGCTTTCGCCCATAATGTGTCACTCAATACTTGTTTGTGCGATTCAGTTTTCGTGCATATAATATAAACCCGGAATTTATAGCAGAGATGTAAGGAAAGCCTAATCAATAATATGGCAATGGCCACTAAATGTAAGGGTTGCCCATGAGGACTGCTTATAACTGGTACAGGCAATGTAGCATGGTGATGACATTGTTTGGAAAGTCACAGCAATAGCATCCTATTTCACACTGTGATACTGAGAACAATAAAGACCAGTTACCATGGCCAAGGTCTTCACCTCTCATGCACAAGGTATAAGGTTCAAGCCTGATTTCTGGCCAGTGCTAATATAGCGCTTGCATGCTCTCTCTACATCTCTGTGGGGTTCCTCCCACCTCACAAAAACATTCTGAATGTTTCCATCTCAAATTAACCCAAGAATGGAGACATGAGCAACAGAACAGACTCAAGATTCTGCCTATATGGAGAAGAGTTGTATAGAACACCCACTTTGGGCATCAACCATAATTCACAGTATCATCTCAATAGGAAAACATGGACCACATACTGCATGTCACGTCAGGCCTTGCTACTCAGTGGTGTAAAAATTGGCCCTAGGTGATTTGGTCATGTTGACTAATTTTGCCAAAAAATGGGCATTGGTATTTGCTGGTGATAAGCAGGATGAAGACACAACCTAATCCATCCTACATCAGGGACCCAAGTTAACAGTGGGAGAGGTATATGTGCCTCTAGTGGTCAATGTGTGTCTGCCATAAAGCTCAGCAACTCTGAGTCAATAAACTACTGGCCATCTAGTGTCCAGTTGTCCAGCTAGGGTTACCTGGGTAGCTTTGTTGAGCAGAAGCTGGACATAAAGCTAATTAACCTGCCAAATATGACATAAGTATTGAACCTACACTCAGAGTAGGTTCACTGACAGGATACAGCTTGGAAGTGGATGATATGATGGTAAGAGGGAAGCTGGATATCCCCTGTATTTGGGAGACAAAATAGAAGGGCAGTGCAGCAAAGCCAGTTGGTTTGGAAACCATAGTCTGCTACTCAGGAGTACAGGCTATAAATGGTGTGGGACTTTTGGTGAGGGAGAGGATTCAGAAGACACTGAGTGATGTCATCAGAATCAGTGACAGACTTAATAGCAATCAGAATCCAGTGTAAGAATGGGGTACTGTTCATAATCTCAGCCTATGCACCACAACAGAGTTGTGATGGTGAGAAAGAGAGTGCATTTAGACAACAGCTGCAAGACCTACTAGATAAATCAGGATAACATAAATTGGTATTGACAATGGGGGACCTGAATGCAAAATATCTGGACATACAGAATAGAATATGAGGACTACATGAGTCCACATGGGTGGGTCAACAGGAATATGAAAGAAGTCATTCTAGACTTATGTCTGGCAAATGACTTTATGGTGGCCAACACATGGTTCAGCATGCCAGACAGTCACAAGATCACATACCTGAAGGGCCAACATGCAGCTCAGAGGAAAGAGCAATGGGGTACAATCAGTAATTATAAAGTCAACCCTAGTGAAACATTTGGCCCTCAGCACAAGCTACTGGTTGCAAAAATCAGCTGTAACCAGTTATCAGAAAAGACTGTAAGGTCAGCAGAGACTAAGCCAAAGAATTGGAAGCAAGGGTGCCCACAGACAGGTGCACGTGCACCCCCATGGAATTGGCTTGCTGGGAGATTAATCTTTTATTTAAAAAATATATATACTTTTTTTAGGGCTTTCTTCTTTAAGAATGCCCTTTGTGTCCAATGGCAACAATGCTTCTGTATCTGTGCTACCAATGGTTTACGTCATCATCTTCTGTGCCCGCACAGAATTTGAATTCCAGAAGATGTTTGGACTGCGGACAAATGTTCACATGAGAAGTAGGTGTGTGCATGTGTGTGTTTAAGTGTTTAAGAGGTGTGTGTGTGTGTGTGTGTGTGTGTGTGTGTGTGTGTGTGTGTGTGTGTGTGTGTGTGTGCGTGTAAGAAATAGGTAGGGGTGTGTGGATGTAAGCAGTAGGTAGGTAGGTAGGTAGGGGGTGTGTATATGCTTATGTAAGAAGTAGGTAGGTAAAGGTAGGTGTGTGTGTGTGTGTGTGTGTGTGTGTGTGTGTGTGTGTGTGTGTGTGTGTGTGTGTGTGTGTGTGTGTGTGTGTGTGTGTGTGTGTGTGTGTGTAAGATGGAGGTAGGTGTGTGTATGTAAGTAAGAGGGGGTAGGAGTGTGTAGGGTGGGTCATATCTTGCAATTATCCAGATTTTTGCCTTATACTTTGTGTTTGTTTCTCATAATATTGTGTTTTTTCTGACAAATCAAAAACTCAAAACAGCATATGTTAGGAGTATAGAACAGATATGCAGCTGAGCCAGGTTTGGCAACAAGATAGATAAGCAATGCTGGTTGTGGAATTCAGAAGTCCAGGAGGTCAAGAAAGAATGAGTGCAGGAAAAAGTGGGAGATAGAAAGGATGGACCAGGCTAAGAAAGAATACTGGTTGACTAACAAAGAGGTTAAAGAGAAATTGCAATAATAAAGAACTAGGTTTGAGAGACACTATACCAGTTTCTAAAAAGGGTCTCCATTTATGGCACAAAGAAACTTGTTCAATGTTGTAAGGCAAAGACAGAAAAATAAGGAAGACAGTTGACACACTCCCTAAAGGATGCCAGAAACAACCTGCTCAGTCCACACAACATCAATGGCAGATTAGAGGAGTACTTCCAGCTGCTTCTGAATGAAGAAATCTCTGCAGATGCTGTACCACCCCAGACTTAGTCTATGATTTCAAGAAAAGGTGGAGCCCACCCTAGAAAAAATACGAATAGCTCTAAGGAACATGAAGTCAAGAAAAGCAGCAGGCTCAGATGCTGTCACAGCAGATATGATCAAGATGTTGGCTGAGATAGGGGGAAATATCTTCTGAGGATATTCATAATGTTTGTAGAGAGAAAGGCGTATCCCAGATGAATGGAGAATAAGCATAATAGTGCCAGAGTACAAGATCAAAGGGGGAATCCACAACTGTGGGCAGTACTGAGGTATCAAACTCCTGTCACATTGCATGAAAGTTCTGGAGAGGGTGATTGATAAATGGACACACACAGTAGTAGAAAGTAAGATGGGAGATGAGCAGTTCTTATTCAGATCAGGATGCAGCCCAATCAGCCCAGTGTTTACAGCGAGAAAAATAGTTGAGAAGAAGATAGAGATGAGGAAAGTCTTCAACTGGGCATTCCTAGATTTGGAGAAAGCATATGACAAGGTGCTAAGAAAACTGATTTAGGCAGTCCTATGGTGGTTTGAAGTCTTGAAAGCATTAGTAGAATTAGTGCAGGTTGTGTACAAAGACTCAATGACTCAAGTACATGCAGTGTTTGGTCCCACAGAGGGTTTCCCAGTGGGAATCGCTATGCATCATGGTTCAGCTCTGAGCCCACTGCTGTTCAAACTGGTGATGGATTATATTAGCAAACAGGTCAGAGAGGACAGATCAACAAAGATGCTGCATGCAGATGATGTGACATAACAGGCAGAATTTGAGTAAGAAATTTAGTAAAGGATAGGGAATGGAATGCAAAACTGAAGGCGTACGGGGTGATACTGAGTACAGATAAGACAAATGTAATGGCAGCAAATGGGGAAATCAGAAGAAACTGAGATTTGAGATAGAAGGGAAAATAGTGGAGCAGGTTAACAGCCTTGAGTATCTGGGAGGGGTAGTCAAGGAGAAATGAAGTCTGATTGAGGTGATCAAGGCTAGAGTCACAGGGGCTGCAATCAATAACAAAGAATGTCAGGGATGGTGTACGACAGAAGACTGCCAAAGATGCTGAAAAGTTGTTGTTGTTGTTGTTTGTCTTTTGGCTTTTCCCGGTTAGGGGTCGCCACAGTGGAACTCCAGTCCGCTAATGATTGGCAGTAGATTTTCACGAAAGCTGAGGTGCCAGCTCAACGTCCAACCTTCAACGAAGGCATGCCCATTTACACATGTCTTTCGAATGTCCACCCAACCATGGGAGGACATGCAGACTCCACACAGAAGGCACTCCCCACACTCCAGCCGAGAATCGAATGGGAGAACCTCTTGCTGTGAGGCAACAACGCTACCGCTGCGCCACCGTGGATGAGACAAAACATGTATAAAATGGTGTTGTAACCAGTACCACTGTATGGACAATAAAGGCAGAGCAGTTGAGGAAGCTAGAAGTGATGGAGCTGAAGTTCTTGAGATGGGTGGCAGGATGCACAGTATGGGACAGATGAAGAAATGAGGACTTCAGAGCAGGAGCCAAAGCAGCTCTAATTGCAGGTATGAAACAGAATAGATTACGGTGGTTTAGACATGTGTAGAAAAGCAGGAGGCACTCTCGTGAAGAAGATTTGGGACAGACAAAAAGAATGCAACAGGAAATGAGACCATCCAGCAAAGAGATGAATGGATTGTGTGAAAGAAGTCCTGCGACAATCAGGCATGTCTGTCAAAGATCATAGGTGAGTTGCATTGATTCGAGAGAAATGCTGACAGTTGACATGACACTCAACCCCATGTAGAAATGGGGAAACGGAGCTGATGATGATGATGATGAGGATGATACTGAGGACATCAGTGTGCAGTATTTGCAGTATTATCCCCTCCAAAAGATGATCGTCTCAGTCACAGCAAGGAAGTACTTTTGTTGTTTGACCCCTGTACAGTACACATTCCAACCATCCATCCATCACCCCTTTTTCCTTTTTTTTACACATGGGGTTGGGGTGTCACTTCAACAGTGACAATCATCTCAAGCCAAGGTTTACACAGTCTTTTTTGCAGTCCTGTACAATACACATTGTAGTTCTCGATTCCCATAAAAAATATTTATCTTTCACAAATCACCCAGCCCTCATAAATCCAATGCATTGCTGTAACCATTTAGTCTCCAGAGTATTTCTTCCTTCCAGCCCTTTTCAATTCCCCCAACCAACATCAGCCTCTTTCTGATTTGCTGAAGATATCAATGTTTATGGAACAATGAGAGCTAGTCTTTCCTGTTTGTTCATCGATGTAAGCTCCTCTTCCCCTACCAGTTCCCTTCCCCAAAGTTACCTAGCTTCATATTTCTGCTACTTACTCTTTTACTGTTTCCAGTTTTATGAGCTCCTTCTTATTGTTTCACTAGTATCGACGTTCAGTTTTCCAATCTTTTACTTCTAGTTTCTTTTTTTTCCTTTTCTTTGTACTTAGTCCATCTTTGTAAAGTATAAGATTGAAGTGTATAACCATCTCTTTAAAATGCAGAGTAAAACATTCACCTAGACCGCTTCATACTATGTACATTACGTATAGGTTTTATTGTCTGAAAAATTATTTCAGTGCACATTATTCATATTACTTTGCTGTATTTTAGAATCTGTTATTCGTTGGCAAATATTTTATATGGTTACAGAACGTATAAATGCTTCTTATTACTGTATAATTTTAATAATTTGTCAATGCCTTAGTTAATACATTTTAGCTGTAGTCATTGCAGAATAGGGTCCATGGGTCATTACTGGGTTAATAAACATTAAATGCAAGAATAAATGAAAGACTGAAAGCCGCACTTCACTTGCTTTTACAGCACTTGTATTCAAAAATGTCAAAAAAAGGGGATATTCAGAAAGATTTGCAATTGTGGTATAGTGACACATGACATGCATCATGGTGTGCTCTGGAAAGTATCAGTAGTGCAGAGTGGTGGTGCTACAGGCTTCACACTGTCGGTGCACAAGCATAGCTTGTGCATGTCCTTCTTGCTGAGGAAAAGGTAGGTATGAGCATGGTAGGGATAGTCTGGGGTTGATAGCGCAATATGTTGAATCACTGATTTAAAGGCAGTTGCTCTAACTAACCTTTTTGTCATACTCACCATGTCACAAGGCCTATTGTAGTACAATGAAAAGTGTAACAATCATATTTCAGGAGGCTGTGTTAAACTGAGCAAGTCAAGAATAGGACTTCATTGAAGAAGACTGTGGAATGAGATATATAGGCTTTGAGAAAGAAGATAACACAAATGGTAATGGATGATCATACATTTTCTCTGGGGATCTATGGAGAAAGTCTACTTAAGGGGGATATTGTTAGTATTTCACAGTACTGGATGATGTGGTTAAGCTTTAAGAGGATTTCCTTTTGCTGTAGAAACCTAGAAATTTATGGTCCTGAGCACTGCAGTGAGAATCTGTGATGCATGGCAACAACAGTGACAGAAACGAAACAGTAAAGCTGATGAGCTAATGTAGCAAAAAGCCATGCTATGCTAGTGTCTAGCTGGAGGGGCTGACTCAAAGAACACAGCACAAAGACATGATATATTATAGCAAGGGTGGGGGACTCACCCAGACAGAAAACATATCATAAGGTCATGACAAGTTACTGTCCACCCGGGGGGGACTCACACTGAGAGAGAACATAACATACAGGGGCATGGAAAGCTACTTAATAACTGGGATGCACAGAGTGACCTATGCATTGACTGCAAGATATGCTGTAAGGGAACCAATGCCCTCTGCACACAGAACACAGCATGAGAATGTGTAGAAAGGAAAGTCAAAGGCATAGGATGTATAAAGCACCACTGTCTGTCCACACAGTGTTACTAGGCAGAGCATAGTGGTAACATGCCTATTGCTTCTGTCATTATGGGACAGAGAGGAAGCTTTCATAGCACAATTGAAGACAGGTATGTGCCCATTAAATGAAGTCATATAAATGTTGCTGAAACATTGGGTTCTGTTAAGGACAGTCATGCTCACCCATTGATCCATGTGTGCAATCTTCAGGTGTACACATCTTGTCATAGGCCTAAGAGAATGATGACTGCTGGAAAAGTTCACCACCCAGCAGACAGATGCATTATTCTAGGCTCTCTTTCAACCCTCAAAATCCACCCCGAACATCCCCCATTTCAACATACTTGCCAAAGACAACACTTCCATCTCACCAACACCCCACACTAAGCTACTTGGTGTACAGATTGACAACAAACTCAAATTTGACACTAACATATCACTCTCAATAAAAAAGTCCACAAAAAACTGTGTGCCTTGTATAGAAACCAACAATACCTAACCAAACCAGCCAGAATCTCTACCGCAACTTCCCAACTAATCTCAGTCCTACTCTATGCATCACCCATACTCACAAATCTTTGAAAATCAGACCTAAAGAAACTCGAAGCCTGCTACAATAAAATTGCAACATTTGCATCAGGGGACTCCCAGGGCAATCACCACTGTGTCTTCCTTAGAAACCTAGACTGGCTTGAGCTCCCTCAACACCTACACCTAACCCAATTTACCTTTGCTCATAAACTTGTAAACCACCCTCTTAAAATTCCCTCACTTCATACACTTCTCCAACCCTACCAATCCTCCAGACCCCTTCAATCCTGCAACAAAAATCTACTCCAAGTCACCAAACCCAACAACCCTGCAGGGGAAGCGCTATTCTCCTACTCCATATCCAAAATTTGGAACTCACTTCCCACTGCCATAACTACCCTCCCTTCCAGCAGTCTCTTCAAAAATGCTCTTAAAGCACACCTAAAATCTCATTGGCTATGTCTTGTCCATACACCAACTAATCCCCCCTTTCTCCTGTACACTAATTAGCTGCCAGCTCTACTATTAGCTGTCAGCTGGTTATCAATATTTAATTACTATTTCATATTCTTTAACTAGCACATGATTGCAGTACGATGTTTACTCTTTTCTCTGTGTGAAAAATTAATACTACTAGGCAAATGTCTTGCACCTTATATTGTTATTATACTCTGACATATGTCATTACCTGTCAGACTGTGTCTGCTATAAATATGCTGTTTTTTTCCCTCTGAAATGCTAGATTATACTCTTATATTATGTGAAATTTTGCTTGTCTGAATATATGGAGCCTTCCTTGTGACATTATACTCTGACATATAAGTCATTTCTCCTGTTGAACTGTGTCTTTACTATAATTATACAGTTTCTTTTTTCATCTGATATGCTAAATTGTACTCTTATATTATGTAAATCTCATATATCTGAATACATGGAGTTTTCTCCCTGGGCCTCTGCTGAAAATGGGCATATACCCAGTCGAACTTTCCCGGTCAACAAATGTAAAATAAATAAAATAAATAAATAAATATGGCATGCTTAGCCTAGAAAAATGTAAAACCAGCAAGGCTTTCCAGGATCGTGTGTGGTATGGAGTGGTGCAGGATATCAGTGCTGTGGGATGCCATAACAGGATAGAAGTACAGGTCCATTGCAGAATCACTGCTATAATGCTGCATGCCAGGAACAAGGCACAGGACATTGCCAGGGACAAGTCCACCACAGGAAGTGAACTATCACCATAGATGTGGCTCTCAGTAATGGAAGAGTAAATGATAACCTTGTTCAGGGTAGGTGAGAAAGCTGTCATATCTGGTGATGGCTTGTATGTCAGACATGGGCTGGAGACAACTGCCTCAATGTCTGTAGTGGATGCACCAGGTTAGTAATATCATGTAGCTCTCTAGCTGTACACCATGACTTATGTGAAGGCATTATTTAGCAGAAAACCTATACATATATTTTTGCAGGTATATCAGATCTACATGTCTGACAACCAGCACTACAGGATATATATGTGCCTATATGTTGCACACATAAGTGACCTGTACAACTTGGTTTACCACCTGTTATGATAATGAAGTATATATTCTACTTCCACCACAGATATGTTATCTTTATGCTTTCACAGGATCCACTAATGGAGGTTGACATTTGCCTGTGGTCAGCAGGTCACCTGTGGTTGACAATGACAATATGTTCATTTCATAATCAAATGACACAGTAGTACTGTCAGCAATACAAACATTTGAGGGCATACATATATTGTCTGCATGTGACAGGATGTAAGTTGGACATGAAACAACCCTCTGTTATTATCTACTTTTAAAACTGGATATCCTATCCATGTGAACTTCACTCAGGCTACACAGGAATCACCACCACAGATGGCAATGACAAATATCAACTGCACTGCCTATGATGAAAGTGCATTCACCACTGGGGAGATACATGTATGTTGCCATCAGCAGCACTGCTCCAGGTCATTCCTTGACCAGGGTGCCACACTAGGCATCTGTCGACGGAAGTATAAGTCAGTTATCTTGGCATAGACGGCCACTATGCAGAGTAATTAAAGCTTTGAAAGTGCGTGAAAAGTTGAATAGACAAGATAATAAAGACACAAAGAAAATACATGCAAAATGTGTTCCAAAATGTAACACAATAATGCAAAGATGCATGCATATAGCCAAAAGTATTAGTGTAAAACCTGCTTCTTTAAGTATTACTTGTTGGCACTGTTGCAAGTTCTTTCTTTATAGTGGCCTGTATTTGAATGTGAGGCCATTTCAGGGACAGCAGTACGACCTACACAGATGCAGAGTGACATAGCATATAAGGCCCTAGAGCAAATACACTTACTAAGATTATTGTTCCCGTACTTTTCTGTAAAGGGAAGATCACTTTCTTACTCCTAAGATATCCTTTGCGCATTTTCTTTTCATGGCACTGTTTTGCTCTCTTTCACAGCAGATTTCTTGAAACAAGCAGTGTTTTGATTTCCCTCAGCCACCATTTCCAATTTCACTGTCCCATATTGCCTGTTCTTGGTTTCCCCATACAGAAGTACAACAGCCTTACAATTTCTTCCACTAAAGCTTGGCTTTTCTTTCTCAGTTACTCCATCATTTCTAGGGATGTTTATTTATGTATGCATTTAGTTCCTTTTTTGTGACTAGACAGACAAGCTGGTAACAGTTTATTTATTTCAGCTATGACATGGGCCTGTTGACCTGCAATGCTTCAGTAAAATATGCTGATATTGAAGAATAAATATCATAATGACAGGCAATCAATGGCAGGATTGTGTTTATAGTAACTAGAATATTTTGAAGGTAAAATTTTTTGTCACAATCGAGGTATCTTGTTTCACAGAAGTATCTCTAGTATAAACAATGAGTTCATAAAATCATCACATAACCTTTAAACAATTGCATATTTAAAAGTCAACACAAAACTGGGCATTTACTATAGTAATAGCAGCTTGTTTGCTGAATGTTTATGCAGTATAAACATCAGTAGCTCAAATAAGCAGGAAATTTAAGTATTTTATATCACTAACATATTTCATACACTACTACTTCTTAATTGCTATCATCCATATGCAGGTTTACCCTACTCATCATACCATATGACACAATGGAGATCAATAAACGTAAAAGCACATCCCTTCACTGAGTTGTGTCCTACTCTATTCATTCTTTATGTTATGATTTTAGGCCACTTTGTTGATATTTCTCTTTTCTTATCTCTAAGGAATCTGTGGGTAGATATTTCACCTCTTTTCACTGCAATATATACTCATATAGATCGTAGGTACTAAGAGGACTGGATTCCAAACAATATACACATAGGTTCATAGGTTCATAGATTAGTACTAGGCTAACTGCTGTTGCGAGCCATTTTAATCCTAGCCAATTATCCCCTGTGAGATTCAAACCCTGTACCTTGTGTTTGTAAGGCAAACACCTTAACCATTAGGCCACCCTCCCAGCCCTATGGGTCCAGGAGTTGCCCTAATTTTGTCATCACTCTGGTGGTGCTGCGGTAGCCCGGTTCAATTCTCAGCTAGAGTGCCTTCTGTGTGGAGACATGCGTGAATGGGCGTACCTTCATTGAAGGTTGTGCATCAAGGCTGGCAACTCAGCATGTAAAAATCAACTGCCAATCATTAGCGGAGCGGAGTTCCGCTGTGTTGACCCCTAACCGGGAAAAGCCGAAAGATGCAACAACTAAGATCACCATGAATTCAAAGAGAAGGTTTAAGTGCTACTCTACATTGTACTTACAAATAAGGAAACATGAATAGCTTTTTGACACTATTTGTACATAGTTAGGATTCCAAAGATACGGAATTTGGACACAGATTTATTTAGTTATTTTATTTGTTAACCATAGGCTGTAGGGATGGCCTACAGGCCCACTTAAGTTATGACATCAGACATAAGCAAACAGAGTTACATAAACAATAAGCACTGGTAGTCAAAGGCACAGGAATTGATACACAGAGAAGATGCATGTAATGAGATTAGTACTGATTAGCACATTAACAAATTAGATTCCAAATCTACATATTAACAGTGCATACATCCTCTGCATGATAGAAGTATAAACAGACCTGCCATGCCTGAAAACCCAAGTATACTGCATAGGATGTCTCTTGGGTAAAATTAAACTATGATCACAACGTTGTATGAAAACTGTCGGTGCCCAGCAGCAAGTGCATGAAAGGTGTATGCTGCACAGGTGTGTGTATTGTGGATGAATATGATGGTCATTTTTGTAATGGGGATGAATATGCTAATTGTTTTTGTAATGTGGATGAATGTGATTGTTATGCTCCACAATATCATGTGGCAGTACTATGAACACACCTTTGAAAATCATTATTATCTCATGTAAGCAATCATCAAACAGCTGAATGAACAGTGCCAACAAGTAATACCTAAAGTGGCACATTTTACAACAATACCTTCAACAGCATAGCTATAAGCATGCATTTTGCATGTATCCACAAGTGTTGTGTACCTCAGATGGTTGATAAAAAGAAGGCACTTCTCTTACTATGTGTTTTTTGCATCATATGCAAGTTGTAATGTCTGATATTTATGCAGCTTCCTTCTTGATAATGATAGACCCTCCTGGTATTCATTTGGAACAAAGATTTTGGGAATCAAAGCATCACCCAGAATGTGACCCTGTGATCTCAAGCCATCGGTAACTGGATTCAGAGAAAGCAAAGAACAGGACACTATGTCTAAAGCAGAAGATACATAGGAGCACCCCACATAACAAAAATGCTCCATGGGTTGCAGAGAAGATGTTGCTCTCTGGGCAGCAGGGAAATAGAGCACCCATGTAGGATGCAGGACTGAAGGCTAACAGCCCAAAGCAAGAAGAAGATAACGCATTGACCCTAAAACCTTAACATCACTCTGATAAATGGCACTACCATAACTCTGGGCTCTATCATCAGGTTAAGCAGGACTGTGACTGATGGTAGCAGTGAGAAAGGTGAACTCACTGGGGCTGTCTGTTATCTTGTGCTCTGTTTGTGTCTTGTTTTTCACTGTAGGAGACCATGCTATGCCAAACCAGCTACTATGATAGTGACATTTGGTGAGCGATATGCTTTTATTCTGGAAGTCTTTGGATATCTGCCTACGCTATTTTATATCTGGATCATAACGTTCATCTTCCAGCCATCATCTCAGTATGTCATGGTTCCGATTTTGTAGGCTGTATCTAGACATACTTTTTCCCCAATCAATGTCCAGATATGCTGCCAGTATCTTAGCGTATCTCTACATCTTACTCTTGATTGTAGTGAATGCTTAGGGTGAGAGCAGTGATTGAGGTTCAAGATGTGCTTGCAGCTGCAAACCTAAGTTAACATCTGGAAACTAATGACATTTGATCTGTATGATACCTAACAAAAGGAGTATAGCCAAAATCGTTTGAATGTTAACTTATAAGACCCCTACTCATTTATCAGACAGGCATCAGCCATCTTCCCTTGCTTCACACAATGAAATCCAGTAGATACTGCACACAAACAGATATCGCCAAGTTGAGTAGTCACCACTAGCACAGACTTTGGGACATAGTGATCCATACCATCTCTTAGGTAGTCTCACAGCTGTCTTGCAATTGCTGAATCTTAGGATATGCTGCCTTGCCTAAACACTGTGACCCATCTGCACTGCATGCAGTGCAAAGTGTTTTGCTTTGGCATAATCTAGAAGCTTAAGACAGTTTTTGTTTTTTGCTGTGTATTAACTCCTCCAGGCTAGTTGCTTCCAATATATATAGTAAAATATCTCAGTTATGATGACATTACTCTGCCCACAGCCCCATTTTTGTTTGTAAGCCTTTCACTTGGATTTTGGGAAACAATGCATTCTCAATAGTAGCTTTCCCTGTACTGTCCCTGTTTTAAAGAGTTAGGGCCTACATCACTTCCACTTACTCTGCTTCGTCGGTTGTTAAGCTTCCTTATAAGCCATCCATGAGTTTTTTTTTTTTAATATTCATTTCAGTTATTAACTCCTGCTTAAACATAGGGGAAAAAACAACTATAAATAGTATATCTGAAGATAAAATAGGCAAACCAAACTGCTGCAAAATACCTTCAAATCCTTTTTCTTCTTTTGTTCTAGTGATTTGCTGAGATGCCTTCTACAAGGTAAAACCATACATACAAACAGACTTTATGTAGTTTATTCTACTTGTCAAAGTTGTCAGACATTTTCAAAGCATTCATTATTCTGCATATTAATGAAGCAACAGTCTGCTGATTTTAACAACATGTACTGACACATCATTATTTTAGTTAGAATTAACTACAGCTGCAATATGTGCTTATATCTTTAGTTTGAAATTCCTTGCAGTATTACCAATATAATGTTACAGACACAAGAGATATCATACAGTAATTTCAGGGTTAAATAGTTGAAATGAGCACATCTGATGGTTCATATAATTTATGTGCCAAACAACATCTAATTTTATATGGTTGTAAACAGTACACCTGTGGCACTTAAAACATCCTGTGGGGCAAAAGGAAAAGAACCTGTTCCAGCAATGTTCTCTCAGGTGAAGTTACCGAAGTATGTGTCAGTTATCCTTAGCTATTTTAATTGCAGCTATTGACCTCCGATATATTCCAAAACAAATTATAAATCCCACCTATTATTATTAATGTCACTTTGTTGTAATAAGCCATCTGAGGGACACATCTGAGAAAATCTCTTGCCAGAAGTAATGTTTTAAATATCTGCCTAGTTTTATTGAAAGCTTTGTTTTTATTACCCTTAGAAGATAACCTTGAAAATTAAGTATTGGTTATCATGCAGTGGTTATGAAGCAAACGTTTTAAATAAATGTTAAAAAGGTAGGCTGCCTGGGGCAGTGCTGTTAATAAGGGATTACATGAATTTGTCACCTGGAGGAATATTATACTTGGTTTGACTATAATAACAGTTGGGGGGAATTATATTTTGTTTTGAAAAATGATACTAGTTCACAGGATGTAATTAAAATACTTAAGGATAACACGCTCATACTCATGAGTGACTATACCTTAACACAATGCATTCCTTTTTCCTTTATGGTTTCTTTTTACAAGGTAGGAGTGTATCTAGTTTCTTAGTTTGTAGTTATTTGGCAAAAGCAAATTTGTCAGAACTGATTTTTTTTTTCTTTTGCTCTATGACATTTTTAAGTTCTGCAGGTGTACTCTTTGGAACCATATAAAATGGATCCCATTTAGTTTATAAATAATTTGAAGTATTAGATGTACTCGCTTCCACCATTTAATGGTAGTGTACACTATCTCTTTACCCGTTCTATATATTGTTTCTGTAATGCATAAGGAGTTTCAAAAAACAGCTAGAGGAGCATATTTCAGATTTAGCTAACTTTTAAATTAAATAAGTTCATAGGTTCATAGGTAGGTACTAGGCTAGCAGCCCTAGGGCCTATATAAACCTAGCCAAAAAGTTTCCCTGGCTTTCACCACCCAAGAAAATTATTTTCCTGTGCCCCTGTCGAGCAGTGCCACAGAAGTGATGCCCGGGGTGAATTTTCTATTTCCCATCCAGTCATCAAGATTTTTCTTAAAGAGGGCCAATGAGAAGCTTTGCTTGACATGAATGGGTAGTTTGTCCCAGAGTATGGGATGTCCCTGGGACAGGAATATATCCCTCCAGCATGTTCTGTTTATTGTGGTGACAAGGTTTAGGTCCCTGGAGCATGTGGTATGGAGAGACTGAGATTTTTTTAAGTGTAGCATGTCCAACAGCTCTGGGTTTGACATAGCTTTGTATGTTAGGCAGAGATCGCCTCTGAGTGGGCAATATTCGAAGGAGTAGAGCTAGAGTTGTTTGAGATGGTCTGTGTATCGCATCTGTTTTACGCTGGTAATCCTCTTAGTGAGGTATTTCTGTGGCCTTTCCAATTGTTGTAGGTGTCTTATGAGATATATGCTGAATGGGGCATTGTACTCTATAATGGGTCTGATGAGGGATGAGTAGAGAGGAACAATGACCTTCTTTTTTTCTAGAGGAGAACTCTTTTGTGATGAAGTGTGCCACATTGAAGGATTGCCTGACTACTGTGGCGATGTGTTATCAAAGGAGAGACTACTGTCCACCTGTGTCCCGAGATCTCTTATCACACTTTCGGTATTTAGTGAGCTACCGACTATGTGGTAGTTCATGGGTACCGAGTTTTTCCCAAAGGGGATGACAATGCACTTCTTGGCATTGAGCTTGAGGCCATGACTTTGACACCAAGCATCTGTCTCTATGAGGCCCTTTTGTAGAATGTCTACATCATTAGGTGATTCTATTATGGCTCCCAGTTTGCAGTAATCTGCATAATTTGTTAGCCAAAGACCTTCTGTGTTGGCCTGCACTTCAGAGAAGTAGATGCCAAACAAGAGAGGACCCAGGACCGAACTCTATGGTACGCCACTCATAACTGGTCTGAAGTCAGACTTGGAGTCAGCTACTTTTACTGTGTGGGTTCTGTCAGTGAGCCAGTTGGCCATCCATCTTGTGACATAGGGATTTATGCCCAGTTTATGGGCCCTTTGGAGGGTGAGAGGGGGTAAAGTTAGCACTGAACATATCTGCCTGGATGTTGGCAATATCGGTTGGTTCTGTATATTTAGTGTCTTTGTGCTGTAGCTCAGAGCAGATCTGAGTGTTGTCCTTGAGATTCTTGACATAGCTGTAGAATGCTTTGTGATTGCCTTTGGAATCAGTAGCGATTTTATTTTCATAACTGGCTTTGGAGGATTTTATGAGGGATCTCAGCTTCTTGCTGAGGCTGACCAGGGAGTTCCTCCAATCCTGGGATTTTACTCTTTTTTGCAACAGCTTCTTCCTTCTGTTGTAGAGTTTATTTATGGCAGGGGACCACCAAATTGGCTTCCTTTTTTTGGAAGATAGCTTCTTGGTTCTGTTGGGGATGGCACGATCCATGCACTCGTGTATGTACTTATACAGTGCATTTGTGTAAGATTCAGCAGTCGTACCTCTATTTTCCATCTGCATGGGTGTTGTGAAGTTTACCACTTCTGTCTTGGAGTAGTTTTTGACGGTGGTTTCCTTAACGTGTGGTAGGGGTGGGATATGGGGTTCTAGGGTGATTAGCTTGTGGTCGGATCTGACCAGCGAGGAGTTGACCTCTGGCATGGAAGACCAGTTACTCATATTGGTAATGACCAGTTCCAGGATATTGCTGTCCCTGGTAGGGGTGTGGACAAGCTGATACAAGGCATTGGAATTTATGAATTCCAGAAAATGTTGAGCAAATGAGTTGGTACATGAGTAGTTTTCCCAGTTGATGATGGGGTAGTTGAAATCGCTCATAATTAAGGTATTGGGTTGTACCTTAATATTTTTCAGTATCTTAAGAAATGAAGAGTGGGAATCCTGAGGCATGGTGGGGGACCTGTATCAGGCTACAACTTGGATTGCAGTCTTGCTTTGTCAAAGCATTTTACTGAAAAAAAAAATTATGATCAGGTTTTAGAATTGTCTAAAAGATAGAAGACACAACACAGCACATAATAGTTAGAGAAAATGGTTGCAAAATGCATTCTAAAATACAGTAAATTAACACCAAGAGGTATGACTTTAGCAATGCTTTTGAATGTATTTCTGTAAAATAGGAGTTATCAGCAATATTTTTAGCACTGTGATAACTATGATTCTGCTGGGCTTCCTTTTTGTTATTCATATTTTCCTATTAGTCTATCATTTAATTAATGTTGTTATTTAAATAAAGTTTGTTTGCATGAATGGTTTTGTTTCCAAGAAGTCATGCTGTTAAGGCACTAGAAAAAAGTGTAAAGTATTAAAGGGGATCGCAGCAGCTTGATTGGCCTTTTAAATTGTTCGAATGAAAGCATCCACATTTGCATGTAGCAAAGTCAAAGCACACATGAAACACAAGTATAAAATCACTTTCAGTCAAATTCTTTATCAAAAAGGCTTGCTGCTACAAGTGATCTCTGTAGCAACAACAGAACCTTATCATAATGTATTAGTTAAGGATTTTTGAACTGCTGTGCTAAATTTTTTTTGGAAGAATTTCTTCCTCATTTGAGAAAGAGCTGTTTTATAGAATCCAGTCTTTTTTATCCAGGACTCCCAGAAAATATAGTTTTGCCTTATGTAAGACAAAAATCATTACATTAATTGCCTTATGCTTGTAGTTTGGAATCATTTCACCAATGAAATGTGCATTTTTTCAGAATACTGTTTATTTTACTCTACATCATTTAATCCATCAACATGGCCTCAGTACCACTTCTTAAAATAAAAGACAGACTAACATATTTTATTTGCAAGGCTGTACCTTCTAGATGTTATATCACAATAGTAGCTATACCTGAATCACCTCTTTCCCATTTGCAATATGAAAACCTAACTAAAGTACTGAAAGCAAATAAATCCCCAAAAAACAATAAAAGGAGAAAAACCTTAAAATATTTCTTGCTACACTATATAGATGTTTCACTTCAGAAGTCACTGTAGACAAAACCCCTTTCCATACCCTAATAAGCTAGAGGTCACAATCTATGTCCCAAGAATCCCATAAGTCATGCATACACCTTTTGGAGGCAGATACCATCCAATCAAATTCCATATTCATGGGAAACACTTTAACTATTCCTCTATAGACTGGGAAACATACAGTGCCTCAAATGTGCAGGCACGCAGATTCCTAGATTGTAGTCACACAAATAACCATGTCCAGATAGTATGCAACCCTACCAGAAGTTCAAACATACTGGAGTTAGTACTCACCAACATGGGGGAGCACTGTACCCTTTCCCCTGTGCCACTTCCTCACTGGTGAGGTCAGAAGATAAAGCTGTCTCCAAATAAAAATCAGTCTGGAAAACCCAGCAAAATATATAACAGTTAAGAACTATTGTAAAGAAAACTATATTACAAATGCTTTCTACACTTTGTCAAAATTCAGTGCCCCTTCGAACCACAAGTTCACAGCAACTTTTGCGGAATTGTTCACAGAAACCCTGTACGCCCATGTAAATGGCTGCACAGAGGCTGCTGTACCAATCAGAAGTAAGCCCCAAACACACTCTAAAAACAAACTACACTGATGGAATTCTAACCTTAACATGGTATATAAAAAAAGGAAAAAAGGCAAGGCCAAAATCAGAAAGGGCAACTCTCAAAATGACAACTGCTCACTAATTAAACTAAAAAGGAAACTTAGAGGCCTTACTAAGTCCAACAGTCCAGTTACAAAGTCAAGACAGTCTCATCAGCTAATGAAAACCACAAGGCCTTCTACAGCTATGTCCAAAATCTTAAAGGTAGCATACAGCAGTGTGCTGAACTGGTGGTAAATGGTACCTCCTATACTGATCATTGTGATGTAATGAATCTGCTGGCTGACAAATTCAGGTCTAAATTCCATCCCCCCAACTCCAACTTTTTTTTCATACTTAAGCAAGGTCATCATAAAATGTGAAATAATCAGCAGGTTTGCATGTTGTTAATTCTTAAGAATGCATGCATTTATATAAATTATGTTTACTGGAATTATTAGAAACTGACAAAGCATGTACACAAAATTTGAGTGTAAGTAATATATATTAGATATTTAGGTATTTATCAACCAAATGTATATGATTCATTAGGAAGTTCTCCATTCTGAAAATCAAATTGCCTAAGGCCCAGAAAGCCAAATTTATTGATGCCATTTAACAAGCTTGTTCTTAAAATATGATCAGCAGATCAGTAGCTTTAGTGAGGAATCCAGAACACAGACTTCTCAGTATTTGCTTATTGGCACATTCGAACCAAATTTCCATGGCTCCATAAAGCTTGACTTGATCATCTAGTATTCAGACAAAATCTCAAAAAATTCTGTCTAACAAGTCATAGTTCTACTTATAAGTTTCAGCAGGTAAGCTATCTAGTCCAATTGCTTTCCTACATTTCATCTTCCAAATAGTAAAAATGCAGTTTTGTACTTTAGTATATGTAATTTCTAAACGACTGTATTCAGGCTCCATTGTTGACAGTCTCCATTTCTAGAAATTCTATCTAATTCATTAGTTCTACCCATACTCCTGGATGGAAACACATGCTGGAAGAGATGGTCATTACTATCACACCTTATGAATACCACTATATTCGTCCAAAACAACTTCAGTTTTATTTGCAATTCTTGTGAACAGATCTATATTTTTCTATTTATTTGTGTATCTGTTTATTATCTAGCTAGCTGTCTATCTGCCTATCACTTTCTCTGTCTGCTTCTTGTTAGTCTGTTAGATTGTTTGTTATTAACAAGGAAAGAAAACTGGTCTGAAAACCCTTTTTAGCCATAACCCAGATATAAGGGCACAACAAAGGTTATGGATTTTATAAAGAAAAAACAGACAATGTAAATGTGACTGTACTAATTATATGGCATCTAATGGGTATACATTAGAAAAATATTGCTGACATATTCTGGAAGTGCCATTCAGTAAGATTATCTGAGGACAGTGTGAATGTGCCACACCTCACAGTGAAGTCTTTCATAAGGGTAATACATTCTTTCTTTCTGTCATTTGGATTAGAGCTAGATCCCTTGATACTCTTGGTTTTATGCTTTGCATTTCAAATTCATCACAAAGTGTTCATTGAAGCTGTTCCATGCTGCTCTCCTTTCATTTACATGTCTTATAATAAGGGTATTGGCATTGCGATTGGGGGAGAAGTTAATAAAGCCTACACTGTCTTTTTTACCATGTAGGAATTGTGGCATGCTGCTTACATGAAAGTAAGCAGGTTTGCGATCCTACAAGCAGTGCTGAGTGGTGTGCATAAGCTTGCCAACACAGGAAGTTCCCTGGCATACAAATCACCTTACAAAGAGGTGAATCTCATGCAAATGAGGTAGTAGAGTGGTCCCAGCAAGCAGATAGGCAGCCCTGCAGATCCCATGTCGGTGTCCATAGTGTACACGTAAAAATTCCATGTACAGGATATCTAGCATGCAACTGGGGCTGTAAAAATGCAGGTAGATGGACACAAATGGCATAGCACATACAGATATGATCAAAACTATCCACAGTGCATCCAAAAATGTAAGGGAAATAATTAAAAAAAAAATGTATTCTGTTAAACCATGTAGTTTGCAGGTTCTGTGTACAGATCCGTATTCAAATGAGATATCCGTGCCTGCATATCCCTTCTGTGTAGGCAGAGAACTGTGTTGGTGGTCACAGAAGAGGTAGCTGACATGAAGAGGTCTGAGGACTTATAAGCTCATTTGAGCTCAGCTCCACCTGTTTGTGTGGAGCGCCACTGTGCTTAGCAGGGGGGTGTGTACACTGGCTGCTAAGCTTTATTTACCTTTGTGGTGCATATTTGCGTGGAGTGCCACATTAGTGAGAGTATCTGAAAAGCAATGATGTATTAATTACTTGTGACCCTTCATCAACTTAAACTAGGACCAGTAAACGATGTTAATGATATACTAAACAAATGGAATGCATGATAGGTAGCTAACCACACAGTCAGCACCTACAGTAGAGCACTATAAAGTATGCATACACCCTACATTCTGACTTTTCACCCATACTCTGTACCATTAGAGTACAGATTTAGGAATTTTAATGGAAAGAATGCTAGCGGCTGCTGCAGGTCTGCTACATCTGTATGTGCTAGATGCCGAAGTCAATGCTGATGCTGGTGCTGCTGACAATATGCCTAGGCAGAGAAGGAGAAGAGTTTTTAGGCCCAGGGAAACCTTCCAGGAGCTACATGAGCTGGAGATTGTAGAGCACTACAGGGTAGACAGGGACATACCACAAGAACTCACTGAGCTCTGCTGCCCTCAACTCAGACCTAGAGCCAACAGAGGGGAGCCCATCCTAGTGGAAACAAAGGTATGTGTAGCCCTTAGGATAATAGCCACAATTGTTTTCCAAAGACCAACTGGGGATATGCTGGGGGTCTCACAGGCATTAGCAGCCAGGGTACTCCACCATTTCCTGGATGCCATGCTACCACATGCCAGTGAGCACATTTATTTCTCCCTCAACCCTGAGGTGAGGGCCAGCAATATGCAACACTTTTAACATGTAGCACACTACCATGAGGTACTGTGTGCCATATATTGCACTCATGTACACATTAAGGGACCACCCAGTGAGCAGGGTAGAATCTATGTCAACTGCAAGGGGTACCACTCCACCAACTACCAGGTTGTGTGCAACGCCCAGGGCATTATCATGAATGTGTGTGCTGGCAGCCCTGGCAGTTATCATGACTCCCATATTTGGCATGCATCACAGCTGTACCAGATGTTTGCTAGGAGTGACATCTCACACAGCCATTTACTGAGGGATGCTGGCTACATCCTGGAACCGTGGATGATGACACCCATCAGAAATGCACACACACCCACCGAAGAATGCCATAATGAGGTACACGCACAAACTAGGAACACCATAGAGCATGTGTTTGGGGTGCTGAAGTCATGGTTCTGGTGCCTTGATATATCTGGTGGAGCCCCACAGTACTCTCCAGCCACATGTGCACATATGTTCACAGTATGTGCCATGCTACACGATATGATCCTGAGGAAACAGCGGCAGCAGGATCAGCAAAAGGAAGGGATACACAGCCCCCCACCAATGCCTAGGTCACCACAGCCACACTCACAGGAGGACTCGGAGGAGGAGTCCCCTCATGATGTCCCTGTAGGCAGACGTAGATGTGCCCAGTATGGCCTGGAATTGGCTAAAAGACAATGCATAGCACATTCACTGACAACCTAGGGCCCTAGGGACTGACACCTTACTCCTATTCACATACAGATATTAAAATAGCTGATGCCAGGCACCCACACAACCTGTACCTATCCATGTATTGGTTGTGTACTGCTTGCATCTCACAGAGTCAGCCCTGAACTACAGGTCTCCCAACTGCTGCATTCGCAAGGCAAGTCTCTAAGCTACACATCAATTGTAAGGATTACTATAATATAGCATATGTATGGATCTGCTGCTGTTATGCAAGGAAATATAGTGGGCTAACTGGACAGATGTAACATCCACACAGGACTACAGATACCCAGTTCAATAGTATGTGTTCCTTAATAGTCACTAGGCCTTATGGTTAGAATCTTCACTACATCGGTCAAGGGAGATGTTAAACAGTGGGCTCACATGATATTTGGACTACTGTATATCCCAGCAGATCATGTGCCGTTGTTCCCCCACCCCAACACAGCAGTGTACCCATACAACTGCTTTAACAGAAAATCACCTATGGTATATAAGTGGAACAGGCAATCTCAGGGCTATAACATAGATATTGCTCACACCGTTGTATGTCTCTCCTCATGCAGGATAACAATGTACATATTTATGCTATTGTTTGTGTGATGAATGACTCCTTTCTGTCTGTAGGTCAGTGGACTGGGGAAGCTAGCACGGGTGATTGTGTTGATGGTTCCAATATGGTATTACTCACATCTTTTGCATGTGAGGTAGTACTATGTTGGTGTTTTCACAAACTGTTATACCTCTTACTGCAAGACATATGGACAAAGCCAGTAAGATTGTGGGGACAAAGGCCCAAACATAGGGTCAGATTTCAAATACTGTCCCCATAAACCTAGAAAGTCACTGGAAGTAAAAGTGTTGTATTATTACATATGTTCTAAATGGTATAATGTCTGAAACACAAATGTTTGCCTGTAAGTAATATAATGTAGTGATGTCAATATTCAATACTTCACCAGTAGACCACAAATGTATGAGGAACAGACCAAACATATGAGAAAAAACTCTGCACAATCTGTGGAAATCAGGACAGTTGAGAGGTATGCAGACTGTCTGTCTGTTGGTGGTGTAACCTTACCAACCGCAGTTACAGATTAAGTACAGCACACAGCTGGGGAATGCTGCGGACTGTTTGAATGAAGTGCAGTACTGCAGAAACAGGGGCAGATGTTGATGTCTGTAACATACAAAATCCTGGACTGGAGTACAGGTAGGTGTGGACTGGAGTAACCTTATTAGTCCTGACCATCCCACTGGGCATGCCCATACACTTAGTTACAATGAGCGCAATCCTGTTGCACCTTCATCAAAATGACATGTTATGTATAAATGTCTATACAGACAGATATACATATACATATCCATCTGTCACTATCACTCTCTCACATGCATAGTAAAGCCACCACTATGTAGTGACAAATAGATATGTACTGATATCTATAGCTATATATATAATATATATATATATATATATATATATATATATATATATATATATATATATATATATTATATATATATATATATATATATATATATATATAAATTATACATACACCCCCCATATATCTACACAACACATATACTTATCATACACACATGCAGCTACAGTTATATATACATCCCTGTTATATACAGAAATATGTGTGTGGATGTCTGTATTTTCTGACATACCCTAATAATGGTGGGTAAATCTCCACTATCACATAGCCATACTGCTGCTCAAAGGATCCAAGCTAAGGGTGCAACAGTACAAATTCCATTTACACACAAACCCCTGTGCCTGCTAGGTGTTACCATGTAGACAGACACAGGTGAACAGGTGCTTTAATGTATAATGTTGTCAATGCCAGTATGGACAGGGCAGCTTGTCCCTGCCCACAGGTATGTCTATGTAACTGCAAGTAGCCACATATGGCCATACTGCTAATTGTACACATATTGCAAGGATAATTACAGTTGTCCCACTCCTAGGATAGTAGATGCAGATAAAGTATGAAGTAATATCACACTGCAGGCCACAGATGCTGGTCAACACAGGCCTAGTTTGTGTAATGCACAAGTACTGTGCCTGCAATCATATATACAACAGTCTTAACTTGTGGTGCATGTGATAAGCAATGTGACCTATAGTGTATAAGACTAGATAGGTAGGGATTCTGTGTGTGTGTGTGTGTGTGTGTGTGTGTGTGTGTGTGTGTGTGTTTGTGTGTGTGTTGTGTGTGTATCTTCCTGCAAATTAACAGACTTGCCCTCATGGGTTATCCACCTGCAATGGTTATACACTTTTTGGCCCTGTAAGTTGCTGCTAGCTTCCACACTGCCATCTTCTACAAGGCCTCATGATGTCAACCACCTTAATACTACCAGCTGATAGTTTAATAGAAGATGTAAGCCGCGGTGCATGTGATAAGCACTGTGATCTATAGTGTATAAGACTAGATAGGTAGTGGTTCTAATCTCACTCCAGCCCAACTTGGAGCATGTGTGTGTGTGTGTGTGTGTGTGTGTGTGTGTGTGTGTGTGTGTGTGTGTGTGTGTGTGTGTGTGTGTGTATATATATATATATATATATATATATATATATATATATATATATATATATATATATATATATCCATGTGGCATAACCTTGGTAGGCTAGACATATGTAGGGTTCTGCAGTGTTTTATTTGTAGCAGGTGATGTGCCCCCCCCCAAAGGACTGACCACAACAAGGCCCATGTGTGTCATCAAGCATATGTCCTAAAATAATAGTACTAGTAGACATGAGGTGTATTGCATGCACCACATATTGTGATGTGTAGTATGTACCATTACAGACATAAGTGTGCACACCTACATACAGCCAACCTGCACTATGTGTGTGCCTTGGCGTGTCTTGTATGCACTGATTGAGAGTTGTGCTAGCCTCAATGTAGCCATGTGTTTGTGTGAGCCTGTTAGAGCATTTTACAACATGTTATGGAATTGTGGGATGTATGGATTGAACACAGAGAGTACTGTAGCCATCAACTGTCACTGGTTGGAAAGATGTGGATGTATTCACTGTTGTACAACCAATACCGGCAGGTTTGGGATGTACATCCCAGACTGGCACTGATATACTGAATGTGCCAGTTATCGCAGCTATCACTGTGTGCAATGGCACTCTTGCCATGTCATTACACAGGAATATCATACAACTGTAGTAGCCATACAGGCTCCAAGGTACACCAATACACATTGTAGAGAACATGTCCTATGGAGACAATGTCAGGACTGTACATGTGTAGTCTGTCTCCGAAATACTTTGGAGGGGATGTGCATGGCTCCATACAGGGAGGTGTCAGTTCCCACTGTATACCTCCCATGTATCCAAGACAGGACTAGCACACGTGTCACCTATGCTACACACCAACATCAGTGTGGTATGCATAGTACATGCTGGTGAGACAGGTATGTAACACAGTCAGTGCACCTTACATGAAACAGGCCCCCCCCCATGCATGCCATGCACACATCTGCTGTGACACACATCATGTGCAGGTTACACATTGGGATGCAGGGCACAACAATCATAACTGTTACCATTCAACTGTTGGCACTGGACACAGGATGTATGTAGATGCTTCATCTCCATCAAAAACTTGGTGGCACTTATGAAGGGTAGCAGACCTTCTTGAGGATTAGGGATGCATGAGTATGCTGAATGCCAACATAGTCCTTGTTAGCCTGTTATACACATATGCACCTATGGAGCCATGAAGTTATAGTGTTGTACCTTGCTGATGACATATGTCGCTGATGACATATGTCCGCTCTGTTGACATGCATTCTGTGCTTCTTTATTTCTGCTGTGTATCCATAGGTTATCCCAACAGACTCCTGTAAAAGAAACATAAAGAGGCCCATGACACATCTGTCATTGTGTAACTATACAGCCAAAGGACCACATAAGGTACACAACTGTATGTGGCGTACATGTGACAAATGACAGCATACAGTATCCTTGTTAACAGCTGCAAGTGGCATGATGAACCAACACTGCACTATGCACGTACATGTTAAGTAATATAGTCACCCTGTGCATCCAACCCATAGCTTCATTTCCCTGCATCGATGTCAAGGATGACAGGAATGTGGCACAGGTATCATGACTTTCACAGGGTGTTGTTTGGGGATTCAGGAGGCCTAGGCTGGCCCAAATGGTAGACAGCATATGTGTGAGTCAGGAGAGACCATATAAGATGGACCATGGAGAGGTGGTGTGCGTGTCTGTTGGTGACTTGCATTAGACAGTGGTGTTTGAATGTGTGCATGTACACAGTCAAGCTCAGTGCTAGCCCTACATGTGTGTATGTTGGACAGCTTTGGATCATACATGGTAGAGTTCACAGATAACTGTCCCTGGCTCAGAACATGCCCAAGGTCAGAAGTGGTGCTAATACCTGACAGTGCTTTCTGTCTGCTGGGACCATGTCCCTCACAGGAATGCCCAGGACCACAAGCTCATGACCTGCCACATCATGGTGTAGACAGAACACTCTGTAACACTGGATGTATTTGCATTATGAGAGTGTGAGTGCGCACGGCCATGTGGACTCTGAGCAGATGGTGTTGCAGACTTATGTCCACGGGTTCAATGCTCAACTCCAACCACACATTCCACCACAGACAATGTGCAGTCCAAGACAGACACTGCCTCAGCCCACCATCTGTCCACTGTGTTAGTGAACTGATCCAGGGTGTCCCCAATGCAGTTGAGGCTGTCACCGATGTCAGACTGTGTGGCATCCATAACCCGAAGCATACAACTGGTATTCCATTCAGAAAGTGCCTGTGCCTCCATGATGGCCTGAAATATGCACCAGGTGACCCATGATGTGAGATCTGCAGAAGGTGGTAGACGGACAGCAGGCCTCCTGCAAGCATCCCTTGTCAATCAGCCTGTGTGGACCTCACCAGCTCTCTGGCTATGGCTAGTGTCTATACTCACTGGAGCCATAGTTGCCACACTTTTCTGTTCAATGTCTCCACCCTCTGACTGTCCAGGATCTGTGGCCTCCGGGGATGGGGTATGTATGGGCATACAGACTGTGTGTTGTGACAATGGGGGCAAAAGAGTGATGTCTACCTCTGGGAAAGATTCAGCCCCCAACACGCCCACCTGTGCCTCACTGTGGCCATCATTATTATCAGTGTCCGAGGAGTCACTGACATCAGGTTGTGTAGAGGACAGACTCCAAACCCCATGGTCACCTGCAATAAGAATGAAAAAAGCAATGCATTAATACCTACACTACTGTGTATGAAAAGCATCCAAGACTCCTAAAAATGAAGACCCACAACAGCATTAGTGGTCAAACAACTGCCTTTTCCGCCTTTGCGTGCAAAGCACTACCTCAAAACACAATTCAAATTCAACTCAGGAACTTTATAACCATCACTTGAAGTAAATCAAGTCAAACATGACTAGTGATATTTACGTTTTACTTACTCAGTATGACACTGTAATTGCAAAAACAACACATAAAACCCAGTACAACTCTCTTCACAATTATATGGAAATACACACATCACTGCCTAATGTATTTGCCTTTAACCTGTTGTATATTAAAAGGCATTTTAGGTTCCTTGCCTCATTTAAACCAGGAGCCTTATTTGTTCTTACCTGTAACTGCCAAACTGTATCTGTTTGTTGAACTACACTCCTGTTACTACCGCCTCTAGAAACCTTAGGTACCTCTTCCAGACTGGCATCTAAAATATCCTACACTGTCTACACACATAATTAAGTGTACATAGGGCATTATTCTGGCCTTTAACCATACTAAACTGTAATTGTTCCTTGACAAAACAAATGTCATACTTACTAGGGGCAGGACCATGGCCTTGGGCAATACCTAACAGATCTGTGTGAAAAGTTGAGGGTGGGGTAATGTTAGTATCACTGCATGTTGCAGCACAACAAGGTAATACATCCATATATCTCATATTTACAGTAGCTACTCTGTTACTTGTTGTATTGGTCCCAGTCTGCATATGAGTGTATACCTGAGGTTACACCCCCTAAAGAACAAAAAGTCAACCCCCATATAGATGCATCTACAGCCTGACACAATGACTGCTACAGTATTACAGTGTTGATCACAGTAAGCTTACCTGCATGCTCCTCAGCTGTGGAAACTGTGGCACCCACCTCCACAATGTACAGTGTGATGGATGCCTGGTGGCTGACACATGTGCCTAGGTATGCCAGGAATTCCTCAGTGGCCTAGAATTGTTGTTCTGTTGCAGGGCCTCCACCAGTGACAGGATGATTCCTGGCTATATTGGCTGCCTGTCAATGTGCAGCATTAATCATATCGGTTGCCTGATGTCAAACCTGCTCATATGTCCTGCCCTGCTGGCCTATGGCATTAATGTCATGAACAAGGTCTGACCACAATGTAGCCCACTGTTCTCTAGTATGTCTCCTCCTCTGGATAACAGGATGTCGTGATGCTGCCTTAGTTCTTGCAAGATTATTTCTTTCTCTGCATCTAGGAAGGGTGGGTGTCATCTGTGGTACATTATTCCTGAAAGACAACATGAGGGGTACACATTACAGGAGCAGATACATCGATGTCCACTATGTACAGATACAGCAAGGGCAAATGGCTGGCAGTATCAACTGCTTGCTCACACATGACATAATCCAAAGTCTGTCAATATACTATGTGTGGGGATACAACTGAGAGAGTGCCATTACTGTGGTATTTCCTGTGTGCCATGACAGCTTCTGCTGTATGATCATACACCCAACACTGCAATCCACTGTGGTGTGTCCCCTAAGGCCAACCACACAATATGTCATAGACACGATGCTAGACAAATAGCAGTGTGCTATAACAACCACTATATAGGGACAGTCCAACAACACCAGTGTGCCACACTGACAAAAGGCAGTGCCACCCTGATGTATTGTACATCCCCTGTAGGTGTAAAATCAGCAGGGTATCACAGAGATATCATTAACATGGGTCTAGGACCAGATTACTGTTGTAATTCCTATTCCTCAAACCTCTAACCTCCCATCTGAATCCTTTTATACACAAAAACAGTTACATACCTGATAGAGTGCAGTGGTCTTTTGTTGAACTGTGTGTCTGGTAAAGTTTCAAATGTTTTAAAGTTGCTCTGTGTGAGTAAGGTCTCATACAGAATGGCTTACCATAGCCAGCTGCCTGCATTATAAACATGCTCTTCAACAGCAGGTGACTACCTCTAAACCAATATGTGGCTCTGAAATGCTAATTGCAGCCAACATAGCTGAATTGCACTATTATTAGTCAATGACATGCAATCACTGTGCAATATATAAGGCCTTCATGTAGACCTGGGCCCTTTTCTTAGCTGTTGAAATGGACACTACTGGGGTGAGGAGACTGCATTGTCACAGAGGGTAGGTCTGTAGCAGAAACCTTTACATAGAGCTGTGTGTGCTACAGGCTGCAGCTGCTACTCTAGTTAATAGACGTAGGCAGAGAGTTTGGACACTTTGGAGGACAACAACCTGTAGGTGTATCTGTATCAGCTGTGTCAGCCCTGTTGTAGAGGCAGTACCAGGGGGAGGGTACCCTTTACACTCCATTTAAGGCATGTGTTTAAGGTATGGATGTTAGGCAACTGTATCAAAAACAGAGTACTAGGTGACATATTGTACTGCTATATGGTTATGTGAAGTGTGTCCCTACCTGCAGGCCTCTGACTTTATGCACTGAAAAATGGCTATATAATTTGCAATGTTTTGTGTGGATAAAGAGTGCATTAGTGATCCATTAATTGCTGTCTTCACAATAATGTAATTGAAATGCAGCACAACACTGAAATTGAACCCAGGATCGTCTGTGACAAAATGTACTGTATGCAAGTGATTTAACAGACTGAGCTACTGTGTCACGTCTATAGCAGGTGTACTTGCAAGATATATGTGCACACATACTGGCTGTGACAAACATTGTCTACATCCATCAGTATGTACATGGCTTTATATGGATGTATTTCTGCATCAGAATCCCAGATGGGCAAGTATTTTGCCATGAATGCCTGAGCAGGTGACTTTCTGCATGTTGCTGATAAAAGGGCACATTTACTTCTTGTCACAGCCCTCAGTTACATCCATTATCATGTGATTGGCTGTATAGTGGTGTACTATTGCATCAGAATCCAAGGTACACTCCCATTTTTTCCATTACTGTTTATTCCAGTTTGCATGGTGCTGTGCAGCATGCAGCTCCGCTGAAACATACCTAATGACTGTAAGTGGCAATTATGTTTTGTTTAAACCACTTGTTTTAATTAACAGTTGTGTGGCTTGTCGGGTTAATGCAGTGTGTTGCAGGTGTGATGAGCTTGGGTTCAAAACATGGCAGAGGTGCATATTTTGCACATGTGACTTACAATGTTAAAAGCATATATACTCATTATAGGTCTATTTAGCTGAGCTAAGCGAAGCTGCATGATGCTGCGTGCCATGCATCTCCGTTCTATAAAAATATAAAGAAAAGAAAAAAGGGGAGATAGGAAAGTGGTGAAATGGGGGCAAGCAGGGTGAAAAATATTGAAAGGCAGGGAGGGATGTGCCGGAAGAGTGTAGGAAATAACCAAAGCTATCCATTCCTTGTAAAGCAACAACTGTGCACTTTGACAGATTTGTGCATGAATTTAAATTCTCAAACCCTAGAGAGAGGGGTGAGGACAACATAACTGTTTTCAAGCCAGTTAGACTGAATTACATGCATCCAGTCGACACATGTGCAAAATGGAGAGCTATGTATGGGATGATATTTTTTTTGGGACAGGTGCTCTTTTTTAAGGTGGGAGTGGAATGTTGGGGAAGGGACATAGGTACGTGTGGGGGAGATAAGTTGGGTAGGTGAGAATGCAAACAGACAAGACAGCAGACAGGACCAGTGTATAACACATGAGGGAGGTGAACACCTTTAACGGGGAGGGTGTTGTGGAATCTGACTCCCATGTGCCTATAGACAGCAGCAGCATGATTCACGTCCCCACCCATGGGACCACTGGCACTGCTCCTTCACTGCCCTGAGGGTGGCTGTGCTAGAGGCTGAGCACCAGGATGATGCTGCCTCACCAGGTCAGCCAGCATGCCCTCAATCTGGCACAGGCATTGGTCATAGCCACAGTGGACTTTCCTATGCACCAGGATTGGTAGTTCATCATGGGTGACCACTCTCCATCTGCCACTGCTCCCAGATGGGGACTGGGCCCTGTCCCCTAGGGCAGTATTACCCAACACCGCAGGTAGTGCAGGGGCAGCAGAGGGAGCGATACCAGTCTGGGTGCCAGATGTGCTGTGACCCGGTGCCATGGCCAGTTGAGGCAAGGTAAGTGAATCAACTGGAACTGGCCTACCTTGACGAGATGTAGGACATGAGGTAAAACAATATGTTATGATTAGTAATAACCAAACCATTGTTAGTATTAACAGAATGGAACATCATATCTATTAATCCAAATACATATTAATGTATATTATGCGTAACACAATGTATCATAATAGTTAGTATGGTAACAGCATGCCAGTGTGAAGTAAACCATACTGCCAACAAATCAGTTAGTGTAACAAAATATCTTAATATTAAATCATAATAAAGCATAACAATAATCAACCACATTTTCCAAAATATAGTTAGTCTAACAAAATATGTTAATATTAAATCATGATAATACATTAAAATAATGAATAAATAAGATAAGGGGTGGGGAGAGAGAGAAAACATTCCATTAGTGAGATTGCAAATAATATCCCTGACAACACTGGTCATGCATACTTCCATAGGTGTGTACTGACAGTTGTGATTATAGTGACTACAATTCTAGCTGTTGTAGCATGTACATACCTCTCAAGCTGATAACATGAGACAATAAGGGGCAAGCACTAACAAATGCAGGTACAGAACTACTCAGAACGGTTTTACATAATGTGGACTTATATAACTACCGCTGTGTTCTGTAAATGGATTTGGTAATACATTGCATTCCAGGTATTACTTTATCTGTTAAACATGTTTCAGATGGATTAGTCAGTTGTAATTACATTATGAGAAATCATGACACTTGAGAGGCATGTTTGTGTACAGTAATTAAACCAGAGAGCCATCATGGCTTAGTTGGCAGGCATCGGAGTAGAACCCACTACCTGTGACTGTAGGGGACATCTACAAATACTTCAATAATTACTGCATCAGCTTAGTACAGACAAGCAAGAGATACAGCCATACTGGGATTACACAGTTTTTTTTCTGAATCATCAACGCTGATGAACGCATTCCTGCTATTGAGTGTAACATTCTGTGAGATATAAACACAATATCTGCACATATGGGTTAACTCACCTATCACATTTTTGTGTTCTTGGGGAGAGAGAACTTGTGGGCATTACCTGACTGATACTGAAAATGTAGTATTACATAGCACTGGATTCAAACCCAGGACTGTATGTGGCAAAATGTACAGTGTACAATGAATTTAACAGACTGAGCTACTGAGGCACTGCTGACTACAGGGTGACAGATACTTCCCTGGAGACCACCTGGAAACATACTATGACTTGTGCAATACAATTTACGGGAATTTCCTCTAGCATTCAAGTACTGTTACAGTGTTTTACTACACTCCAGTCTAATAGGTTCATAGGTTCATAGGTAGGTACTAGGCTATCAGCCCAAGGGCCTAAACAAGCCTATCCAACAAAGTTCCCTGGCTTACGCCATCCAAGAAAGTTAATTTCCTGTGCCCCTGTCGAGCAGAGCCACAGAAATGATCCCTGTGGTGTATTTCCTATTTCCCATCCACTCATCAAGATTTTTCATGAAGAGTGCTAATGAGGAACTTTGCTTGACATAGATGGGTACCTTGTTCCAGAGTATAGGAAGTCTCTGGGACAGGAATCTATCCCTCCAGCATGTCCTGTTTTGTGTGGTGACAAGGTTTAGGTCCCTAGAGCTTGTAGCTCGGAGGGATTGGGATTTGTTTAGGTGTAGCAAGTCCAACAGCTCTGGGTTTAACATAGCTTTATATGTTAGGCAGAGATCTCCTCGGAGTAGGCAATATGCTACAAAGTATAGCTGGAGTTTTTTGAGAAGTCAGTTTAGGGCATCTGTTTGAGGCCAGTAATCCACTTTGTGAGGTACTTCTATGGCCTTTCCAGCTGCTGCAAATGTCTTGTGAGGTACATTCCAAAAAGGGGTGTTGTACTCTATAATGGGTCTAATGAGTGCCGAGTAGAGGGGAACAATTACTTATTTTTTCCTGGATGAGAACGCTTTTGTGATGAGGTGTGCCACATAGAAGGATTTCCTGACTACTGTGGTGATGTGATTATCAAAGAAGAGACTACTGTTCACCTGGGTCCCAAGGTCTCTTATCACACATTCAGTGTTAAGTAGACTGCCACTTATATGGTAGTTTATGGATACAGAGTTTTTACCAAAGGGGATGACAATACACTTTTTGGCATTGAGCTTGAGACCATACCTCTGACCAGGCATCTGTCTTAATGAGGCCCTTCTGTAGGATGTCCACATCATTTCTGGACTCAACTATAGCTCCTTGTTTTCAGTAATCAGCAAACTTCATTAGCCAGAGGACTTCTGTGTTAACCTGTAATTCAGAGAAGTAGATACCAAACAGGAGAGGTCCCAGGACTGAACCATGCGGTACTCCACTTGTCACTGGTTTGAAGTCAGATTTGGAGTCTGCAACTTATACAGTGTGGGTTCTGTCAGTGAGCCAGTTGGCAACCCATCTTGTGACATAGGGATTTATACCTAGTTTAGTGAGTTTAGCTATAATTCCAGAATGGGGGGTGGTGTCAAAAGCCTTGGCAAGGTCAAGATAGGCTGTGTGAACCACCTTATCCTCATCTACGGCTTTGGTGACTGCCTCAAAGAAGTCGATCAGGTTCAGAAGGCATGATCTGCCTTTCACAAACCCGAACTGGGTGGGGTCCAGAGTTTGGAGGTTAACAATGTCTTTGTTTATGAGTTCCATGATGATACGTTTCATGACCTTGCAGACCAGGCTTGTCAGGCTAATAGGGCTGATAGGGCTGATAGTTCCCAGGATCAGTGGTGGCTCCCCCTTTTTGGAGTGGGATAACTGTTGCTGTGCACCATTCAGTGGGCACAAAGCCTGATGTGAGACTATGACTGAACATGGTGCTTAGGTGGGGAGCCAGTTTGTTCTGAAGTTCTTGTAAAATGCAGCCTGGGATGTTGTCCAATCCCATGTATGCTGTGTTTCTGGTTTTAGAGCGTGCAGCTTTTACCTGCATAGATGTGATTACAGGGACTCTGCATTCTTCCTGTATAGATATGGGCCCTTTAGGGGGGGGAGAAGGGGGTAAAGTTAGCACTGAACCTATCTGCCAGGATGTTGGCAATATCAGTTGGTTTTGTAATTTTTGTGCCGTTGTGCTGTAACTCAGAGCAGATCTGGGTGTTGCCATTGAGATTCTTGACATAGCTATATAATGCTTTGTGGTTTCCCTTACAATCAATGGTGATTTTGTTTTAGTAGCTAGCTTTGGAGGATCTTATAAGGGATCTCAGCTTCTTACTGAGGCTGGCCAGGGAGCTCCTCCACTCATGGGAATTTACTGTCTTTTTCAACAGTTTCTTCCTTCTGTTGTAGAGTTTTTTTATGGCAGGGGACCACCAGATTGGCTCCCTTTTTTGCAGGGTAGTGTCTTGGTTCTGTTTGGTATAGCACGATCCATGCACTCATGTAAGTGCTTATATAGTGCATTTGTGTAGGATTCAGCAGTCATAACTGTATTGTCCATCTGCATGGGTGTCATGAAGTTCGCCACTTCTGTCTTAAGAAGCATGAAGTTGGCTTTGGTGAAATATTTTACCATGGTTTCCTTAATGGTGGGTGGGTGTGGGATGCAGGTATATAGGGCGATTAGCTTATAGTCAAATCTGACCAATGGGGAGCTGACTTCAGGTGTGGAATGCTGGTCTCTCATGTTGGTATTGACTAAGTCTAGGATACTGCTGCCCCTGGTGGGGGTGTGGATAAGTTGATCCGGGGCATTGGAGTTTATGAATTCCAGAAAGCGTTGAGCGAAGGAGTTGGTACATGAGTAGTTTTCACAGTTAATGGTGGGGTAGTTGAAATCACCCATTATTAGGGTGTTTGGTTGAACCCTAATATTTTCCAGTATATCAAGAAAAAAAGGAGTGGGAATCCTGGGGCATAGTGGAGGATCTGTAGCAAGCTACAATTTGGATTGCAGTTTTACCCAGAGTTAGTTGTACTCGGATAACCTCGGATGCATTATGCTGCGCAACTAGCCTGGAGGTGTGGATATCCTTAATGAATATGGGCACACCTCCACCTATGGTGTTCTGGTCCAGGTTAGATGGCCGAAAAGTGTGGTATGAGTTATAGCCTGGTAATGCAGGGGTGCTCTCTAGAGCCTTGAACGAGTTCTCAGTCACTGCACAGATATCGATGTTCTCCATTTTAAGGAGTGCCTCAAGTGAGTGCATTTTGAGATTTAGACTTCTAGCATTGAGTAGCATTATCCTCAGTTTTTGATTGCCTGTTCCTTTTACAGTGGTGAATTTATCATTTGAACCTTGCCTAAAAAAGGGAATATAGGGGCGGCATGACCCTTAGCCAGTATCCGGAATCCAAGGAGCGACAGGTGCAGGCCATCTTTGGCAAAGCATCGTGGTCTGTCGACCATGTTGTCCCAGGCAGACAGATACTGGATCCCCTTAGAATGACACCAGAAGCTTAGCCAATTGTTGAAGTCAATCATTTTGTCCTTGTACTGCAGTATCATTCTAAGTGATGGCAGGATGCTACTCAGGGCTAGGGTCATACCTGCCTGGGCTACAAGATCGGAGAGCTCTTCCATGTCTCTTTTCATGTAGTCCAGAGAGGTATGTCTCAGGTTGTTCACACCAACATGGACAATGACAGAGTCATATTCTTACTTGTTGTGGAGTGACCTCAGTGCGTGGGTTATGTGTCAGATCCTGGCACCCGACAGGCAGCTAACAGTAACTCTATCCTTGTTTAGCCTAGTGAGTGGGAAATCAGTGTGCCTGATTATAGAGTCATCTGTGACTAGTGTGTTGGGTAAGTTGTTTTGCCTTATGGGCTGTGGTTTATTGGCAGACTGAGTCTGTGTGCTATGTGTCATTTAAGTTGTGTTGGGGGGGGTAGAGGTTGCTTGTGTTTCTGCTTTTTGAGATCTCTGTTGCTTGAGCAGATTATTATTTAGAGTCTCTGTGAATGTTTTTTCTGTTTCTATGTGTGGATTTTGGTGGTGTAGGTTTAGTGGGACTATGTGATAAGTGTGGTGTGGTGCAAGTGCTTACCTTCTCCTCTTGACTGTCAAGTTCAGTCTTGGTTGAAGAGAGCTTTACCTCCAGTTTGGCTAGATAAGTGCATCTCTCATAGGTTGTGGTGTTGGGTGGTAGGAAAAGAGGGTTGTCGTTGTACATGAGGCAATTGCTACATTGCTCCAAGATGCCCAGATTCATCAGATAGACAGGAGAGAGCACTGGGAGCTGACTCTTGGACATGCCTGAATAAAAAAAAAACTACTTTCCTCTAGACAAGTGAGGAAAGTGAGTATAAGAGCTGTTTTTCTCTAAGCAAGTGAGGAATGTAAGTACAAAAACTGTTTTCCTCTAGGTAAAGAGGAAGGTTGAGTGCTGCAGAACACACATGCATGGTATACAACCATACTGCATATACTACTACAGCTTTATTTCACTTTCAACAATACAGTTGAACACATATTACTGTTATTGGTTTGCAATATCTGTGAGGTCCACACACACAATATCTGGCCGTAGAGTGGGCTACCTCACCCATATACCTTTATTACCTGATGTCTGTGGAAGACAGAGCATTATGTGACTGGTATTGGCCTAGAGAAAGCCTTGAACAGTACTATGAGTTAAGCAATATCACTTGCAGCCATTAGATTTGCATTGTACAGCTATTACAGTGTTATACTTGACTGCAGCAACCTTACCTTACAGACTCAATGCATACAGCTCTACTGTAATGGTTATGACAAGAAAATTCTGATGTACACAATTTTCCTTGCTGTTATTGGTATTGTTTCTTGTTTTTATTGAACTACAGTTGTTATTATTCGTTTATTGCACTATAGCTCTAATTCCAACTTTATTGCACTACAAACTTTATTGTATATACTTTGTTGCAGTTAATGCTTTACTCTTTCTTGCTTATTGTACTTCATTTGGCGTACTAATCCATGCTCACTACACACATGGTGCAACCTGACCAAGCGCCTGGCATGAGACTCGACATTCCAAGCCCTCCCAGCTGCAGCTGTTGGGAGAAAAACACACCATTATGCTTACCAGTTTTATAGATACTTAGATTACATATTGGTAAAACAGAAGAGAAAGTACTTACATACTTGTGTGGCATTCCCTGCCCTCACTTCTTGGACCCAGGTGTCCAAGATTCCACTCTTTAATCATTTCAGGTAGTCATGGTGGTGACAACACTGCTCACTTGTGTGTGGGATACCAGTAACACTGGTAAGTTCTCTGGCCAGCCAGTCCTAGGACTCAGCCTTACACTCCAAGCCCTGGAAACTGCCCTGCAGCAGCCTATCATCATGTTTTTTCACAAGGACCCCAACCATGACCCTAGACTCTAGAATACATCACCACTGTGCCTGAAAGTGCACACCTTCTCCAACACCACCAGCCATATTGACAGATGATAGACTCCAATGGCTATTGGAAAATTTCTGCCTAGTGCACTGTTTATAAGCTGATTTCCCACCCTTAAATGTCGTTGAGCAACATTCAAAAAAGCACCGCATTGCTTAACAGCTCACAAATCAGCCAGGCAGAGCTGACCAGTGTGCAAACATGCACAATTCAATTGTGATTTTAGGGAAGCTGAGCACCACGCAAACACTGGCAGCCATTAACATGTTTATGTGGTGCTTAGCATGAATGAGCACTGCTTAGCAGAGTGCAGCAGAGCCATATTTTAAAAGTTTGTCCATAATGTGTGCAACAAAACTACAGACAACTTCTGACTTCCATGTATTCGAACCCTGGACCTACTACACATGCAACCGTAACTCTACCCATTAAGCTACATGGATATTAAGCAATCTGGTATACCTTCACATATAGGTTCATAGGTTCATAGGTTCATACTAGGCTATCTGCCCGAGGGCATTTACAAGCCTAGCCCATAGTTTTGTGGCTTACGCCACCCCTTTAGTATGGGGAACTATACCCATTATTTTGCTGTGCCTCTGTCGAGCAGTGACACTGAGGTAATCCCTGGGGTATATCTGCGATCTCCCATCCATTGGTCAAGATTTCTCTTGAACTAGGCCAGTGAGGTGCTCTGCCTCACATATACCGGGATTTTATTCCACAGCATAGGGAGTCTTTGGGTGATGAATCTATCCCTCCAGCACGTCCTATTAATAGCCGTGTCGAGGTTTAAGTCTCCCGCCCTTGTGGCTCTGACGGATCTAGATTTTTTGAAGTGAAGCATATTCATCAAATCTGGGTTTGACATGGCCTTGTATGTTAGGCAAAGGTCACCTCTGAGTAGCGTGGCGACTGAATAGAGCTGGAGTTCTTTCAGTCGGGCAGCATAGGACAGATGTTTGAGACCCTTTATCCTTTTGGTGAGGAACTTTGTGGCCTCTCCAGCTGCTGCAAGTGTCGGGTCAGATACATTCTGAATGGGGCATTGTACTCAATCATTGGTCTGATGAGTGATGAGTATAGGGAGACTATGACCTCCCTTGATCTAGATGAGAATCCCTTCATGATAAGGTGGGCAATGTAGAAGGTCTTCCTAACTACTTTAGCTACATGGGTGTCGAATGACAGACTACTATCAACCTGGGTCCCCAGGTCCCTGATAACTTCTTCTGTGCTCAGCGGATTGCCACCTATTTGGTAGCTAGGTAACCTTGTTTTTCCCAAGGGTATGACTATGCATTTTTGGCATTTAACTTTAGGCCATGGCTCTGGCACCAGTTATCCGTTTCTGTGAGACCCTTCTGAAGGATATCTGTGTCAGATGTGTTTTCTACTATGGCCCAGTTTGCAGTCATCTGCAAACTTTGTCAGCCATAACCCTCCTGTGTTTGCTTGTACTTCGAAAAGTAGATGCCAAACAAGAGTGGGCCCAGGACTGAGCCCTGTGGTACACCACTTGTGACAGGCTTTGAGTCTGACATGGCGCCAGCAACTCTGACCCTGTGGGTTCTGTCACTCAGCCAGTTTGCAACCCATCTTGTGATGTATGGGTTAACATTTAAGCTGATGAGTTTTTCAATGATACCCGAGTGGGGTATTGTATCAAGGCCTTCGCCAGATCGAGGTAGGCTGTATGGACTGCCTTTCCTCATCAATGGCTTTGGTGACTGTTTCAAAAAGTCAACCAAGTTTAGAAGGCATGATCTGCCTTTGACAAAGCCAAACTGGGATGGATCCAAAGTCTGCAAATTCCCTATGTCTTTATTTATGAGGTCCATTATGATCCTCTCCATGGCTTTGCAGATAAGGCTTGTCAAGCTAATGGGCCGGCAATTTCCAGGGTCGGTGGAGGCACCGCCTTTGTGAAGTGGGACCACAGTTGCAGTGCGCCACTCCCTGGGTATGTATCCAGAGGTAAGACTATGATTAAACAGCTGTCCTAGCTGTGGGTTTAATTCCTCGTTGAGTTCGTGGAGCACACAGCCGGGGACACCATCAGGTCCCATGGATGCTGTGTTTTTTTGCTTTGGAGAGAGCAGTTCTCACTTGGGCGTTGGAGATGTTTGGGGGCTGCAATTGCTTGGTATAGATATCTCTCCTTTGGGGAGGGGAGAAGTTTGCACTGAACCTGTCAGCCAGTATGTTGGCAATGTCTGTAGGATCAGTAATCTTCACATCATTTTGAACTAGTTCTGAGCATATCTGGGAGTTTCCTCCCAGGTTTCTAACATAGCTAAAGAAGGCCTTATGATTGTCTTTTGAGTCTTTAGCTATTTTTCTCTCAAAATTTGCTTTGGATGATTTTATGAGAGCTCTTAGTTTTTTACTTATAGTGATCAAGCGTGTCTTACGTTTTAAGGATTGTGCTCTATCTTCTAGTAGCTTCCTCCTTTGTTGTAGAGTTTGTTTATGGCTGGGGTCCACCAGACTGGACGCTTGCCTTTGGTACAAAGAGTCTTTGTTTTGCTTGGGATTGCCTTATCCATGCAGTCCTGCAGGTGCTGGTAGAAGGCATTTGTAAGTGATTCAGCGGCTTGAGTACTGTTTTCCACTGGCTCGGGGCCTTAAAGGAGACCACACTAGTCTTTAGAAGTGTGAAGTCAGCTTTCGAGAAGTTCTTTACTGTGGTCTTTTTTATTTCAGGTGGGGTGGGATGAGGACCTCCAGCGAGATTAGTTTGTGATCTGATCTCACCAGTGAGGGGTATACTTCGTGTTGAACATTGTGCTCCCATTTCGTGATGATGAGATCAAGTATGTTTTCTCCTCTTGTGGGGATGGTGACTAGTTGTTCCATGGCATTTGAGTTTATGAATTCCAGGAACTTTTGGGCTAGGGTGTTTGGGCTTGAGTAGTGTTCCCAGTCTATATTAGGGTAATTGAAGTCACCTAGTATGATGGTGTTTGGTGATACATTTATCCCTCTAGTGTTTTCAGGAAGGCCATGTGAGGTTCCTGAGTTTGTGAGGGTGGCCTGTAACATGCTACAATTTGCAGAGCAGTCTTGCCTATGGTTAATTGCACCTGGATGGTCTCCGATGCATTGTGCGTTGCCACCAGTCTTGAGGTGTGGGTGTCCTTGATGAATATGGATACCCCCCCTCCTTTCTTGGTATTGTCCAGATTTTGGGGCCGGAACGCATGATAAGAGGTAAAACCTGATAGTGCTGGGGTGCTCTCAGGAGCCTTGAACCAGGTTTCTGTCACTGCACTGAGCTACCTGTTAGCAGTGCTGTGTACCACACCACACCATGAAAACATGCTTAAACAAATCAATAAATAATTAATAAATTACATCTCATTTTTATTTTTAGATGTCTGGCAAGTGTCTACCATGTATGTATGAGCTCTGCTCAGCTTAGCTGCACTCCACGTTGTGCTGCACAAATGCCAAATAAAAAAAAAAGGAAAAGAAAACACATAAAATGTCATTATGCTTATTAATTACATCCAGTTTCTAGTTTTAGATGTCTGGCAGGTGTCTGCTGTCTACATGTGAGCACAGCTTGGCATTGCTGCACTCTGCGCTGTGCAAACATGCATTTTTAATTAAAAATAAATATTCAGGCTACACTGATTCAATATTCATGTAAAATGGCTCTCCTTCAGCAGCGCACCACATTAATATGCATGGCTCACTGCTGAGAGGGGAGTACCATGACTGTGCACATGTATACATTCTATGTAGGCTCTACATGGTACCTACACAGAGTTTATTAAATCCTGGAGTAGGTCTTTACAATTCATGTCTTGCAATGATAAAAATGAAAATTCCGCTTTATACAGATCAATCACACCACCATGTGGCACAGCAATTTTGTAATAATTTGAGATGCATGCTGAAAACAAAATGATGTCAGGCTAATATGAGGATTCATCCATTAATCAAGTTTCCCATGAACATTTTAACTCACAGTAGCTATGAAACTGACATGTCCCATGTCCCCCACTTACCCCATGCTGGCTAGTATTCCAGTTCAGACAAACAAGAGATTCCAGGTTACTAACAGCCTCTAAATTGTCATCTTCAAGTAGTCAGTTTGTCTTTTGTCACCATGTTTCATGGTATGCAATAAAGACCAATGATAAGCTACACTGTTTGCTCTTTCTTAACTAGGTATGAATGTAATCAGTACAGTCAGAAATTTGCATATATTTTATGATCTCTTTTATCCACTTCTGTCACTATATCGCCATTATGGTATAAATGTTGCTCTATAACTTGATTCATAACTCTTTTCATTTGAAAGGAAGTGATGTTTCCCATTTATGTGCAGCAAATGCTGTAATCCAGAATGAAATATTTTAAGTCCACACTTATTCAAAATGAGTATTTATTCTAAAGTTAATGGTAATGTCTTTTTGTTGTTAGTCTTCCTCCTTGAAATGATCCTTTTTCTGTCAAGCTACTTGGTGTATGCAAAGAAACCTTAAAAAGCTTCCATCTCTTAAATTCAGAACAGTGTTCAGGGTAATCTATTTAGTTATTACATCATTACGTAAAACGTTTAAGTTATTAGCGGAAGCTTAGTTTGCTCTTTGTTGCTCTCTTCTGTGGTATTTCCATGCTTTTCATCCTTTTTCGCTCTAGTTTCTGTTATTTTCACCATTCGGGACTGCAGCAACTTTATCTGTATCCAAGTGAAATTCTCTAAGCAAGTCATCCAAGAAATAACTCATTGTGACTCACATTACCCCTTTAAGTTATCCCATAATCTTTCATAAAGTATCTTGCAGTAATATAAATGATTTTAGACCAATTAGGGAGGTCGAAATATTCTGCAGTTCTTAAGACTGTTCTCTGCCTTAACCATTCATTTTGTCATTACACCTCTTTCTCTTTTAAAGTATTTACTTCCTCAAATTCAGTTCTAAAAACCTCCTGCTTCTCCTTGATTCTCAAAACTTTCTTTTGTTTTGAATTTTCCACTATTCAAACAATCTCACATTTTCTATGTATTCACTACTGCTCCCCAATAACTAATGTTTGTTTCGTTATAGCATCTATAGATTCAGACAACCTGTGGGAAGTTCATTAATAGCTTATTTGATTGATTTGTTGCTGTCCACTTTATCACCCTCTTATACCCCACAACAGTATATACTCTATCATCACCAGAGAGATGGCCTTAGGGGAGTGAATCCTTACAGTAGGGTTTACTGCAGACCGCATTACAAACGTGAAGCACTGTGTAAATGAAGCAAACAAGCATGTCCAGGACTGGGATTCATGAAAGTAATGCTAGCAGCACAACTGTTACTGCTCAAATGTGTATAGTTGTGCTTGTCGGCAATATTGAAATTCATAGTAGTGCATGAATTGCATCAAGCTGACTCTCATTAAGCACTAATACGCATGACTATGAATTGGTCACTCAAGCAGTGTAAACAGGTCTGCGTATGAGGTGCACACACACACACACACACACACACACACACACACACACACACACACACACACACACACACACACACACACACACTTACTTGCAGGCAGACTTGGCACAAAACTACTTACTTGAGCAGCTGAGTAGGGTAGAGTCATTAAGGTTCATACAGCTCTGTTCTACTTAGCTTTCTCTACTTCCATAGTCTCACAGCCATAGTACAGTTTATACATTCTGCACAGGCCTGTTGTCAACTTCTGTAATGCAGACAGCTATGAATCACTGCACTATGAGGATCTCTTTGGGGGGCTAGTGCAATGAAGTGTACATGCCTTCATTTTCATAGGATGCACTCACAAACTATTGTGTTCGCATGTGGCATGGAAGCTACTTAGTTGTGCATTGTTATGTTATAGAGCAATGAGAATTTTAAAAATCACTGACCCCTTGCTTAGTTCACAAAGTTGAGCTGGATGGCATTGTGTAAGTCATAACTCTGCAAATTTCAGGCATGGTTTTGTATGTCATAACAAGGACAAAGTTTGTAAAGCACACCAAAAAGGGAAAGAGAGTAATATTATGCACTTATAATCACAAACATGTCTTTTCAAGCATTACAACAGTATCATTGTTAGAAAAAAAACAGTTAAGTTATTGTTCACTTTCACTTTCACCTCCTTAAATTCTTACATGCATGTAAAACTACAGCTCAGAAAAGGAATCAGCTTAGTTTCATGCAGTTGTTGCTACCCTGCCGTGAGTGCTCAGCTATGATCTTTTGCCTTTTTCTACAAAGGGCTCACTTTAGTCTCTACAAATTGCAAGTTACCAAAAATGCCCATATCCACTCCTGTACACATAAAAGGATTACTGTCTTTGAGAACAATAACAATTCCAGAAAGTATAGGTACTTTGGCAATTGCTTACCTGAGAAAAATACCATAGCTATAGGTCCAAAGGTCTGAGTGTTCATTCTTAGGAACGTTAAGTCTTATATACTGCAACCACATATATCTTAGGAATACTCACAGAGCAGTATTTTCTGGCAGCTCTTATAAACCCTGACCTTTGTTGACAACCTTAAATAAATATGCATTTCTCAGCTTACTGGACAATACTGCCATTACATCTATTATTCACTAGGTCATATAAATATGGGGAGAGTCCTCAAAATTGGAGACATGCACTTATTAAACCTGTCTTTAAGGGAAAGGGGAGTATGACAAACCCAGAGTCATATAGACCCTTAAGTCTACTTCCATGTTGTGGAAAAATAAAGGAGAAGGTAGTACTGGATAAGTTATTGTTAGAACTGGATAGGTTGGGACTTGAAACCATATATCAACATGCATATGTTGAAAATAGATCTATTACCACCTGTAACATGATGTTCTATAACAATATAATAACAGCTATGAATGAAAAATTGTGCTGTGATGTGATTTATATAGATTTAACTTCAGCATTTGACAGGGTCATGCACAAAACACTGATGAATAAATTAGTACAACTTGGTATTGATGTACTGTTGATAAGATGGATAGCTGCATGGCTTACAAATAGGACATGGCAAGTATCACACACCAACTGGACAGGTGAAATCCTTGGTTACAGTCAAGGTGTCCCACAGGGCTCTGTACTAGGCCCTTATTTGTTTAGATTGTATCTTTCAGACCTTACTTTTTCATCTGAGGTGTTCTACTGTCTATATGCTGACGACCTGAAATTGGGTAAACTGATTACAAGTGTTACAGATAAGGCATGTCTGCAAAATAATTTGACTAAATTGACCATTTGGGCACAGGAGAATAATTTGTTGATAAATATATCAAAATCTAAGTGTATGAGATTTGGGAGACATAAACTGAAAGGTGAATATTTAATACAGCACACAGTGATTGAAACTGTAGACTCATTTAAGGACCTGGGTATATGGGTAGATTCAGCTATGAGTTTTTCTAATCATATCAACCAATTGGCTAATGATAGTTATAGAGCTATAGGTTGTATAAAAAGATTTATAAAATCTAAGAAATCAAACATAATGAAGTCATTGTTTGTTAGTTACATTAGACTCAAACTTGAGTATGGAATAACAATATGAAAACCTTACAGGAAAACAAGCATGAATAAACTGGAAAGAGTACAGCGGAAATATGCTAAGGGCATCCATGGATGTGAATATTATGAAAGACTAAAATATCTGAACTTGTACAGTGTCTCTTTCAGATATTTAAGAGGAGAACTTATTCAGGTATATAGGGTATTTAGGGACAACTACCTCTGGGAATTTTTGGGGTTATAAAAAGTACTAGAGAATCATCAGACACCCTATGTAGAAGATTCTATAGGAATGAGAAGTGTACTAACTGGTTCTCTGACAGAGTAGCTGATGCTTGGAACAGACTACCAAATTACATTAAAGCAAGTACTAGTTTAGATATTTTTAAGAACAGCCTGGACATTTATTATGGGAACAAATGTTTTGGCATAATGGCAAGCTAGAAGGGCTTTACTGCCCATGCTTGAAACATATGTATGTATGTATGTATGTAATTCAGACAAAAACAATTAATCCATTTGGCTTCACAGTGACAAATAATTAAATATTTACTTTCTGCTAGAGCTATTTAGAATTAAAAGGAAAATATGTTAATTAAAATAACACAACGATAAGGCAAGAGCAACAAAAAACAGAAAAATGTTTAAGTATACATTTGGCACAGAAATTATACCATTCACAGCATTCATTTCAGTGAGTTAATAATCACGATGCCTTCACAGACACGCTTAAAATATTTAAAGAGAAACTGTTTATTTTAAAAACAATACAGATGGAGATGGACTATTTGACTGAGTGTGTGGCTGTGAACAGGGTCCCGAAGGGACTTCATTTTTATAAATACCCAAATAATGTTACTGCTGATAGTTGCACAGACAACTATTAGAATTATTTAATAAAACTGGCATTGAAATGTTAAAGCTTATGATAAGGGATTATGAGATGCAAAGGGATGTTTTAAGGAAGGAAGTGAACATGTTACACAATAACATTACAATGGACTGTTTATTTGTGATAGAGAAGGGTAAATTTGATGGTGTGTTCAGAGACATTGATTTACACTGTGACAAAGTTATTAATAGGAAAATTAAGAAATTACAGAGAGACCTGCTAGAATACAGGGAAGGAAGAGCGTACCCACCGCCCAAAGTTACACACAACAGACAGGAAGGTGATTTAGTTAACAGGCACCATATAGAGGACTTGGAGGTGAACATTAATAGTGACAACAATATTAGTCACCCTTCGGATTTCCCCCCTTTAAGGAGAAGTGAGAGGATAGCCCAAAAACAGAGGCATCCCATTTACAATCATTCCTATTACCCTCGAGGGACAGGGCGGAGATTCAAGGGGAAGGGATGGAATTACAACCCAAATTAAACACAGTATTCCCTGTTGGTACTGCCCATCATCATTTTTTAGTTATTCAGAATGATACACAAGACAGAGACAACACCCAGTTTACAACACATGAGAGACTGTTAAGAGAAAATAGTGGTATTACTGTGACACGTGAGGGTAGAAAATGCACGCTGGGCAATTTCAACATTTTCAATTTTACTGATATAGAGATCAAAAATGAGCATTTTAAGCTGTTCACTAAAGGGTTTCAATTTATCCCTACTTGTCCAGGGGTCTTAGTTAAAACATTGGTGGATGCAAATTTGTTTACTAAGCAACTAAATTTAAAATTATTTTTAAGGGGCAGGAGTACAACAGATTTGAACTTTGCAGGAAGAGTTTGTTCAACCCTCCACTTAATCCCTCGCTAAGAATTTTTGAAGAAATGGTTGAGCAAGACATTAGGAGGTTAGAATTGAAAAAAGATTCAGTCAGTAATTTTAGTGAATCTGAGAGAGATCTTCTCAATGACCTGAGAACCAATAAATGCAGGGTTATGAAACCTGATAAGGGGGGGGGGTTTGATATACGCTATGGATTATGAGACGGGTATGTATAATATCCTGAATGATGAGAATCAATACACAGTTGTTTCAAACAGCGAGATTAATATTGCCTATTCCAAAATTAATTATTTTCTTTTTGATCACTTGTTACAAGGAACTATTAATGAGAAATTATACAATTACTTACATGTGGAAAATCGTAAGATTCCCACAATTTTCGTGATACCTAAAACCCATAAAGGTGTGGAAAATCTTAAATTTAGACCTACTGTCGCAGGGACGTGTTCTTTTACAGGACCCCTTGCCATTTTTAGTGATTACTAACTCAAAGAATTCATCCATTCAGTTGTACATATTACAAGGGACTCATGGGATCTTCTTAAGAGTATTACCAGGGACAAATTTAACAGCAAAGTTCTCCTGGTTACCATAGATGTGGTTGAAATATTTCCCAGTATTCCACACAACATGAGGTTAGACTGGTTTGTCGAGGTGTTAGTGGAGGTTGGACATTGGAAAGGTAATGTTGTAAATTTGATTTTGGAATTCATGGGTACTATCTTGAAGAACAACTTTCTTTGTTTCAACAGGGAATTTTATAAGCAGGAAAAGGGGGTTGCTATGAGAGCTGCCTGCACCCCTTTTTATGCAAACTGTGTCTTGTATTATTGGGAGAGGACATTCCTATTTGAGACTGATTGGAATAAGTATATTTCTTTTTATACTCGTTACCTTTATGACATCTGTCTTTTTTGGAAAGGTTCAGAAGAAACTCTACAAGAGTTTTTTTGTTATATCAACAATTCTTCTGAACTCTTAAAATTTACTTACATCTTGTCTCAATCTAACATAGACTACCTAGATGTTACATTGTACAAAGATTATGTTAACCAGTGCATTCAATTTAAATTATTTAGAAAGAGCACATTTTCCAACTCATATTATGACAGTGGACACCCCCACTACCAAAAGAAAGAGATTATTAAAGGACAACTTATTAGAGCATCAAGAATGACCAGTGAGAGGACTTTGTTTAGAAGAGGTAGAACTTCTTACACATTTATTTTTGGAGACAGTGTATCTCAAACCATTCATTGACACACTAGCCAAGGAGGTGATTAGGGATCGGGAGACTTTATATTATCCAGTCTTGGGAATTGGAAGGACTATAGAAGGTCAGGTGAACAAGGTAAATGATAGTCATGAGGGGGCATTTCTACATACCTTTTCTACCACCTCTGCTCAACTTAAGGACATTGTGAGGAAACATTGGGCTATTTTAAGAGTAAATGCAGAGACAGTGAATTATCTCCCGATGAAACCCACCTTTGTTAAAAGAAGAGACACCAGTTTAAAAGAACTATTTGAAATGAATGAGACCAAGAACACATTAAGTAATGGTGGAAAATGGGGGACTTACAAATGCGGGACATGTAACCAGTAACCAGTGCAGTTACATGTTAGACAATAATGAAGTTGTTATACCATCTAGGAAATATTGTGTGAGAGCTACAGGTTTTTACAACTGTAATACTAAAGGGGTGGTTTACCTCGTGATATGTGAGACCTGTCGTAGTTTTTATATTGGGAAAACAGAGAGGAATTTGAGGAGGAGAGTGCATGAACACATGCATGAGGTAACCGAGGCTATAGAATCTAATGCATCATATAAGCATTCTGGGGTATGCAATGACATGAAACCTAAGTTCTTTGTATTACAACAGTGGCTATTGATCCCCAGGGAGGATGCTGGGAAGCCAGGCTAGAATACAGGGAGCTTTTCTGGCAACTTAAGTTAGATTCAGGAAGGACCTCGGGTTTAAATGATCAAATTAGCATCAACAGTGTATTAAAACTAAGAGCAGCAAAATTACAAGAGTGTCACAACAATACGAAGCACACCACATTTGCCCATATGAGTCTTTACAAGTAGATGTAGGTGGGAATATTTTAAAAATGTATTATATTTTTAAAACAACTTATTATCCAAAAACATTTTTGATGATATATTGATGTTCTTTTAACATTGTATTATGATTGTGTTTAGGCTTTTTAATGTGATGATGTTTAATTTATGTTTGAATTTCACAACCTAAATTAAGGATGTATGGCATGAATGCATACATTTATTTTTTAGAATTGATTGTATACAGCTCTTTAAATTGCTAATGTTGTAGTTAATTGTCACTAATTGCTGTGATTTTACTATTGCTGGTAGTATTTATAGCAGTGATTCAGGCAGTTGAATTGTTCTGACGAAGCCTGGGGGTGTTCCAGGTGAAAGCGCTTAACCTTGTGATTCTAGTGACATTGTGTTACCTTGTGCCTACTTTGTCATTGCTGTGCTGGTTTGCATTAAACATTTTTGTTACTGCTATCCTGCCTGGCCTTGGAGTTCCTTATTTTCTGTTCGTGGCAATGTTTCTGGAGTTAATAATCATTCAGGATGAAAAAAGTCCTTAACTTCACAATATGTATTAATCAATTAAATACCATGATATACAAGCAAATATGTTATGCCAATACAAACTGTAAATCAAGTTCTTGTCCAGTTACTTCTCACTGAATTTAAATCCAACTGCATAGCTGGTAGCACTGTTTATTCTAGTTGCATTTCAGAAAAATGGAACAATATAGTTTATGCGATTAGACAAACTAATTTTCTCAATTTAAATCAAACTATAAGAATTTCTATTATATACTTGGTAATACAGTTGCTTATCTAATCTTGTATGTTTTATCTTAATTACTTTTCCTGGAAATATGCAGTAACATAACTTTTTCAAAACTAATTTCAGTTTCCATGACCTCATGTTTGTTAGCTTTTTCTACCTTTCTGTTTTCTTAGTTTATCTTTTCCTTTTATCTCCTTTTCTGTTTTTTACTCTCATTTTATCATCTTCTATTTAACTATCCATATTACTGTACTTTAAATTATTGTCATAATAATATTGTTAATTTGGCATTTTGTGTTACTATAGCAATTTCTGTAAATATTGTAATTTTTTTTTATTTTCTATTCTCAGAGCTCTTCTTCCTGACCCTCTGCTGAAAAAGGAATTTTTTCTGCCAAGTTAGACTATCCCAATAAATAAATGTAAATAAAGAAATGAATGAATAAATAAATACATGCATGCACAAACAAACAAATAAATACATAAATTATCCATCGCTTAGATATCTGTAACAGCAAAATTGCAGTTTGTACAAATGATACTTATGGTTTTATCTCATTCAGTTTTCAGTTCTCACATTATTAAAAATAGTGAACTGTTTACCTCTGTGTACGGTAAAGTTTACTTAGATCCAAATTTGGGCATGCCATGTGTTGGACAAATTGACAATTCTCTACCTCAACTGAAGTGAAGATTCTGTTTAAGTATGAAATATACATGTAATTCCACACTACTTCCATCACAATCCACAAAGATTTGCTAACAACATTAATTTGCTATTTAAATACCCACCACAGTGCTTAGACCCCCAATTGGCTGCACTCAAATTTTGGTGCACAAAAGAGTTTTGACAAGAGGTTATGAACTGACAACTATGAAAAACTCTAGCCTTGTTAAAAGACCAAATTTTGAAGAACAAATGTAACTTTTTTTTTACATTTGCGCTGTCTTTGAGCATTTCCTTAATCATGAGACAAAGAATTCAAATATTTTGTCAAAATTTGAATACGTCTTTGTTAAAGGAATTATTTTTCTGGTATGACACACTAAGAGAAGGGTTTTCAAAATGAAGATCACATATACGAGTGTACCATATACGATATTTGGACAAGAACAGTCTATTAACATTACAGATCACTTAGAAGACATAGCTGAAATGGAGGCATCAGAAGCAGTTATGGAGGTCTGCTATTCCCAGTACATTTTCAGCAATTGTATTTAGAGTCTACTGAAGGCTCTTATTGAACTCTTAGAGCATGTGATGTTTTAAATAAAGGTTATTTGTTTATACTATTTGGTTATGACTGTCCTGAATATACTCTTCTGTTAGTGAAACATATAGCATTACAGATCACTTTGAAGACACAGCTAAAGTGCAAGCATCTGAGGCAAGTAAGGAGGTATGTCTATCTCTGCACATTTATTGGCCCCCTTAGCATACCATTTAGCTGAACATTCTGCTGCCCATTACTGCCTAATTGCTAATTATCAGTAGTATCCCCACTGCCTAACACTTTTAGTGTGAGAAGTATTGATTCCTTCATCATCATAAAATATCCTATTTAGCTGTCCTGTGTTAGGACATATTTAGTTGTCCCAGACTTAGCAAATAAAGGTAGGTGTAGAGTATATCACCACAATAAAGCTTAGTAAGCATTTCACATTTATTAAATTTGTTTCTGGAATTCTGTATTAGTAAGACTTGATAAATAATAATCATCTTAGAGTTTGGTTTATCTTTTTTGAAAACACAGGAAGCCTGCTCAACCAATTCCAAAGCATCATGAAGTTGTATTCCAATTTTATAGAGATGTATAATTTGGCCTTTGGCCACATCACCTTTAATAGATGACACTTGCAAAATAGATTTTATTACTGAAATAAGTCATGAGTCTAATTCTGACAGTTCTATGGGAAAAGCCTTGTGCCTGGGCAGTTATCAAAAATAGATATATTTGGATTGCAGGAAGTACTTGTTTAGAAAATTTTCAAATGTAAAATAAAGAATTATTACTTTGCCTGTGCATTTATATATGTATATGTGATGTGAAAAAAAATTTCTTAGTGCCTCAGATTTGCAGATACCTGTCTAATTCATGCCACATTTTAGAACTGTACTGCTACCTGCTGTGGAACTACCACTGTATAATTGTCAACACTTGTCTGATTATGCCTTATAATCTGACCACCCCCATCCATTCTGCATTAATGTATTTCAAACCTATACACATTTAGTGCTTCCCTTAACTGAAATTCTCCTTGACCTATTTTACCTGCACTTTCCTCCATTACTCAAGTCTCCATATACTGTGATACATAGGGGCTTATGTAATCCTGGAAGAATGCAGAACCAAACTGTTGTCGCATACCCACTGCATCATGCTATTCGGAGTGTGGCTGCTCCCACACAGGGGTAATGTAGAGCTGCAAAAAACAGATATGTTTAACATGGAATACTAACTAATTTGGTTAAAGTGGCTATGTAGCAAATGGAGTCACTTGAGAAAGTCAAGGTGGACATGGGTAATGTGGTTGTGTACTTAAGAGATGTGGTTAAAATGTGATATTATCCAATATGGTTTGTGCAGATATGTAAAGAATAAATGTGTTTACTTAGAGGATACAACTCAATATACTTATGGTATATAGAGAACAGTTCTGATTACTATAGGTGTTATCCAGAATACTTGATGCAGTCATGTACCAAACACTTATAGTTAATTGATGGATGTACCTGACATGGATACTGCGGCTATATAAAGCATTTGTGGTTAATGGGCCAGTGTTACTAGCTGTGAGTACTGTAACTATGTAAAGCGGGTTCACTTTATAATCTCAAAATACTGAAATATCATATTTCAGTATCTTGAGACTATAATAGCGAAAGCCCAGTTCCGCGAAAGACCACATGACCAAATATGGAAATGTCGAATCAGCAGTTATTGTGGTGCGCTGTGTTACTGGATAGCTGGAGATTTAGGTAAGTGCTTATATTTTAAGGGTTTTTGGTAGAGATTTTATTGTATGTTAGTGTACTGGGAAGTTGTAGGTGTAGGTTAATGTTGTATGTAAGAGTGTCCCCAGGATTCATGATGCTCGGCGCAAGGCCGGCGTTAGGTTTGCGCCAACCATGCGGCATGAGGATGGCGCAGTAGCACCAAATGCATAGTAATGAAGGCGCGCTGCCAACACAGCCACGTGCACAGGAAAGGAGAGCGAGTGCATAGGGCATGTCGAAGTACTGCACGGAGGTGTGGAAATGGCAGCTGTCGATGTGCAACCTAAAATGCTTGCATATAACAGGTTGCAAGATAGTAACCACGTCAGTGTCCCTGGATACTGAAATGTATGCAAAGCATGCAAGAAAGTACCTGTGAACACAAAGTGATGAAGCAAACAGAAATGCACGGTAGGGAATAACGGGTCCCTATCCCGTGAACAAATGACATGGAAGACCATGTGGCCGTAGTCCAACGTAGTGTAGATAGCCATACCAAGTGGAAGTGAAACACATCATATGTTAGCGATCCGCCAGTAGGTACGTCCAGCCCAATGGTGAGGGTCACCAGCTGACCCATAATGTGAGGGAGGATACACAGCTGGGCAGATGTGTCCATAACAAAATACATGAGAAATGTAGATATCTAGCGACCGTATGTCCGAATTATATCCCACAAGGCATGTAATAGTCACATACAAAAGGTTTGTCTGTATTTCACATACCAAATGTGATAGGAAATAGAATAAGCATGTAAACAAAACAGAAGGAGCATGCAAACAGCCACAACAATAAGGACACATGTAGGCTGAAAGGAACAGTATTATCCGTACCGTCAAATAGGATTACCACCTGTCCCACTTTGCGAGCGACAGTCCCTCCTTGGGCAGTTGTGTCCCGACAAAAACCTGTAACAATGGCAAATGTCCTGAGATTATAGGACAAAATTATTCCCTATACATTATGTAATAGTTGCATTAAACAGGTTTCCTGTATCTAAATTACATAAATGTTATAAGAAACAGAATAAGCAACTGAACTGCTACAAGAATAAGTTTTGATATAGGCAAGAAGTCTAAGTTCTATTCTGTGTACTGACTGTGGGTATGTGTCGGCCTGTAAAATGTGATGTGTGTACCAAAAATGTCCCACTTTGGCCAATTGAAAAGGTGGCAACCCTACTGTCGACTGTGGGGAGGTGTTGTCCACTACAGTCGGATATGTGTATGGAATATACCCCATCCTGGACATAGGAAAAGGTGGCATCCTACCAATGAGTACAACAGGCCACCAAAAGCTGGAAGTCAGCGGTACAAGCCGAACTTGTCAGGATGTGTCACAGTCAAACGGGTAGTACCCAGGTATACCAAACATGTAATGAAAGAGAAGTATGGGCATGTACCTATGTGCGTGAGGTATAGCATGTGGAAAGCAAACATGGCAGGGTAGTCCACACAACCATACAGATACCAGACACATGTAGGGTATTCAATGTGTTACTCTGGCCGTGTCATGGGCCAACAACCAAAGCACAGATGTATGGGGTGTGAGGAATCTGTGTGTGTGGGGTGGATGGATAATGGTACAATCCTCCAAGGTGATACTGTGTCATATGCAGAATAGGTGAACAAGAGGTGTATGAGGGAGCAGCGGGGTGAAGCTGAAAGAAACGCAAACACATGTATAAACAGCTGCAATACAACTAGACAGGCCATACTGTAGAACACAATCCCACAAACAGATGAATATTGAAATGTGCGATACAAATGTATAGATATGTCACCGGCACATACCCACAGATTGGTCCTGATGGAACTGACCATAACAAATGCAACACACCTGGATGCATAATGGACTACCCAGCATCCCCTCCACATCACACAACCCGCTCCCGTACCTGAACATCCACCAAATCCAGCTGTACTTGGCCTACTGGTGTGGTACAGCCACAGCTACACATAGTGACCCCCTAGTAGGTAGTGTCACCCTAGGCAGTTGCAGGATTGCACACGACCTCAGCACATTTTCATAACTCCAAAACGATGTTCGGTATACCTCTTGTTGTGGATCGGTACAATTTTTGGATATCCCTCATGGGATATGTAACCTGTGTAAACATTAGAACGGAAGACATGAAGTCCAGTCCTGTAGATATCTGGATAGAAGTTGGAATGTGCATTAGAGGTGTACGACACTCTCCAGCCCTAAGTGGTCATGCATAACCTACTACCCAGGATCAAACACTTGCCCGTGACGCATGTGTCTCGACACGAATAAGCAGAAATATATTGCACACATTCGCATTGGCAAACGGTATAAGGGTGATGAAGGCACTGACGTAAACAGGATAACCCTGATCTACTGTGTGAGGGACATTTAATGTGTGTGTAGGTGTGAACGACCATACCTGTCAACCTCTGAGAGCAAGATATCTGGACAAAGCTGTGAATAAAAGTATACCTGTCAGCCTCTGAGAGCAAGATATCTGGACAAAGCCGTGAATAAAAGTGGGACAAAGGCCCAAAAGTATGGACAATTTGTAAAGAAACTGAGAAAGTTGATAGAATAACAGTTTGTACATTGGCATTAATTTCCTGAAGAGTATGAAGTCTGAAACACATATGTCTGTCATTATGTTCTGACTTCAGTCTTTAATGACTAGCTACTGATTTTCCAGAAAACAACAGTGTATTACAGAGGTCCGTACATATTTACAGTAACAAACCTTACATTTGTTTACTGTACCACTGCATACCTGTAGTTAATTCATGTCCAAAATAATAATCCTCATATGAATGCATACAAGAAATAGTCAAATGTGAATGGGAACACCCCTCACCGTGGATTATGTATTGTAACCACCCCCACCCATATTATGTATTGCCAACATAAAAAGCTGCTGACAGGTGCCGAAAGACCTGTGTCTGTAAACACAGGTAAACCTCTATAAAATGGACAAATGCTGTCCATGTGCTTCGTCTGACATTTGAACTCGGTCAGGGCAGTTCCTTTCACCAGGCGGACAAGCCTAAACCCAGATCACCACAGGAACACCCTGACAATCAAAGACTTGTATGTGCCAGGACTATAAGCCTTGGAGTTCTGCATATCCTTGGAGTGATTAAATATGCAGCTTGAGTCCAGAGCAGTAGGGAATAGGGAATGTGTAATATGCAGTACTGCGTTATTCCCAGCAGGAGAATGGATGCCTGTGTTGTAAGTGAAGCGGTGAGGCATATGTTAATGTAGCTATGTACTATGTGTATGCATATAAATGAGTCAGAACACCAATAGCATAGTGGTTACAGCATCCGGCCAACGTGAATGCAGTCCCGGGTCAACTACAACTTCAGCACATATGAGTTAATGAATGCGTGTGTGCTGTAAAAACATTTAAATATGTAAAGGTGAATGTGTGTTTCGCATATGTCCGTTAACTGGATTACAGATATTGTACTGGTACCGTCACAATTAAGAAAGCCCACGTAAGCACAAAGACTTAGTAAACATATGTAACCCACAATAAGGATATGCAAGTGCGCCTGCGCATGTGTAATCCACTCATAGCATAGCAAATTAATGCTGTTTTCTACACGTTTATTTATATATCTATATATGGATATATATATTTGTATATAGATATATATCCACAGACTTAAACTAAATAAATATATGAAAGAAAGAATGTACAGACATATATATATATATATATATATATATATATATATATATATATACACACACACACACACACACACACACACACACACACACACACACACACACACACACACACAATTACATTATTCGATATATACATAACAAACACAGAAACATTTGTCCTTGTAGATATAACACATGTACATAAATAGGCTACGTCATAGCTATTATGGATAGACATACAGACATGCAAGAAAGGTAAATACACTGCTGCTTTCCAAGCCATTGATTGCCCGGAAAGTACCAGTGTGCCAAATCTGCAAGTTCTACTATTTAAACATGGATATAGGTGTCCTTTGCAGGATTCCAAAAAGTGTTGTCTACAAGCAACGGCCAGTAATAATCGACACAAAGGAAGTCACATCCGCAGCTACAATATAGCTGTACATGCAACAGTTGCTTGTGCAAGGGTAATAACACATGGGTTAACAGAATGTATAACATATGTCCCGATATGCGGAGAGTGGATAGTGCTTAGAAGTATCTTCATACTTTATTATCGCTCACATTAAATATGTCTTATGACTACTGTGGAGGGGTGTCAGATATGGGAATCATGGGTATGCAAGAATGGGCCTAGGTTCACAGGTGTTGGTTGGCACAGATTTATTAGGTCCGCCCCATGGGAGTGATTAATATTCCTATGTGGGTATAGCACACGCCTATACCCTCCAAAAATGAAGAACCCATCTACTGGATATTGTGTAAACCATTGGGGGAAGACATAGGGACTAATATCAGTGTCATGTAAGCGATTATCATGGACGTACATGCGTAGGAATAAGATGGTAACCATACCTCTCAACCTTTCAGAATAAGACATCTGGACAAAGGCATTTTATTTATTTATTTTTTATTTTATTTGAAGTTTGGTTGCCAGGATGGTCCTTTGGGCCGAATGAGCCCGTTTTCAATGGAGTCCTGGGGAGAAAAGCTCCATGGATACAATATATAAAAACATAGTGAAAATACAATATATAAAACATAGTAAAAATGCAAGAAGAGTACATTTAAGCCAAAGTAAATCATAACACAAACAGAAGGTAAAGCATAACAATATGTAACAATTCACAAGTTAATTTTTTTTTTTTTTTAAGTCTCTATAATCACTAAGATAGATATTTAGTTAAAGACAATAGTGTGAAGGTATGTACACAGAATTAAATGTAAGTGTTTATTTACAGTATGTAAGTTCCTGTAGAGGAGATCTGGTTTGGCTAAGGGATAAGATAGTAGCTGGGAATATTAAGCAGGAGAGTGGATAGTGCTTAGAAGTATCTTCATACTTTATTATCGCTCACATTAAATATGTCTTATGACTACTGTGGAGGGGTGTCAGATATGGGAATCATGGGTATGTAAGAATGGGCCTAGATTCACAGGTGTTGGTTGGCACAGATTTATTAGGTCCACCCCATGGGGCATATTTAAATAAGTACAAATAGGGACTATGTTAAATATTCCTCTGACAAAGTTAGAACGTTGATAGAATAATGGATAATTCATTAGTATGAATGTTTTGAGGGTTATTAGTTATAAACTACTAATGTCTGTCATTATTATCTAACCTCACAGTCCTTAATGACCTGCCACTAATCTACCAGAAAGGCACAATAATAACAAAGAAGGAACAACATTATAAGTCTAAGTTCGGGACATTTACCCAACATGTGTAGAGTTGAGAGGTATGAAGGAAACCCTGTCCTAAATAAATGTACAGAACTAGTGATATCAGGTGGACAGGTGTGAAGAAAGACGGGATGACAAATGACAAAACATGTATAAGTCAAAAACATGTACCTCAATAAATGTAAATGAATACTTATGCCCTGGGATAGTCAATGTGGAAGGTTAATAGTGTCCCTCAGGGTGTTATGCAGTGTCCCCGATACAGTGTCCAGTCTCCCACACTCGCATGTGAGTTCTGCCACTGACGGACATCGCAAATACCGGCGAACACATAAGGTAGATGATAGCATAATATGTTTTGATTAGCACCTGTTGGCTTTTGTGAGGAACACACCACTCTTGGCGGGTGTGTCCTGCAAAAGGAATGTAATGGCATCTGGCCTGTGATTTATTCTTGTGTGTAGTGGTGTAATACAATGATATATCTTGTATCAGAAACAGATACATGTGATAGGAAACAGTATTATCGACTATACTACTACAAGAAAACTCTGGAGGTATGAAAAGCGCTGAAGTAGTCAGTTCAGTATTGACCGCAGGTATGTGTTGACATGTCAAATGTCACAGCTGTATATATAGTACCTATAGGGCTGTCACCGTTACAAATGATGAAGGTGGGAGCTGCTTTGTAGAAATGTCAGACGTAGCAGGTCAAACCATACCTACAGCCATGCATACTCCACAAATAGACATATTAGCACACAGCAAAGCTTAGGCCAGGGGTCATGGAGCCTTGGCTGGCGTGTACGAGTAGAGGAAGTGTAGAACAAGGCAAGATGTCTGCCGAGCTATTCAGCAATATCCTGTAGGGGCGTGTAAGACAGCCCCTAAACCGAACATTGCATGGACAATGTTAGGATATGCAAATTACCCCATTTTTAGGTGAAAGCTATGCAAATGATGTAAATCTGCGATACATGTAACAGTAAGCTGTCCGTGCAAGAGTAGAGTTATGTGCAGAAATGTACTCGGATGTTAACCAAGTTACGTTCTGCAAGTAGCTAAATGGAGCAATGTCAGCTGCAAATAAAGGATGAATTCAGTTGAAGAAGCATGCCAATGGCCAAATATAAGGCCAGTGGCATATTTTTCCATTGTAAATTAATAAAACTCTATTTGTCCTCCCCCAATCTCTGGTGTGTAAGCGTAGTGCAGCGGCGCGAAAACGCACTGCACTTTTAAAACAAGAGAAATATTTAAAATACACATAGACACTGTAATTATCATTAACAGTTAGTTCGCCATGCAGGTGAATGGCAAGCTGAAGACAAGATGTCTACTGAGTACTGGTTGCTATGTGTGGAAGCGCTCTGTCAGAGATGTAACCAAGCATTAGTAGGCAATCCGATGCAATTGAGGCTGAGGATAGTGAATCACAATTTGTCATGCCATATGGGCCAAGCCACTACAGTGGAACAGTAGGTTAAGGGGACTATCAGAGTAGAAGACAGGTGACATCATGAGTGTGTATGTATAAAACACTGTAATCCTATCAGAGCAATGTGTCACATGCTTGCTGTCAGTTACCTACAGCCATGCATACTCCACAAATAGACATATTAGCACACAGCAAAGCTTAGGCCAGGGGTCATGGTGCCTTGGCTGGCGTGTACGAGTAGAGGAAGTGTAGAACAAGGCAAGATGTCTGCCAAGCTATTCAGCAATATCAGTGGAAGAGGCATGTTATGATTTATCCTAGGTACACTCAGGAAACTGATGGTGTACGCCATGGATATCACTGAAGTTTCATGCAAAACTGCTGACAGTGTGTTCGCGCCTGTGCGCGCCTGTAAGCCCGAGTAAGCATGTGTGCGCGCGTCAGCCCATGTGCGCACGTTGATGAATGAGTAAGCTAGTGTAAGTATGTTGAAGCCCGTGTAATGTCGTGTAAGCCAGTGTACGCATTTGTAAGCATGTATAAATCTGTAGTACACACATCACACACGTACTGCACACTCTGAAACACATGCTGCCAATACTACACATGTCAGTCAAATGGCACATGGATGGATAATAAATCATCAGAATCAACAGTGCTGTAAACTATACTACATTGATGGTCATAGCTGCAATGCATCATGCCTGCTTACATACACCTAGAAGGATATCACACTTTGTGTTAACAACATTTTAATATTAATACAGTGCTATAAAGCCACCCTGAGCATCAACACCATGTTAGTCTGTTCCTGCATCTATGTTACACATTACAGGTGGTGGCACAGGTGTCATCATATGCACCGGGTATGGTGTTTCTTTTCCAGAGCCTGTCATTGAGCCATCCAAGAAACATGTCAGTATGTGTGTGTGTGAGGGACAATAGTGTTTGCATGGCACAATGTTGATGCAATGTGTGTGTGTATGTGTTAGCCCTAGCTGTTTGTTTCATGTGTGTGTCTGCATGTACACAGTTTCAGCATGTGTCATGCATATACAATAGGTTGTGGGACAGTCAAAGACCTTACCTGCCAGGCTGTACAGATCGCCATTACTGGCCATGGACACCCCTGCATGCATTCAACAATATTCCAGTCCTGCACCTGTCAATGTATACACATACATTCTTGGGATCTGTATCACAACCTGTGGATAAACGGGAGTCAGTAATGTTAACCTGATTTGCATAGTAGTGTCAGGTAATACATAGTCATATTAGCCATACTCATCCTCCAAAGTAACAACCACTGCTGACTGTTGCTGAGATGTGCACACAACCGTTTTAAGGTGCTGTACTATCATTGTTGTCAATGTCCATTGTAATACCCAACAACAGAATAACTGGTCACTACACAACTATAACCCAGGATCACTACAGCACACAGTATGTGCACTATCACAGAGCCATAGCAGATTTACATACATCAAAGGTGTTCATGTACAGATAATACAGCACATTCAATAGTGCTAATATCCACATACATATCAATATCTATCTACATTACATATATAGAAATAGAAATACACACACACACACACACACACACACACACACACTTGGCAGGGTTGTGATCAGAACACAGACCTAACTACCTTATCACACTACAGCATTACGCATGTACAGAACGCGCTAGCATGATTACTAGATCACAGCATTCACACAGGCATATATCCAGCTTGCTGGCATTAGCATCAAAGGCAAAGATGCTGTACGGATTCTACGGAGAGTGAAGAGTGTAAAAGCAATGTACTGTTGTCATGCAGCGCAAAACTCTCACACACCCATACACGTGGCAGGACTGGGATTAGAACACAGACCTAACTACCTTATCACACTACAGCAATACACATTTACAGAACGCGCTACCAAGATTACTGAACACAGCACTCCCAGAGGCATACTTCTAGGTGGGTGACATCATCCTTAAAAGCAAAGACGCCGATAGGGAATGTATGTGGTGTGAGGCGTCTAAAAGCATTACCGTGTCCCCAGGCTGCATTAAACACACACACACACTTGGCAGGGCTGGGAGTCGAACATACACCTAATTACCTTATCACACTACAGCAATACACATTTACAGAACGCGCTACTGAGATTACTGAACACAGCATTCCCAGAGGCATACTTCTAGGTGGGTGACATCATCCGTAAAGACAAAGACGCCGATAGGGAATGTATGAGGCATCTAAAAGCATTACCGTGTCCCCAGAGTGCAGGAAACACACACACACACACACACACACACACACACACACACACACACACTTGGCAGGGCTGGGAGTCAAACATACACCTAACTACCTTATCACACTACTGCAATATGCAGTTACAGAACGCGCTACCAAGATTACTGAACACAGCACTCCCAGAGGCATACTTCTAGGTGGGCGACATCATCCGTAAAGGCAAAGATGCCGATAGGGAATGTATGTGGTGTGAGGCATCTAAAAGCATTACCGTGTCCCCAGGGTGCAGGAAACACACACACACATGGCTGGGAGTCGAACATACACCTAACTACCTTATCACACTACAGCAATATGCATTTACAGAACGCACTACCGAGATTACTGAACACAGCATTCCCAGAGGCATACTTCTAGGTGGGTGACATCATCCATAAAGCCAAAGACGCTGATAGGGAATGTATGTGGTGTGAGGTGTCTAAAAGCATTACCATATCCCCAGGCTGCAGGAAATACACATACACAGGCACGGCTGGGAGTTGAACATACACCTAACTACCTTATCACACTACAGCAATATGCATTTATAGAACGCGCTACCAAGATTACTGAACACAACACTCCCAGAGGCATACTTCTAGGTGGGTGACATCATCCATAAAGGCAAAGATGCCAACAGGGAATGTATGTGGTGTGAGGCGTTTAAAAGCATTACCGTGTCCCCAGGCTGCAGAAAACACACACACAGGCACACACTTGGCAGGGCTGGGAGTCAAACATACACCTAACTACCTTATCACACTACAACAATACGCATTTACAGAACGCGCTACCGAAATTACTGAACACAGCACTCCCAGAGGCATACTTCTAGGTGGGTGACATCATCCTTAAAGGCAATGACGCCGATAGGGAATGTATGTGGTGTGAGGTGTCTAAAAGCATTACCGTGTCCCCAGGCAGCTGGTAACACACACACACACGCACACACACACACACTTGGCAGGGCTGGGAGTCGAACATACACCTAACTACCTTATCACACTACAGCATTACGCATTTACAGAACGCGCTACTGAGATTACTGAACACAGCACTCCCAAAGGCATACTTCTAGGTGGGTGACATCTTCCACAAAGGCAAGGACGCCGATAGGGAAAGTATAGAGAGTGAGCAGTCTGAAAGCATATTACTGTCCCAAGGTAGACGTAGACAAACACACAGCAGTCGTGTGATCGGTGCAACTAAATATCTACGAAGCACCACAACAACTCTACATAGATACGGGACGCGCCACAGACAGTACACCCTACAAGACAGTCAGCCAGTGTGTTCAATGTAGGCACCCATCGTGATGTTGAAAATGGACATCTGTTGCCTGGATGTCCACCATCGCTATACAGGATGTCAATGGCCATGCCCATACACAGAGGCACAAGGTGTCACTGGCCATGCCCACACTCTTAGTATCACACGTCCGTTTGGAATGTACTGCATGTCCATTTACACAACGGCGTACTGGGCATGCTCACACACTTAGCAGTTGCAAAGGGCCGTCTTGCATGTACACGGATTCTAAACACGTAAGGGCGCAGTTTGGAATGTACTGTGTTTCCAACTACACAATGGCATACTGGGCATGCTCACACACTTAGCAGTTGCAAAGGGCCGTCTTGCATGCATACGGATTCTAAACACGTAAGGGCGCAGTTTGGAATGTACTGTGTGTCCAACTACACAACGGCGTACTGGGCATGCTCACACACTTAGCAGTTGCAAAGGGCCGTCTTGCATGCACACAGATTCTAAACACCTAAGGGCGCAGTTTGGAATGTACTGTGTGTCCAACTACACAATGGCGTACTGGGCATGCTCACACACTTAGCAGTTGCAAAGGGCCGTCTTGCATGCACACGGATTCTAAACTTGTAAGGGCGCAGTTTGGAATGTACTGTGTGTCCAACTACACAACGGCATACTGGGCATGCTAACACACTTAGCAGTTGCAAAGGGCCATCTTGCATGCACACGGATACTAAACACAGAAGGGCACAGTATGGTATTACTTTCCCCATGTACATGACAGCCACTCACATGTATTGACCAGTACACACTCAGGAGCCATCACAGATGTCTCAGGTGCAGATCACAGAGGTACACACCGCAGTCTACAATGTAGCCCTCAGACACCACCATGTCGTTGGACCAGCAATACATCAACACAACACCGTGTGACGCATGACTAGTGGACTGTACATAGGTGTACAGCAACTGTGCAGACTACACATGTACCGACAGGGTTCCATCATGTGTTATGCATTGCAATGATACCACTGTACATAACCAGGTCAGCTCTACACATAACAGGGACCCTGGGTCTTACACAGCTGTGACAGATGACTGTCACTGTACACCAATGAACACACATGTTCGGATATGTCATCCATGTAATTGCAGTGGATATGTGCATGGACCACACACACAACACATATGTACATAGCATAGCTTTTGCTGTCCTCCGTGCAGACAAGTGGCTACATCAATCATATGCATGCAAATGGGAGGTGGGTCCATGGCTGTTGAATGCCAACAGTACATGAGGTAGCAATGTTGACCGAGGACACATTCCCTCTGTACTAGTTACCCATGACACCCATCATATCATACAACAGTCCATGTGTTATGTATGTCAACACACATGTCCACCGATTGCAATGCATACAAACATGGCTACATGACAGACATGTAGGACCTACACACATGTACAAACTATAGTGTGCATGCAGCTGCCATGCATGTGCAGTAGCTGATGTAAGTAATTCATCTGTGCCGAACTACAACATGCAGTTGCAATGCAGCCCCATCATTGACACCTGTATATGGTGACATACTGACAGTACGGTAAGATGTACATCAGGTATGGATGGATGTGTGTACGTAAAGTGGTGATCCACCTGTGTAGATGGATGTTCACTGGGTACAGCTCACAGGTGTGTCACACGCCATCATACCATTACATGTGCAAACAGTACGCTATGTTACTGTTACCTGATGGTGAAGACATAATACCTACACAGCGGTCAGGTGTTACCGACTATACATCACTCGACACCTGTAACACTTACATCCTCCTGTGTGCATATAGCAGCACAATTGCCGGACATAGCATTGGTACACATAATGCGGCCAATACTGCTGCATGTCTGTCAGAAGTATCATCATATAGCAGGTGTATCATTCACAGTACTGCCATGTGTGTTTGCATGTGTGACCATATATGCCACATATGGTGGGGAATACATCCCAATTGTGACACACCCCTGTACACTGTTGAAGACATCTGTACATACTGCAGTGTGGAAAGCATGACGTAGGTAGGTGTGGTGTGTGTATCACACACATCAGCTATTCGTATGTGTATGACAGTTGGTCTCCACAGTGTGTGTGTGTGTGTGTGTGTGTGTGTGTGTGTGTGTGTGTGTGTGTGTGTGTGTGTGTGTGTGTGTGTGTATGTATGTATGGCTGTCTGGCACATGGAGTGTGGGTGTATGCTACCATACGGAACACACAGGATCCCAATCCCTCATGGTGATGCAGTCAACTACCCTGTTGATGCCATCGGTCTCAGCTGTACTGGCTACCTGTACATGTCCCTTCTCTGTGTCTCGTTGTGTGGGTGCACAGTACTGTGAGGGTGATGACCACATAGGCAAGTGTCCTCACCTCAACACTATGGGGTGTGCATTATAGTGTTGTCGACCCCGTGAGTGTGGGCATGTTCCTGTACTGTGACAGGGTATTACTGCTACACAGTGAGGCCACATGCTATCAAGTGGCCTCTAACGTTATTATTGTCCAGACCGCTGTGTACAACCCCTGCACCATGTCAACATACCTGTGATGTGACCTGGTATGGATGTCATGTCTCTAGCCACTGTAGCCTATTAAACTGCACACAGGCTGCTGGATCAGTATATGTGTGGACATCTGTGGTATGTTAGACTTTCCAGCTGTCCAGTTGAGGCTACGTATAGCATGCTGAGATTGCCATACGTGCCTGTGAGTACTCCACAGTTACACATGGGAGACTGCAAATACTGCTACCTGTAGACACATGCAAGTAGACCATAAGGAGGGAACCTGGGCATCATTACCAACATGCTGTTACTGTTGTTACCGACACACATACTGTGAACATATAACAATGCATGCTACACCTGTACTACATGGTTGTGCACATATAACAATGCATGCTACACCTGTACTACATGGTATGTCTGGTGCATGTCAACAGTACACAACCAATGTAATATACAGTCTCTCACCATTCTTACACAACTAACTTAATATACACTTCCCTCACTAGTCGTACACAACTAATGTTATATACACATCTCACTATTCTGTTCACCCTGTGCATCAGACCATTTGAGCATGTTCCTGCACCGATGGTGTGGATGACAGGGATGCTGCACAGGCTTCATAATATGCACAGGGTGATAATGTGTGCCAGGGGCATAGGCTGCACCAATGGGTGACATCATGTGTGTGGGTAAGGGCCGGTGATATGATTGGACATGTCTGTTCAGTATGCATGTGGGTGTTGTGGTGCCCTACAGATGTGTTTGCTGTGTATGTATGCACACAGTTCTGCCTTTTGTGAGGCCTACACAGGGGTATTATTGACAGCTCCAGATTGTACAGACCAGGTTGTACAGCTCACTGTGTCCGGGCACGGCCATGTGACCTGTGCCTGCCAGGGGTTGCACGGGAACTACCAGGCGGAGGTACAGATTGGCTACTGTCTGATGACACATGTCCACTGGAACCGTGTCCCTGCTGGGAACATCCAGGACCACGTCCAAGTGACCTGCTGTGTCCTGGTGTGGACAGCGCAGCACCAGCTGCACTGCTACTGCTACCGGCACTATGGGAGCGGGCATGTGAGGTGGCACGCTCATGTCAACCTGCACTAGGTGGTGCAGCAGGCCTATGTCCATGTGGCCTACGCCTCACTCCTACCAGATGTTCCAGCACAGACAGCTCATGCTCGCGGATTGCCATGCCACGGTCAAGGATTCTGACCATGTCACCCAATCGCCTGTCCAGAACATCAGCGATCTGCTGTTGAGCATTTGCCAATGCCTGGATGTTGTCATTTAGGGTACGGATAGCAGCCCTCTGCAGCCTCTGCCCTTCTCTGTTCTGCCATTCAGCACATGTCTGTGCCACCATTACAGTCTGGAACATGCATCTGGTGATACCAGCTGCTGTGCTCTGTCCTGCATGTGCATGTCTGCCAGAGGTCCTCCTACAAGCAGCACCGGCCACATGCCTGTGTGGCACATCTGCAAACTTTACACTGACACAATGGTATGGAGACACACCATCTGTAGCCACCACACGTTCCTGTTCCACGCTAACAGATGCTGACTGTCCTTCCTATATGGCCACTGGTGATGCGGTATGTGTTGGCAGCAGAACTGTGTGCGGGGAAGAGGGGGACATAGCTGGGATGGCAACCATTGGCACAGATTCAGCCCCTGACAACCCTGCCTGTACCTCATGCATATGTTCATCACTGCTAGTATCTGTGGGGACACTAACATCAGATGGACCGCAGGAGGGTAACGCACCTACATCACCTGTGAATGCAAAGAAAGACTCTAAATTACAATAGACACAGACACACACGCACACACACACACAGACACACACACACAGACACACACACAGACACACACACACACAGACACCCACACCATGCATGTGATTTGACAGACGGCATGCAGCATGCCTGTGATACAGCTGACGGCATGCAGCTCAGACATTAATGTGTTAGTAAGCATACCCCTTGGGGTGCACAATACAGCAAGCAGGTGTCATATCAGTAGCCATGCAGTTCACACAATCATGGTAGTATGCATGCATCCCCGTGATACATCATGTGGACCAGAACAGAATATCAGTACACATGGCTGAAGTGACCTTGACATGTAATCTGCTGACATGTGCATTAACATGCATACATGTCTGACACAATGGTGTCCTGACATGTACAGCATCGTAATGGCCATCACATTGCGGTGTTGTCTGTATGCCCTACAGATAGAATGCATGTTTAGCAAATGTGCATGTGCATGGAAGGGTAGTGTGAGCCATCTACATTGCTCTACAGTGTGAAGTACAGACACTGTGCCATTGCATGGCATCTTGAGGTGTCTATATTGCTATACAGTGCATAATATGTACACATTGCATAGCCATAACTGCATGCATACCCATGACATAACTGTGGATTGTGACCCATGATGCTGAGGTGTTTACACATCAAACCATGCTGTGTCATGTGACAGGTCAATGGAGGACCTACAGATGACACCCCTGCACAACAACTACAGAGTCTAAGCTGCCTGGCAACCATGTCCGCACATAGCGGACTTGTCAATTCACCACGTCCAACATGACATTGCTGTACCACACACACACGAGGTGCACAGCTAACGATGATGTCCTACAGCAGCAAGGGAAATGTACAGTATCTGTGGCCTGATGTGGTGTCAATGTCTGTGGAAGCGGTAGAGGTGACTACTGTCATGCTATGACACAGGCATGATGTTCAACACATCTTATATGGCAGACGTCAGTGACACCTCCACTGGCTGTGCACAGGCTGTTAGGATGTCCAGTGTACCACATCAACTGTATAATCAGTCAACTAAGGCTATAATTGGACCATGTGTGGACAATGTGAAACAGGGTGTATACACATCACATCTACTGTGTGGCTACATATCTCTGGCCATCCCTCATGGCCATGTGAGCATGTGTTGGACAAATGTGTGTGATGGCCATCTATCACACATGTCTGTGTTGTCCCATATGACATACACCCTTAGATGTCAGATATGTCACCATCCACAGGGCTATGCAGACAGCAGGTTGTATGTGGGGTATGGGTTATGGGATAGTGTGACATTATTGCAGCCAATACACTACATGTCTGGGGCATGTCAGATGGCACATCACAATGTGTGCACCCATTGCAGGGGCATATGACACAATGGTGACTCCTGTGGGCTGCCCATATCACAGCTCACTGTGTGGTACTGTTTGCGTACCACACATGTTGTTCCAATGTATAGTACATATGCCTCCATTGTAGAACACCTCCACTGTTGTATGCACAGCTGACCACACATGTAGCAATGACAAATATTCTGGTTTCATGTTGGTGTATCATTTCGTTTGTATATATTGCACATGAGTGGCCTGTGTGAATGATGGGTGACGTGACCTGTATATCATGAATGGAATGAACATCAAGTGTTCAAGTGTTAACTGGCCACATGGCGAATAGATCTATGCTTTTACATGCCTGATACTGATGACAGTCTCACCTACAATGGACTCATGTCTGTGCGACATGCCAGAGGTACCTGTATAGGGGTGACACAGCAGTATGAACATTATCCATGACTGTATGACAGCCACAGGGAGCACTGTGCATGTTAACACATTTGCCTGTACAATAGCATATACTATGTACATGTGTGCATACACAGGGTAGCATACTGTAGTATGCAGCATGTGTGTCCACATACCATGCATATGTTGTTACATTACATAATGTACAGTGACACATGCACATAAATGGGATATAATAGCCATATGTGCAGTACTGACTTACGAGGAAACTCCAGGCTCATTGGTTGGGAGACACCCACCTCCACAATGGCAGATAGTGTTTGTGGATGCTGTTCTGAGGGTGTCCCCAGACTGGCCAGTAACTCCTCAGTGTATGTGAGTGGGGGCTGGGTTGGTGGCCCACCACCTGTTCCACCTTGTTCCCTGGCGATTGCATTGGCATGCTGTTTTGCATGTTGTATCAGGTCCGTGCAATGTCTGCGCACCTGCTGGTAGGTGCAGTTATGGCCACCCACATCGTTCACCCTCCTGCGCAGATCCTGCCACAGGTCGTCCCGCTGCTGGGCATGCTGTGGCACATGGCTGAACAACACCTCGTAGTTCTCATGGAGGAACGGGATGAGGACATAATCCTCCTGGTGGCTGTAGGCTGGAAGGCGTGTACTAGGCATTATCTGTAAGACATACTGATGGTGACAAGTCACAGTTTCAGAGATGTACAGAGATACAGCTGCACATCCATTTCTATGACATCTAGTACATCTGCACAGTTATCTTTGCAAATCACCATGACACTGACACAACTGACGTGTTTGTGTCACACAGATGTAACACCCGTTATGCATTGGATATCATCAGCATATATGTGTGTCACCTCATTACAGTGTTCATACTCCATGTGAATGCTGTCTTGATGTGGGCATGTCTGTTTGCCTGCACTGGTGTTCTTACCTATCTGCACATGCCTGGATGTGTCCACGGTATTGCTGTTGACCCTGATGCTGTGTATATGTCACATATCAACACAGACACAGCCTTAATGGACTTGAGCAGTGACAATGCACACATACGCATGGAAACCTGTACATGCATGTGTTTTGCCATATACATCTACACAGCACTGTACAGCTGTTCAACATCCTGCCACGGATCGCCTGTGTTGCACATGTGATAGACATGGGACAATGGCTAGTCGGACGTCATTCACAGGGATGGTTATCAACCATAGCATGTACGGGCAAGGTTTCCTAGCTGTAACCGACAGCCATTATGCCACAGTGAGGTGCATCAGTGCCACATTACTGATCCAGACAGTTGATACTATATCTACCATGCAGCCATCACACTATGTATGACTGGGATGACATGTGCAGCTTTGATGGACAGGGTTGTATGGTATAGCGGGAGTATGTCACATGTATGGCACAGGGATCTGTACAGCATGTGCCGATCCTAGTATTAGTATGGTGGCTGTCCATGTTGTATGTCTTTCAGATCAGGATATGGACATGTAGCATGTCCATCATCATGGTGCAGGAAATGTCTTTATGCAAGGTAGACAGCATGCTGCATAGTGGAGGTGAGGATTGTGAAGGCTGGTATCGCCCATCCATGCATGGCCATTACCGCTTAAAGGTGATATGTGATCCAATATTGGTCACCCCAGTGCTGTATATGCCTGTCCAATGATCTCCGTGCTCATGGATGGCACCCTGTCATGACATGGGTACCTTGTATGACTACCTACGGGGCCTGGAGACGTCACCAAGTCAGGGAGGTGTACTGCATAGCACCATCCCTTACACAGTGTCCATAATGTTGACCACAGCCTAGGTGGTAGTTAATGGGTACAGGGATGTTCACCTAGTGGTGACAATGCTGATATCATCCATCAGACTGTGCACATATGTCACACACCTCACCCACACAGCCCATTCTGTATGTTGTTCACAACACTGACACAGCTATTGCTCATAGGTCATGGCCATTCACATCCTTACATACACAGATGCCTAACATTTGTCTGTGTGGTATGGGCTACAATGAGGGTGGAGTACAACACATTAACCCTGTTCTACTGTAGCTGGCACTGGTGTGATATGCACATGTCACTCGGGTACCTTTTGTAGTTGTGAGTCTGTCAAGAGGCCACTGGTAGAACACTCCTGTGACATACAAAGGTATTTGTAATCAAACATACGTACTGTCTTGTACATCTGTACTGCTAACATCTACAGTGATAATGGTTCATGGGCATGCACACCATATTCAGCAGGGTTATAGTGCAGTGCCACCCATTATGACTGTCGTCACCACTTGTGGATTGATATTATCCAACACCCTATCTGTATTTTATGTTCATGCTAGGCCCTTGTTCAGAACTTGTGAGCATGTCATGAGCTACTGATTTCTATAGCACCCATTCCACACCATTTCCCACAGGTACACTGGCTGTCCTAAAATTTCCAGCTTGCTTATGGTACAACAGCTGTTGTACACACGTAACTCACATATCCTGTGAGACATGGTTGTATATACAGGCATGTCCAACTGTCACGTACCAGTGCTATTGCCTGTCTATATGATGGATATGTCGTACATGTGGCAATAGAGCGATTGTCTCATGTACACATTAAATGCTCACCTCCCAACATACGACACTACAGCCTGTGGGGGATGCACTTATGCAGCCCTGCTGGGGGTAATGCTGTCAACCAACCCTGACTGCACCTGACAGTCATGTTGGGATGTGTAACATCCGCAACACACCCCACACATCACATAGTCTCACATGATCTGAACCACAGACCACACATACAAGGACAACTCATGCAGTACCTCTACATACTCTGTGTAGGCACCAGAGGCAGCCCCCATCATGGAACACAACATCACCAACTTATAGCCCACAGACTCATGTGTGCCCATCACATACAGCCAATAGGGTGTTATAGCATACACAACACACCAGTCATAGGTGACTCTGTAGGTGGTCACACTGCAGTTCCACACAGCAGGCTACACAAGGCGATAGTCGCTTACATCTTGCTGTCGGGTAACTGGTTCTGCAACATAACCTATGCACCCATGCCACACCTCACCAGGTATGATATGACTGTCATTCTCCATGTTAGTGTAATTGCCCTGAGATGCCACTTCACAGACTATGTGTGCAGGGACATGCAATAGCTCACCAGTCTTGTAGCCCTGAAGGTGTGGGCCAAGTCCTGGGGAGCATTATGCATTCATCCGGACCCGATACCACTGTACAATGACTGACTGTGTCACTTCAAAAGTTGCGTATGCTTCTGCTGTCATTCCACAGGCATCTGGTATCTGTCCGCTTTGACTGACCTGGTCAAATACAATGCTTTGGCACAGATGACCTGCACCTGTCAGCCCTGGGAGTACAGATCACATGTGAGGCTCTTGCTGCTTCTATACTGCCTGTCTTGCACAGTTTCCAATAACAGTCACCGGCGGCATGGGAACTGGCAAGCATGACATGGGGTCATGTGACACAATGCTTGCATCTTCCTCTGTGACACACGCAGGCAAGGCACACCTTATAATGCACCACTCCAATATATCTGCAGTGACTGGGACCTGCCTCTAGGCTCTGCAGAGCACACCTGCAATGACAGGTTATAGACAGACCATACCTTTCAGGCACATACCTGGACCGGCACACCCACAGCTGAGGTGTTCCCATATCCCACTATGTTGTACACACATCCTGGCTAGTTACTTAGCACAATGCATCAGAGGTGCTCCATGTGCAACTAACTGTGTCCTGAACCACTGTACACATTGTAACCACCTACAGATTCAACAACACACCCCACGGTTACCAGACCTCATTTGTTGGTGTACTGGACAGTAGGGCTCAGACAGCTACTACTGATGTGTGACTGACACTACCCCACACTTAACTGGGATAGCCACTCATGTACCGACACATCCATGAGTCATAACCTCCACTCGGCTGGATCAACCCATACACACCACCTCCAAAACCAACATTATCCTTGACATGAACACTACCAACATGTGACAGGTGTTCCACACCTGGGGTTATCCCTCATTGGTGGATTCCGAACATATGCTAATCACCCTTGTTAGCCACATCCTGGCACCACACCCTTCATGGCATACACAGTACATGATTACTACAACACCTACTACAGACGTCTTATGACAGTGGTTGCTGATGTCATGATACCCGTGCAGATGGACAATGCACATACAAACGCTGAAACATACCCCAGTGCACTGCATTAGCACGTACACGACTGCATGGATCATGCTATTCCACACAGAGCCATGATGGTACACACCAGATAACAGACGCCACTCTGGTGGTCAAGTTCCATGGACATAATGTACAACAACAGGTGGAGGCTGTTGCACAGTGGGGTACAATCCCATGGGTGGAGTAGCTCACTGGTCAGCCTCGGTAGGGCCACGGGATCCCTCATCACATACTCCAAGACTAGCTATGTAAACATTACTGTGACACATTCCGGGGTGTACCACAAGGCATTATGGTGGTATGTCAGTCGTCAATGACAATATCCACATCTGCTCTCACATACAACAGTCACTCAGGAACATTACAGACCCATATGATGTAGGCAACATGCAGGCGGATGGATTCAATGCTAACATTACACCCTCACTCTCACTACATGGCCACAATCCATGCAGGAACATTGCGGTGTCCCTGCGATCACACCAACATAGTACTAACCTGCACTCTATATGTCCTGGGATACTGGCCCCATGTCACCTTCCAAAGTCCCAGGCTGTGATGTCCACAAACCTCTGAACGACATGTCTCCCCACTAGGCCACCATATTCAGTAATAGCATTGTATCAGACATTGTGGCCCTTGAATGGCACACAGCAACAGTTATCACACTCCACACAGGTGGCGCCACAATGCACATGTGGGACTATAGTCCTACACACCTGACTGGACTGTTCTGCACGGCTATGGGGCACATCATCATGGACGTCATTCACAGAGACATTGTTGGGCTCCGGTCCTGTGATGCCACCCGGGTTGGACTTATTAGGGCCTGAGCATGGCCCCTACACCTGGTGGACTCCTTTCATACAGTTACCAAGGTAGTTGATGACGGTACGGGGGTCCACACATCCTACATTGTCCTCTCATTGCCTTCCAGCACCATACTCCATTCTGGTATTGACAACATACACATCCACCTGCACATCGTACCCTATGTCTCAGGATGTTATGCAATGTGGCTCATGGACAGGACACACACAATGAGGGTAGCATACCATAGTACCTACTGCATATCAGTTACACTTGGCATGCCACAGTCCTCAGTCATAGGACCCCTCATGTTCAGTCTATGCTTCCCTGAGGTACAGGCTAGCACAGAGGGACTTTCCCTGCCTAGCTTTACAAACCCCTGCATACAAAGTGCCATGATTGATCCACCAGCTGATACTGACTCTATCCATACGGGTGTCACTGTGACAGATACCTGATATGAATATCATGGCCTCAAGCTGCATGAACATCAACTTTGCATTACACCATTCACCCACTGACTATCACATAGGTGGTAGTCCCCTACATACATGTCACATTGTACATGTTCGTAGTACACAGGTATGTTGCACCCACACCTGTGGTTACCATATTGCCACTGTGGCATGGATATCCTTCGACGTGGCCACACTTATCTGTACTGGGTGTGTAGCTGTTACATAGGCACCCATTTTACCTCTGAACCCAAGACTTCTACACACATTCAAGGGTACACCACCCTGTTTAGGGTGTACCTTACACAACAGTTACAGCTTTACATACCACAACATTAACACGCCTTAACGTTTATTGAGCTCCGACAGTTGAAGTATGCAGCTGAACTACGGACACCATGTCTGTACACGTTTGCATATTACATACTCAGGGGTGACCTCTGCTGAACAGACAGGGCCCATGTCCACAACAATATTAATGGATATACTCCACATACGCGACATAAGCAAAAACCAATGTGAGCAACATGCCCATGGATATGTGCACACACATGCAACGATGAGTTGGATGTGCTTCAGGGTTACATTCCCAAACCAGACACTCACCATGCTTTGAAACATGAGTCCTATGTACATCACGCAGGGACACTCAGTAGCACTGCTCATGTGATACCTCCCTTGGTGGTTGGGAGACACATGTACGCCAGGTATCACTGCAGAGACTGTACTGTGCAGAGGTGCAGGTAACACATGGCTCTGCTGTTCACAGGACACTACCCTAGAGAGGTGCCACTGGTGTGAACACTGTAGTTGTGCTTACACATACACTTGCCAGACTGCATAGTACCCCACTATGAACCTGTGAAGCTATTACATGTCCTTTGTGCATGGTTACTTGGTAGCCCTTCCATTTAGATTAGCTATCACGCTATTACAATGTCCCGTGCCTACACGCCATATGTATCCTGTTATTGTACATGCCAACAGACGATACCTTTGGTATGCATTATATGCCTGTTATGCTGTGTAGAATATCTGACATATCTACCTACAACACTATACATTACACATATTGTACATAGTATCCCATAATGCAAAGCATACTTGCACAGCGGGACCACCTTACAAATGTCATTGTCATTATATGCCCATACACATGCCTACTGTAACAGTATATCAGCATATACTATCCCCTGCTATGGCACGTACTTGTTGGACATACCCTACCACTGACGGCGGGTTGTATGGAATTGTTCTGTTTAAAGCACTCATGTAGCATCCCTTGTGGTGTCTGTGATGTGTACCTTGTGGCCCACTGCTGGACGCACAGTTTCTACAAGCGTTAGTATGCAGAGCAAGACATCACTACATAAATACCTTTTCCCGCTTTATGCATTGCGGACACTTTTAATTAATGCAAACCAGGCTATACATACAGTAAATAATTAATACAAAACATGCTATGCATAAACTTACATACCGAGTGTTCTACATACCTTGTTATCATTCCAGACTTTCGTCTCTATCTCTCTCACACTGCTTATCTCTCTCACACTGCTTAAACAGGTATATGGTATGAGCATATGGTTTGAATGTCTGGCAAGTCATCCTTATATACGTCGATACCTGTAACATGTGGTTTCCTGCCGCCAATTGGTGTTCCTGAGTGACTAATTACTTGCACATCAGCTGTGCAGCTACTCCATTCACCAATTACGTGTCAACAGTGGGGTATAATTGAATTCTCCTCTTGGGCGTTGCCCATTTGCCCTACCTTTGGGGAGACAGCCTGTATTGTGTTTTGTTGTGTGTAATTGCAACTGCTATGTGTAGAGACAAGTATACTTTGGATTCATGTCCCCTGTGGATTGTGTGTGACAGCTAGAGTATGTGGTTCAACATGTGGGTGTACCTGTCATCCCATCCGTCTGATAACGGACTATTGCAAACAAAACCTGTAACATCGCCGTTTGTTCCATTATACAACGGCTACAATTATGCATGGCGCCTTTAATTGTGTCTCTCACAAGGTATGTTGATGGTTCTGCAGATGTAATTGACTGACTGGATGTTTGTGCTGTTATTACAGTCTGTATTACTATAGTTTCTAGTGTGGGGGATGTTGGTGGGTGTACGCAGCATATACAGGTGTGTGGGGCTTGCATTTCTACATATTCCATATATATGTGTGTGGGCTCCGTCCCTAATTTAAGAGCTATCAGTTAGTAGACTTATGTTATGGGATTTTACATTGGGCCATTGTTAATTGGTTTCTATATAGTATGCAGGTGAGGTTGATACTTCCATACCTCCAGAATTGCAGTGATATTTAAAGGGATATGTCTAAATGACAGCTATCCCGTGTATTTCTGTCCCAGATATTTCCAGTCATTGCGGTTGTGTTAGTAACAGAACCTCTTTGCTATGGGTTGCCACCTTTTCATATGGCCATTGTTGGACACTTGCAGGACACACAGCGGTGTTTACAGGCCGATACATAGCCACGGTCAGTACACAGGATAGCACATACTTTTATCCTCAATACATACCTATTGTTGTGGGACTTTGGCTACTTATCATATTGCATGTAACATTTACGTTTCTTACATACAGGCATAACTATTTAATGCAACTATTACATAATATATGGGACATATTAATGTCCTACAATCTCAGACATTTGCCCTTTGTTATGTTTTATGTCAGGTCACACCTGCCCAGGGAGGGGCTGTCCCTCCTAATGTGGGATAGGTGGTAACCGTATGCCTACAGCTAGCTATACCCACACCTACCATAATGATCTACCTCCGAGTTGGCACTAACAGACACACGATGCGGACACACACACACACACACAAATTACAGTCACACGGAGATGCACACGGCACCCTCAACACACACATACACAGACTACGGCACTCACAAACACAGTTGAACACAGTACCTACATGGACCACAACACCGGCAGCGGTAACTACATGTTCCTTCATATCGTCATACTATTACTCGCAGTTGTACTGTTCCGTAAACTGTGTTCTTTCGGTCTTTCAGCCTCGTGGTTATGCGTGTCGGTATGTTACACATTCCATAGTTGGCGGTATCCTATTTATTTGTACCTCCAAGGTGTTATGAATGTTGTTGACCTATCTATATATATTTGCAGATATCGTTGAATCCATATATATCAACATATATCACTCTATCGCCCTTTCTATCTGTATTATATATATGTATATATGTGTACATATCTATATATATCTATATATATATATATATATATATATCTGACAGGGAAAGTGACAGGCAAGCTGCACCTTTCATTGTGTACTTGTCAGTGCATACTGTTTCCTGGACTCTGCATGTTTGTGTCTGTACCTGTCACATTACACACCAGCCATAGGTTAGGGTTACCAGCTGTCCCACTTTGCGAGGGACAGTCCCTCTTTGGGCAGTTGTGTCCTGAAAAATATTTGTAAACATGGCAAATGTGCTGAGATTGTAGGACATACTTATTTACTATAGTTTATGTAATAGTTGCATAAAACAGTTATTCTGTATCTGAACCACCTATATGTTATAGAAACAGAATAAGTAAGTAAGCATTACAAGAATAAGCATTTATCTAGGCAAAACAGTGAAGTTCTGATTTTCGTATTGGCCGGATGTATGTGTCGGCCTGCAGACATCTGACGTATGTCCCACATTGGTCATTTGCAGAGGTGGCAACCCTACCATAGATACATCTTGGGTAGCAATAATTTTAGGTGATTCTATACATGATTGCGTGTTCTACTCCTGGCAGTGGTCGTTTTACCCTTCAGAGCAGGCGCTATTAGTACAGGGGTGAATAATGCTGGTTTCACCTGTTCTGGACATCATTGACCATGATCTGTGCGATATTCGGAGAAGCTTATCCCTGTTTCGTGCATATCCGTATAGTCATATTTAAACATCGCTTACCAGCAGTGGGCAATGCATATTCCCACTAACGTGTGCTAAACATGATCTGATGACCTGCATCCGACATGCATTACTCGTGCCTTCGGGATTACGTTACATCCCTTGCAGGACGTGGGACCGGGAACATGCACGACGGTCACTGCATTTAACACATGGATATCTGGGATATGTATACGTGTTATGTCGTTTTGTACGTGGAGTATACTACGGTTGTTACTCCATACTGCACTCACATGGGTAACTCAGTTAGTTTACATATTGATGAGTCCAGTTAATTGCGTGTCCATGTGATGTTTACTAGATGTGCTCTGGCATTGGGTATGTATATCACAGTGAGCCACACATGATACTGTGCTGCACCTTCAAACGACCGTAGGTGGGGCATGCTGGGGTGACGAATACCTGTCATGGGTACAACCCATGCCTTGACACAACATCCATGATTTTATTATGTGGAGCCCCTCATTAACGCAGCAGGGACTCCATGATGAGTGTGTGCAGAACAGTGCTTACACACATGTGCTCCCGCGATTGCCTCTGCTCCACTAAGCGACAGTTGGTTACTCAATGTTATGGTGACAGTGGACACTGTTTGCTCCATTTGGTGTATGGCCTCTGACAATCGGCCGTGTACCTACCGATGTACCCGGGAACCTATACACACAGAATCACCATATGCTGATAGGCGCATGTACTGTTCAGGTGTTGACATTCCGTGTTCCAATAGCTGTTGTGTGTACAATGTTTGAGGGCTGCCTATGTAGGATTCACACAGTGGGCCACCTATACATTACAATTTACAGGTGGTCGTGTTTGTATGCCATCCATTTTACTGTGTGTGCAGGTGGAGAGGTGTGTCAGTCCGTAGGGGCCTACACTGTCAGAGCATGTGCTATACGTTCCCTCTTTGCCAAGGCGTAGGCATATTGGGCATGCCTCCATCTGCCTACTGGGGCTGGCACAGTGTGTTCGTGGTCTGAATCCCTCTGTGCCTGTGATGGCCTTAGCAATTGCAGTGGGCTATGAGGGCCTTCACCATTTTGTCCCTGCTGCAGCTGTTTCCGCAGGATCATATTATGTAGCATGGCACATACTATGACGATGTGGGCACACATGCCTGGAGAGTACTGCAAGGCTCCACCAGATGTGTCCAAGCACCGGAACCATGATTTCAGCATCCCGAACACATGCTCTATGATGATTCTGGTTTGTGCATGTGCCTCATTATGGCGTTCTTGCATGGGTGTGTGTGCATTTCTGATGGGAGTCATCATCCACGGCTCCAGTGCATAGCCAGCATCCCCCACAAGGTGGCCATGTGGAATGTCCCCCCTGACAAATACCTGATACAGCTATGAGGCATGCCAGATATGGGAGTCATGGTACCTTCCAGGGCTGCCAGCACACACATCCAGGATAATGCCCTGGGCATTGCACACGACCTGGCAGTTGATGGAATGGAATCCCTTGCAGTTTATGTAGTGCCTACCATGCTCACCGGGTGGTGACTTGACTTGTATATGCATGCAGTCTTTCTCACCCAGTACCTCCGGGTAGTGTGCCACACAGTGAAAGTGACGCATATTGCTGGCCAACTCCTCCTGAGTTTGGGGGAAGTATATATGCTCATTGGCATGTGGTAACATGGCATCCAGGAACTGGTGTAGTACCCTGGATGCCGATGGCTGTGAGATCCCCATTATATCTCCAGTTGGCCTTTGAAAGGTACCTGTGGCTAGTATTTGCAAGCTTACACATACCTTCGTGTCCACTGGGATGGGTTCCCCTCTGTTGTTTCTGGTTCTCAGGTGTGGCTGGCACAGCTCCACTATTTTCTGTAAGATGTTCCTGTCCACCCTGTAACGCTCTACTATCTACAGATCATGTAGCTCCTGGCAGGTTACCCTTGGTCTGAACACTCTTCTCCTCCTCCGGGGCCTTGGTGGTTGGCGGCAGCCTCCTCCACAACACCGTCAGTCTCTAACACATCCTGATGAATCACAGCTATGGCAGCTCCCAGCATGTACATTTTAAAAGTTCCCCGTGTGTTTACACCTATGGTGCAGTGTTTGGGAATACACAGGTGTGTGTAGGGTGCTTTCACACTTTATACTATTGTGCTGTGAACACCGATGATGTCATAGGGTGTGTATGTATGATCGTAGCTACAGGGTATCATATGTGTTTTACTACCGGAACTACTATTGTGGTGCCTTTGGTGTTGAATTACATTTGGCTGCCGTGGATTACCTCTTGACCTTCCCTTTACATTTCTGCATGTTCCACCTACCATTTTCTGGCATGCATCCAGCAGCCTGCTTTCATTTGTACTTTCCTAGACCAGGCTTATCTTGCGGAATGTGTGCTATTGCCGGTCTATTGTCGGTTTGCTTTGCTCTGCTATGACAGATCTCCTATCTTTGCAATCCAATGCCTCCTCTCCTTTCTTTGCATTCCAATGCCTCCCCTATCCTGTTTTGCAGGTTTCTGCGAGCAGACTTGTTAGCTGCCGTTGACTGGCCACCGTGGGGTGATTGGTGTTAATTGCTCATTAGTACTCCAATTACCCTACTTCGGCATTTCCTTCTTTTCTTCCCCTGACCTTCCTGTTTGTGCTATTGTTCGCGGCGCATGCATCCGCTTACCGGGTTTCGGGCACGTTTTTGTCCCCGTACACATGCACTTTCGGGCACCATGTGTGCTCTCAGCTAAATGATTCTATACCTTCCTCCCCACCCCTGTCCTGCAGCTTTACTTAGCAACGGCCAGGCCAGATTTGCATTGCTACAATGTGCTTACTGCTATGGTGGCACACCCCTCTGCTGATGTCATGTATCTTCTCTGAGCCACTCCTCAGTGTTATAGCACTGCGCCGTATGGTACAACCTTCATCCGGCGGGACATTTGCGATTCAGTATTACCTGCCTCATTTGCATGGCATTGACTACTAATTCATAGTTACCGTGCCGTACACTGCCACAGGCCCTTAGCAACCCTTGCACCTTGGTTGTGGTGTTCCATGCCTAGCATTGCATATTATGGTGTAAACCTGATTTGTATTACATTGCGATTTTATGACATTTTTATATAATTTCTTTATGTTCCTGTTTGCGCACACATGCCCTGCGGTTGTACTGTGCGTTACTGTGGACATGACATTAAATGTTGTTTTTTAGGTGCTGTGCATCTTTTCTTATGCCATTGGCTGTGTATTTAGCTATTGGCATATGTTAACTTTGTAATACATGAGTCTGGTCTGCTTCCATAGCTCCGATGTTCTGTTTGGGAAAATGTAAACCGTGTTTTTTTGGTTTACATTTCCGTGGGCTTACGCTATACCTGCACCACTTCATGAATCGCTATCTGCCTTCATTTGCATGGTGCGACACTGCACATGGGGTGATTAGCATACCTATGCCGTGGGCTGCGCAGTTCTGGCATATGCCGGTAGTGTACGTGGAATTGGATCGTACCTGAATCGCTCGATGGCCATATTTGGCATTATTCTGCCTACGCTACACCTGCACCTGGTGCAAGCTTCATGAATCCCGGGGTGTGAGTGTGTAAGTGTTGAGAATGGTGATGTTTGTATGTATGCAATGTGTGCTTGTGCGAGGGGAATGTAGATTGTGTAGTGGTGGGTTTTGTGTCTGTGTCATTTTTAGTGCCACCTTGGGGTTGTTGTATATATAAGTTGCGGGGTGTGGGGGGTGCAGCCCCCCACATGGAGGGATCCCCTGCTTATATGTAGGGTAGGTGTGTGTATTTATGTTGTTTTGTTTGTTTGTTGTAGTGTGGGGAGAAATGTGTATGTGTGTGTTTGTGTGGTGTAGGGTGTGTTTAAAAGTTGCGGTTTTGAATTTCGCGGTTTTGGGGTTTTGTTATTTTGATTTTTCAGCTTTATAGTCTCGAGATACTGAAATTCGACATTTCAGTATTTCGAGATTACAGAGTGAATCCATGTAAAGCACATGTGTAGTTAATGGGCCCATGTTGTCAGTTGGGAGTACTTTCACTAAGTAAAGCACATATGTGGTTAATGGAGAAGTGTTAGCAGCTGTGATTACTGTACCTGTGTAAATCACATGTGTGGTCAATGGGCCAGTGTTACCAGCTTTGAATACTGTAACTATGTAAAGAACATGTGTGGTTGATAGGCCTGTGTTACCAGCTGTGGTAACTGTACCTGTGTAAAGCACATGTGTGGTAAATGAGCTTGTGTTATCAGCTGTGGGTATTGTAACTATGTAAAGCATATGTGTGGTTGATGAGCCAATGTTATCAACTGTGCGTACTGTATCTACATAAAGCACATATTTGACTAATCAGCCACTATTATAAACTGTAGTTACTGTAGCTATGTAAAGCACATGTTTGGCTAATGGGCTATTGTTACCAACTGTGGGTACTGTAGGTCTGTAAAGCACATGTGGCTAATAGGCCAGTGTTACCAGCTGTTCACTGTAACTATGTAATACTCATGTGGTTGATGGGCCAGTGTTACCAGCTGTGGGTACTGTAGCTATATAAAGCACATTTGTGGTTAATGGGACAGGGTTACCAACTGAGGTTACTTTAGCTATGTAAAGTACAAATGTAGATACTTGGAGAAAACATGTTCCCCAACATGGTTAATGTGGTTATATAAACAATTGGCTTGTGGTTAATTGGGAGCTCTAACTGACACAGTTAATGAGGAGTTCTTCCTGACATAGATAATGTCATTATTTGAACAATTAGTGTGGTTAGTTTGGGAGGTTAATCTCCGAGGTATTTAAAATATAGATTTGTAGGGAATCAATGTCATTCAAGTATGAGATACTCCTTCACATTAGTAAAATGACTATTGGGAGAAAACTTGTCATTCACAGGGCCTACTCCAACAACAGTTAATGAAATTAAGCAAAGCACAAATGATGGCCATGAAAGATTATTCATTACTTGATTAATGTTGCTATGAAAAGAACAGATGTGCATAATGAAGTGGAAAAATGATCATGGTTAATGAGGCTGTATAAATAATAGGAGTTATTGATGGGGTCTCTAACATGGTTACTTTGACTGAGTAAAGAAAATATACAATAGGTTCTTGAAGGATGGTCAGTAATATTGTTAATGTACATATGTTAAAACAGGCAGATATGATTTATTAGGAGGTTACCTTGACATAGCTAATGTGACTATGAAATGATCTGATGTTACTTCCAGAGGTCAGAGTACAGTTAAAGCTACATTTTATCACAATAGCTGCTTGCTAATCAGCTTCAAGAATCTGCCTGTTTGAACATGTACACTGTGCTCCTTGCTGGCAAAGAAAGAGTGGTGTGACCAAATTGCATGATTGAATTACATGCTTAAACTTCCTTTCAAGCAGGAACAGTGAGATTATTTGAAAGCACTCAAAATCCCTTGGATCTGCTTTGCAGCTATTCATGTGTTCTAACGTACCTAACTACTATGATTTAGACACAGCACTATGAATTTTTCTCAAAGATTTGTCCTTGCTCTTCCTACATTTTACTTATTTTCTTCATAAAGTTAGACCTGTTAAAGAGTACATACATTATTATATAACTAAATAAGCATCTGCAAAGATTCCTTCTTACTAACTATATGGGTCTAGTAGCTGAAAATTTTCTCTTTGGAAAAATAAGAATGTCTTCCTGTTTTTACTCACTGCCATGCTTTAGAAAGATAAATACTATAGTTTTTAATATTCAGAGTTTTACAGGAGCTTAAAGTATGACTGAGTGATTTCAGTTTAATTGAAAGAAATACACAATCTAAGACTGAGAGAACAGTAACCTAACAGTTTGTCTGCTATAGTGTGAGTTCTGTTAAGTGGTATAATTGTTACATGATTCGATTATGCTGTAACAGACTGAAATGGCTATGATTTACCGGGTTAGTGTTTTTGAACTAGATGTTATTGTTGATAAGGCTTGCCTGCAGGGCAGATATTTTTGTCCATGAATGTCTGCCCCGTGGCATGACGGGATAGGTAGATATTTTGGATGTTGCTAGGGAGTGTTGCAAATTGGCTGTGATGGGTGTTAGATAAGGTTTATAGCTGAAGAAAAAGTGAAAGAAGTGTGTCAGCAAGTAGGATATAACTTAATTGGTAAAGGGAGAGGAAGTGAAAAGGGATATTTAAGGGAAGTACTGTGGAATTGTTGAGTATTTGTAAAGGTTACATTATGTGTCAGTACTCAGGTAACCAACTGTGGTGTCTGGTACTGGTGTTGGTGGTGTATTTTTTATGGGAAGTTGGATTTTCTGTTTTGAGTAGGTCGCAGGTAGGTTTTAGCTGTGCTGTTAGAAAAGGTATAGTTGGTTTTCTAGTGGTAGAGGTTAGGCAGACAAAGTAGTGCCAGATGTTTTGGAGTAGGAGGGAAGATGGTGGTTCAGGCTAGCAATCCCTACTGTCCCACCCATTTCTGGCTGTTCCTAGGATTTGAGAGGAGAGACTGAAAGACTGGACGGGGTTCTAGAAATGGCCACCTTGCTCTCTGGGTGGTAGAGAGGCTCCCTTTGGTCTTCAGTCATGTAGACTGTGAGCTGCTTCATTTCAGACACTTTTTTTTAGAAAAAAACAAAACAAACCAAAACAGATAAACAAACAAAAACAAACAAACAAAAAAAGGCTAATTGTGTGTTTGGAGATGTGCATGACTAACACAGAAGGGGAGGGACCGGGACCTATTGTGGTAGAAACAGGTAGTTTATGTTGCTTGGCTGTGCAGGGCGTGGGCTGAGTGGGTGTAGGGTTGAGGAACTCAACGGCATCAGGGCTGAGTGTGAATGTGACAGGTTGAGGGTGGAGCAGTGGTGGCGGGTGCTTTCAAGAGTCCAATTTCTTCATGATATGTTCAGATTTTGCTGCATCAATTTGAGTTGCTTCTTATCAAGTAGTGGTTTTGCAGACGCTGCTGGGGATTAGTTGACAGATGCCAACAAAAATGGAAGAATCAATACAAAACATTTAATTAATCTGATTTGCAAGCAAGGATGTGCAGATTTAAAATCAATCATTCATTTGAGCTGTTTTCCCCCTGCCATGTTGGCTTTACCCAGGAAAACTGCTCTAAGAGGTTTCAGAGGTGTCCTTGGTGGAGTATTTGTCCTTGTTATTATGTGGACTGCTGCAAAGGTTGAGCTGCAGATTCTCAGTCTGTGGCAAGGGTGTCAGAACCATATTGTTGGGGGGGGGGGGGTGAGTGCACCCAACTTTCAACAGACTAATGGAGTATATATATATAAGACACTGAGGATTACAATCAGTAGGTAATGCCAGCCATGAGATTGTTATACTTCTTATTGTTCAAAACAGTGAAGGTTGAAGACACAGCACAGCTGTCAGAAGAGGCATAGGCAATTTTCAGAAGAGTATGTGAGTGTGTGTGTGTGTGTGTGTGTGTGTGTGTGTGTGTGTGTGTGTGTGTGTGTGTGTGTGTGTGTGTGTGTGTGTGTGTGTGTGTGTGTGTGTGTGTGTGTGTGTGTGTGTGTGTGTGTGTGTGTGTGTGTGTGTGTGTGTGTGTGTGTGAACATAAGCAAGAGTAATTATGAGAGTGCCCAAATGAGCAAGTATAAATGTGCCATTACACAAAAGTATGTGTGTGTGTGTGTGTGTGTGTGTGTGTGTGTGTGTGTGTGTGTGTGTGTGTGTGTGTGCGCCTGTGTGTGTGTACGTGTGTGTGTGTGTGTGTGTGTGTGTGTGTGTGTGTGTGTGTGTGTGTATGTGTGTGTATATACAGTGCAAGCAGTAATTCACATATAGTAAAGCCATCATTCCAGCCATTTCAGGCAGTTTTTGTTCTCAAAAAAATATGCTTAGTTTTCTCCTGGGTGCTCTGCACAAAACGCTGGGGGTAGGTGATTTATAAAGGCAAATGGCAGTTACAGAATCATTCCTGATTCAATAATTAATGGGCGCAGGATCTGTGAAAGTGTCATATGGCTATTATATCTATATGATTCCTTCACAGTCAAAGGTAATGTACTCTTATAAGCTGGACATTATACTGGGACAGTGTGTGTTTTGTAACAAAAACCTCATTACAAAATCTTTCATTTTTATATTATGAACTCATTGTTGAGCTCAAATATGGCCTTTATATGCAGCTGGTAAGTGCAGGTCTTCAGAGGGATTTTGTTGTCATGGTCTGCCACTCTGCTTGCTGTCCACCTGGGTGCAATTTACTGCACTACAAAAGGGCTGGGAGCAGCTGATGTATGAAATAAAGTGGCTGTTATAGAATCATTGATTATTGATACAATTTGTTGAGGCAGGTGACTGTATCTATCAAAGACCGATATGACCAGTGCATTTGTGTGACTCCTTCTCAGTCAAAGGTAATGTGCCAACTCAGAAGGGGACAGTCTTGTTGGGGAAATGCTTGTGTTTTATACTAGAGTTGAATTTTTTCTAATGTGAACTTCTTTTGAAGAGCTGACATATGGCCTCTTACATACAGCTAGCAAAGCCAGCATTTTAGAGGGCTTGTATTGTCAAACTCCCGCACTGTGCTTGGTTTCTACCTGCGGAGTATTTGATCTCTGCATAAAAGGACAGGTGCCAATGATATATTAAAGAAAATAGTTCCAGGATCACCTCAGATTGATTGTTGTTATAGTTTGTGCGGTTGATAGAATCTGTGACACAGATGAAAACTGTACATGCCCATATCAATGGAACCCATATGTATGTGCATTTTGTAGCTGAATGCCATAGGTTCATAGGTAAGCACTAGGCTAGGTGCCCTTGTTGACCATTAACCAGTTTCACTTTTTTTGTGCTCAAAATAACAATATCCTTTCCAATTTGGTTATAGACTGACCTTACCCATCCATCCCATGGTCGCTAATTATATATTTATATATACATACATATATATATATATATATATATATATATATATATATATATATATATATATGGTTTACTATCATAATTTTGAAAATAAAAAAAAAAAGTGTACTTATTAGCGAATTCTTTCGCCGAAAGTACACAATACCGAATGTCCCTAATGTCGGAAAACAGCTGTTAATGTCGAAAATGTCGCTCACGACATTTTCAACACTTAACACCAATCCCACCCTTCCCTTAACTCCCTAACTAGCTAGCCTAACATCCCATTTATGGTGGGGGGCTGTGCCACCCACACCGCCCTAACTTAATATTCCAACTCCGAGATCACACTACAGTGAGGAAAGGGATGTATTTCCCTAACCGCACTGTACCACGATCCCTTTATGTGAGCGAATGTTATAATTGCAAATGCACCAGTCCATTCGCAATTATACCATTCACTCACGTAACCTGCCGAAATATGAAGTATTCGAACATCTGTTGTTCGAATACTTCATAGCCGTGCAATTGCACAGCTAAATTTTAATGATAAACCTATATATATATATATATATATATATATATATATATATATATATATATATATATATATATATATATATATATATATATATATATATATATATATATATTTATATATATATATATATATATATGGGTCTACTTTATTTGCCCAAACTTCCATTTGCCCGACACCCATTTGCTCAAGACCAAATGACCGAAATTTTATTTGACCGACACTTCATTTGACCGGTACTTCATTTGACCGACAAGTATTGTTGGCCAGAAAATGGGATATGCCCCCTTCCCCAGTGTAGTGCGACCCTGGAGTTAGAATATATAGTTAGGGGGGGTTTGGGGACACAGCCCCCCACAATGGAGGTGTGGGGGCAAAGCCCCCCACTTAATTTCACATTATATTGTTTAGTTTTGCTTTAATATTGCTTAGTAAAACAAAAGTATGTGGGGGGGCTTTGCCCCCCCCAACTATATATTCTAACTCCAGGGTCACACTACACTGGGGAAGGGGGCATATCCCATTTTCTTGCCAATAATACTTGTCGGTCAAATGAAGTGTCAGTCAAATGAAATGTTGGTCAAATGAAATTTCGGTCAAATGGGGTCGGGCAAATGGGTATCGGGCAAATGGAAGTTTGGGCAAATAAAGTAGACCCATATATATATATATATATATATATATATATATATATATATATATATATATATATATATATATATATATATATAGATATATATATAGATATATATATATATGTATATACAGTAGTCTAAATAAATTGCCGTGATGCTTTTTGTGATTAAAGAGAAATGGTAATGTCTTGCTTGGTACCACTAGTAGTCTCATGTGGTCATTTGGATACTGTGGTTTTGCTTTATGTTTCACCAAATCATGCATTTTGCATTTTTTTCAACCTGACCAACAGTATGTATCTCAGTCATATCATTAGTGTGCTCTTATGAAAAAAGAACCAAAAGTTGTTGTTGTTGTGTCTTTCGGCTTTTCCCAGTTAGGGGTCGCCACAGCGGAACTCCAGTCCGCTAATGATTGGCAGTTGATTTTTACATACCGAGTTGCCAGCCCTGGCACACAACCTTCAATGAAGGAACACCCATTCACGCATGTCTCCACGCAGAAGACGCTCTAGCTGAGAGTCGAACCGGACAGCGTCTTACTGTGAGGCGACAATGCTACCTCAGCACCACCAAGAACCAAAAGTAATACTATTATATAGGAAAAAGTAGTATTTTTTGTCACTTTTATATTAGATCAAAGTACACATATTCTACATGCTTTGACAGGCCATGTGCATATTTCAGATTCTGTTGTTTGCTTCTCTTAAATAAATAAATGCCCTTTTACATTCTTAAGTCCCACTGTACCTTCCTCCTCCCTGCCTTCAGAAGCTTCTGGCACCTCTGGCCTGTGGGACGTACTTCCTTCAGAGGATGGAAAAATGGCTGAAGAGGTGGTGCAATTACCTCCTAACAGTCCCTGATCTATAGGGAAGTCTCTGAGTTTGTCTCAAAATATGCCCTTTCCCTTCTTAATTAATCTTAAGACTGGTAGGCTTGTGAGACAAAGTATTGGATTACAGTCAATAAATAATGACAATAACTGGTGCATACATCTTTAATCCAGACAATGCATATTAATTCATGTTCTCTTATTCTGTCAACTTAAGTTAATAGCACTCATATTTTTAATTAAAAATTAAAAAGAAAATAGGTGTCCCAAATTGCCCAGATTTTTATGGATTTGCCTCTGAATCTGGAGGTAAGAGACTGAGAGCTGAAATTGCATGGCTGGAATCTTATTAATAGTGACAGACAAGCAGTTCAGTGTTGGCAATTGTAGAGTGAGTTATTATTAGCAAGTGCGTTCACCCTCCACACTAATCCATCTTTAATGGGCTGAAGAGAAAAGATTGGAGAACAACTGTCATCCTCCAGTGATCACAGCTCCTTAACCTTCCACATCCAGAATCTGAAAATAAAATACCGACCCAAACGTCTTTTGTTCAGACCTAAAACTCCTCAAAATGTAGCCAGACTACAAGGTTAGCTTGCCTCTACTGACTAGTCCCGAGTCCTATGCCTCTCCAATGCTAACATTGCTGTCTCCAAACTCTCAATATCCTATTTAACCTTCAAAACGTAAACATTTCCATAATTACTAGGCACTTTAAGCATAACATAATTGACTGGTTCACCAAAGAGCTGGAAAGGCTAATGCAATTCAATGTTTAAGCCTGAAAAATATGGGAAAATGACTCCACTCCAAACTCTAGGGAGCATTGTACAAAATTGTGGAATCTTACTAAGGGAGATTTGTCTTGATTTGAGATGGGTGGTTTTATGGTTAAATTTAGCTAGTTTAGTAAGATTTCACCAAAATGTGAAATGTTACCAGACAAGCTATAAGTAATCATAAAACTACCTAACTTAAATCAAGACAAATATCCCTTAGTTACACCCCCCCCAAACAATTCTGCGTGAGGTGAACAACATCTCTGGTAGAAATTGCCCTAAACCATCTTCCTCTCTAGACTATATTCCTTGCTTTTCTGGGAGTCCCTCCCCTACAGACCAAAACATTATCCAGTGTACCTGCTCCTCCTTCCACCACAGCACTGCCCACACATTCAAACCCTAATCCCCAAGAATACGTTCCTCCTTTTAATTTTCCATAATCATAAGCAAACAAATCCCTCCTTTACTTGAACAGATACCACTAGACTCTCCCACTGGGCTGGATTATCTTTGCATTTAGTTCCTCTGTCACTGCTGAGAATACATACTGACCATAATAAAACACATTCAGAATTTCAGCCTAACAAACAGTACCATGCCCACTATTTGGAAACTGCCCTTTGTCACACCAGCTTGCTAAAGATTCCAAACGTTCCCTAGCTGTGTGGTTCCATCTCATATCCATCCTCCTCAACCTTAGTAAAATCCTTGAAAACTCATTTGCATCCAGCTTACCTCCTACTTTGACAAGTACCACTTATTATCAACAAAACAACATGGTGTTTGGGCAGGTAGAAGTGACATGACTGCTCTCTGGACATTTGCAGATGACATATACACCTACACAGCTAAAGGTAACTTCACTAGGGCAATCTTCATTGATTGATCAAACTTATCAAAGACATCAGTTACCTGTACTTCGCTAGCTCACTTATAAGACATCAGAATATGTTCAGAAACCACTATCTGGTTCAAAGATTTCCTCACAAACCAACCGGTCAGAATTAGGAAAGACTCTCCTTGACTGAGACAGCCATCACTCAGTCAGGTGTACCTCAGATTTCAATTCTGGCCCTTTGATATTTTCCGTTTCCATAAATAAATTACCAATTGACATCCCTTGACAGCAACTTCTCTTTTATGTTGATGACATGGTTATCTATTGATGTAACTCTACAGATCATTACCCAAAACTAGGTATAAGAAATGTTGCTACAACTAAACACATGGCTGTACACACACAAAAAATTCTGCTTAATCTAAAAAAATAAATAAATAAAAATATCCATGCTGTTTGGCAAGAGGTGGGACTTTCTAAAGCCAATGCTACACTCCATATCAAAGATCTTGACAACAGCCACATTGAATACACTACTTCAGTGAGATACCTTCGACTCTGGCTTGAACAGTCTCTCAGTTTACAAGACTACATACAGAAACTCAGAACAAAAGTTAACAACTTACTATTCTGGGCCGAAAGGATATTTCATTTCATATCACAACCCACATGGGCAGCTATAGTCAAAGTGGTACTAGTTGCTCTTCTTGACTATGGCCCTCCCCTGTTTGTCACTGCCATAAAGAAATATTACTACCTTACAAACACTCTCAAACAAAATCTATTTCATACAAACTCCTCTTCACATGAACATCATTGTGACACCCTTCAAAAGGTAAACTTGCTACCCATTCAAGACAGTGCTAACCTCCTTCTTGGCTCCATTCTCTTCATACCCTTCCACCAAGATACCTCATCATATCTCATAATGAGACTTATCACAAACAACCTTAGAAACCAAATCTCAGTTTGTCTTAGTTCATAGGTTCATAGGTAGGTACTAGGCTATTGGCTCTAGGGCCTATACAAGCCTAGCCAAAAAGGTACCCTAGCTTTCGCCACCCAAGAAAATTATTTTCCTGTGCCCCTGTCAAGCAGAACCACAGAAGTGATCCCTGGGGTGAATTTCCTATTACCCATCCAATCTTTAATATTTTTCTCGAAGCGTGCTAATGAGGAGATCTGTTTGACATAGATAGGTAGTCTGTTCCAGAGTATGGGAAGTCTCTGGGACAGGAATCTATCCCTCCAGCATGTTCTATTTATTGTGGCGACAAGGTTTAGGTCCCTAGAGCATATAGCTTGGAGGGATTGAGATTTCTTTAAGTGGAGCATGTCCAACAGCTCTGGGTTTGACATAGCTTTGTATGTTAGGCAGAGATCGCCTCTGAGTAGGCGATATGCGATGGAGTAAAGCTGGAATTTTTTTAGTCGGTCTGTGTAGGGCATCTGTTTGAGGCCAGTAATCCTCTTTGTGAGGTATTTCTGCAGCCTTTCCAGTTGTTGTAGATGTCTTGTGAGGTACATACCAAAAGGTGCATTGTACTCTATAATGGGTCTAATGAGTGATGAGTAGAGGGGAACAATGATCTATTTTTTCTGGATGAGAAACCTTTTGTGATGAGGTGTGCCACGTAGAAGGATTTCCTGACCAATATGGCAATGTGATTATCAAAGGAGAGACTACTTTTTAAATAAAGATATTTAAAGACTAGTCTTTAAATATCTTCCTCAAAATTACATTCCAATCACCACAGCTTCACCATTATTGCCCCTAAATTGTTAACATTGCTTCCACACTACCTCTCTGAAGTCATAGACTGTAAACACTTCAGACCTCTGTTCAAACATAATTTATTCAAACATTTTGAATACAAATGTCAGACTGTAAGCCAGATCACCTGTCTACTCATCCTGTATTGCTAACTCTTTCACTTAAACTGCACCCCGTGAACTTCTCTGACTTATAAACTGCATCCCTCTCTACTTTTTCAATTCCTTCATTCATTCCAACTCCCACTTTCCCCCTTTTTAACCTTTAGATCTTCACCTATACTGTACTTTACTTTTACATTACTCATTCTTAGCTTCTAAGCAACCGTGCAAAATGTTACCATCTCACTTGATTACAGACATCTACCTACACTACTGGTTAACAACAAACCTGTAATTAAACAATTATTTGTTTTCTTTTGCAAACTTGTTGAGTTGGAAATCCTCTGCCTTAACATGTAATATTGTATCCTTCCCTCATACTCCGCTGTAGTGATGTGAACATTACTTGTAAATATGAACATGTTCTATATGTTGTGCATGCCTTATTTTATATTCTAGCTTAACTATTTTACTATTTGACTATGTTATTACTACAGTGTTTCTAATCCAGGTTCAACCTGCAAGTGGTCAAAATCTCCCCTAGTAACTAAATTACAATAAAATAAAAGAAATAAAATAAAATAAAACAATGGTGTCTATATTCATTCGCCAAAGTCTAACTTCAGTGAACATCCATTCAGCGACCATGCTTCAACATTGTTATTTCTTCGGCTTTTCTCGGTTAGGGGTCGTCACAGTGGAACACCGGTCCGCTAATGATTGGCAGTAGATTTTCACGGTGCTGAGGTGCTAGCTTGATGCCCAACCTTCAACGAAGGCATGCCCATTCACGCATGTCTTTCGAATGCCACTCGACCACGGGGAGGACATGCAGACTCCATACAGAAGGCGCTCCAGCTGAGAATCGAATGGGAGAACCTCTTGCTGTGAGGCGACAATGCTACCGCTGCACTACCGTGGCTAACAAAAATTGATTCAGTGATTTGCTGAATTTACCAAGGGCAAAGAAGTAGTTGGTCAGCTACTCAACTTTGCCCTTTTCTCTACTGTAGTACGATCTCAGAGTTGGTATATATATATAGTTAGGGGGGTGTGGGGGTTCAATTTAGTTTTGTGTCAGTCCATTGTCTTGCAAGGCAAGTATTTACTTGCCCTTGGTAGATTCAGTGAATCACCAAAATGATTTTCATTGAAGTGCGGTCTCTGAATAGGTGTTCACTGAAGTTAGACTTCGGCAAACTACTATAGACCCAATTAATGGTAATTACTAACCTCTGGCTTTAGTATTAAAAAAGAGGGTACCTGCTTTAGGTTACTAATGTTTTGTTTATTTTGCAGATGGCAGATGTTTAGGAATTTGAAAGGGAAGTGGAACATACATCTCAGGTATCCAGATTTTTGCTTCTCATTTTTGGTCTTTTCTTCATAAAATTTGTGTTTTTTGGGTAAATCATTGAGGATTGAAGTCCCTAAATAATGGCAAACATTTAAGTTTCAGACTTCATACCCTTCAAAAAATACATGCTAATATAAAACCTGTTATTCTAACAACTTTCTAAGTTTATAAGAGATATATTTAAAAATTGTCCCAGTTTTTAGGCCTTTGCTCCCTGTTATTTTTAGCTTTCCCCACATTTCTTGAATTTAGAGTTTGAAAGGCATAAAGCAGAATGATATGCAGGCGAATATTTCCAGCAGGTGTTGAGTCACATTCAAGATGAAGGTGCAGACCAACCCAACCGGTCGAGGGGTGGAAAACACAGTGGGCAGCTCACAGGGTTCCAGTGGTGGAAAACCTTTGGTGAGTGGGAGAGAGAAAGTGGAAGAGTGGAGGAAATACTAGCGTGGGAGATTCAGTGTAGCCTTAGGCCACTGCAGGTAATGGTTTGGGTAATGCTGTTGTTTGTGACTTGGGGAATGTACAGTTAACAGATTGATACCTAATGGGCATATTGCTGGATTTGAATGTGGAAGGTAGGTTGTATCTGCAGGAGTTGCTAAGTGGAAGTAACCTGGAGTCAGGTCAGGCAAGGTCAGCAGGGCAGTCAGGAGTGGAGCAACAGGTCAATTTAGGAGAGGTAGGCTTGATGGGGAAGAGAATAGCTTACTGCAATTCCCTTTGGGGCTACTTGGGCATGAGGATAGTCAAGGTCAAATAGCGAGTGTTTTTTACTGGGGGCCAGCAAGGTGAGCAGGCCTTGCTAACAGGAAGTCAGTGCAGGTTTATTACACAGCACATCCCTGCAGTATTGAAAGAAAAGACTTGCAAGTAAGAATATGTCAATGTGTTTAACTAGTTGGATGTAGATGGAGCTCAAAGGATAGAGTAGGTGTAAGCTCCATGTTTAAAGGACCTAAAAGTACCTTTGCCATTCTTGAGAAAGAGACAAACAGTTAGCTTTAGGGCTTGCACCTGAAACAACTGGGTTTATCTATATGGAACAAGCACTTCCATCATTGAGTATTTCTTGACAATTAAGGAATCTTAAAGACTTAAGAGAGGTAATGTATAGCCCTGATATGATCAACATTTCAGGAAGATAAAGGTCATGGACAAGACTTTGAGGTGGGATTGTAGACATATAGATATGTTGTTAGGGTCGATGATTCCCAGGGAGGGAGTAGTGGCTAAGGGAGCAGTAGACAGAGAAAAAGCATGCTGGGCTTTCAGTTTTGGCCTGTGAACAGGTTTACAAGTAATTGTTAATTTTGTGGTTGGTGGCAGATGCTGGCACAAAGAAGGCTGGCAAGCAGGCCAGAGATTGCTTGCGGAGCAAGAAGGGCACAAAGGGGGTATCAAGCAATGTCAGTTTTAGAAAAAGAGGTATGCTTAGTGCTCCTAGGGGTCAATTGCCATTTTTGGGGGCTGGTGGGCTAGCCAACTCCCCCTCCTCATATTCATGCACATGTGGTGGGTGATTCAGTTAAACTGTATAAGAATCTGTAGCCAGTAAAGGGTTAGAAAATGACAATGCAGAATTAGTAGATAAGGAAGCACTTACAGGTAAAGAGATGGGTCCTTTACTGGCACTGCTATTTCCATCTTATTGGATATCTCCGTTAAGGCAGGTGCCAGAAAGGAAACAACGTGACGAAATTCAGCTAATGCCCATATTGATACAATGGTCTATTTCTGAGTTTCAAATGAAGTCACGCTTTTATTTTTTTTAGCTATTATTATAACAATCAACGTTTTTGGTCAGTCAGTGTGCCTATATATGTAGCAAGCAACACTCCTATCTTATTATTAGAAACATTATGGTCTTTTATTTATGGGGGGTGAACAAAGGACACAAACTCACATGGAAGGGAACTTTCTTATAACATGAGGTGAGACCCCCTGCTCAACTTTTACTCGGTCTTGTACGACACGCATTCTCATTTCCAAGTCACAATTGTGTCAGGAAAATGTAATAGACCTTTTCCCCTTAACCTCTGTAGACTTGGAATTATAAAACTACAGTGAAGGGCTGTGAGAGGCACAATCCCAACATGAAGGGATCATGAAACCTAAGGAATAGCTATAAACAACTCATTCCTTTCCTTTCCTTTGTTTTGTATTGAATCAGTAATGCATATACTTTTGTTGACAGATGCAGTTTGCAATGAATAAAGTCTTGTGGAAGTACTAAAAGCTTCTATGTACATTTATTGTCTGAAGCAGCAGTAGTTTTATCTGTCATGTAATATTCATCTATGTGAACTGTCAAACAAGTACATTTTCATTTATGTGCAATTGGCCAAGTGGTGCAGTGGGCAAGGTGTTTGCCTTTTACCTAAGGTGCAAGCTTTGATTCTCACCACTAGAAAGAGTGTGACTCATTGAGAATATATACTTTTATACACTCAAGTGTGATAGCCATTTCTGTGCATTTAAGATTTTTCGATTGTATCTGCTTTATTTTCTGAAAAAACAAACAAAAAAAAAAACAAAAAAATAAGCTTGTTTCCCACCTTTCTAAGCTAGTATAGTCCAATGTTCAGGTTAGTGCTGAATTCAGGGTTGTGTTACATGTTTCTGTGTTTGCCCATACCTTACTTGGATAGAAGGAAGTTTCTCTGTTCTCCTGTGAGAGAGGGGAGCTTTGAGCAGCCTATCTGTCCCTGGAGGAGTGGTTTCAGCCCAGAAATTAGTAGTTTATTGGCCATTTTGGGCTAATTTCTATCTCTTTCATTTCCCTGCTATAAAACCTGCATGCCGGGCAATGCCGGTTAGCTAGGGTATAACTATTCCCGGCTCCACAAAGTCTACTCTTCAATTTTTCCCTTGAAACTAGACAAACTTTCAACTTAAGCACTCAAACCATTCACTTCTCAGCCTGGCACTTGCTCAAAACTCATAGCAAGCACTAATATACCTTAGCACTATACCCCCTATACCATAGAGAAGGACAGCACTCTCTATTCGACCTTACCACCTAATCAGTAAAACAGTTCACTGTACCTATCCAGGCATGTCCAAGGGGCAGTTTCAGGTGTACTCTCTGGTCCAACTGGTGAATCTGGGCATTTAGAGGCAATGTTACAACTGCCTCGTGTACACAGACAACCCTCTCCTCCTACCACCAAACCCTAATACATGCGAGAGATGCAATTATACAGCCAAACTGGAGGCTAAGCTCTCTCAACCCAAGACTGGACCAGACAGTCAAGAGGAGAAGGAAATTACTTGCATCACACCACCAGTCTCACATAAACCTATGAAACCAGCACTAGCAAAAAACACACATAAATACATGAAAACATACTCAGAGGCTCTAAATAAAAATCTGCAAAGGCAATAGAGACCCCCAAAGCAGACATCCAAGCAACCTCCACCCTCTAACACAAACCATGAAACACATACTTCACAAAACCAGTGTGCCACGCAATCACAGCCCTTAAGGCAAAATAACATACCCAACACACTAGTAATAGGTGACTCTATAGTCAGGCACACTGACGTCCCACTCACTAGGCTGAACAAGGAGAAGGTCACTGTTAGCTGCCTATCAGGTGCCAGGATCCGCCACATAACACAAGCACTCAGGTCACTCCAGAACAAGTACAAATACGACTCTGTCATTGTCCATGTTGGTGTGAATGACCTGAGCGGTACCTCCCTGGACTGCATGAAAAGAGACATGGAAAAGCTCTCTGATCATATAGCCCAGGCTGGTATGACCCTGACCCTGAGTAGCATCCTGCCCTCACCAAGAATGATACCACGGTATAAAGAAAAAATTATCAATTTCAACAATTGGCTAAGCTTCTGGTGTCATTTAAAGGGGATCCAGTGTCTGTCAGCCTGGGATGACATGCTCGACAAGCCACGCTGCTTCACTAGAGATGGCTTGCAGCTGTCACCCTTAGGCTTTCAAATACTGGCCAAGGCTCTTGCCACCCCCATAGTGCCTTTCTTAGCAAGGCTCAAAAGACAATCCCACTGCCATAAATAGCACAAGTAACAAAAAACTGAGGGTAATGCTACTCAATGCCAGAAGTCTAAACCTCAAAATGCATGCACTCGAGGCACTCCTCAGTATGGAGAAAATCAATATATGTGCAGTAACAGGCACCTAGTTTAAGGCTCCAAAGAGCACCCCAGCAGTACCAGGCTACAACTCATACCATACATTTCGGCCACAAAACCTGGACTGAAATACAAAAGGTGGGGGCGTATCCATATTCATCAAGGATACCCACACCTCCAGGTTAGTGGCACAGCATGATGCTTCAGAGATCATCCACGTGCAACTAACAACAGGCAAAACTGCAGTTCAAATTGTAGCTTGCTACAGATCACCCACCATGTCCCAGGACCCCCATTCCTCATTTCTGGAAATACTGGGAAACATAAAGGTCCTACCAAACACCCTGATATTGGGTGATTTCAATTACCCAAACATTAACTGGGAGAACTACTCAAGTACTAACTCCCTTGCCCAACATTTCCTAGAATTTCTAAACTCAAAAGCCCTGGATCAACTGGTCAACATCCCCACCAGAGGTGACAACATATTGGACCTGGTCATCACCAACATGAGTGACCGGTGATCCACACCTGAGATCAACCCCTCACTGGTTAAATCTGACCATAAACTAATTACTCTGGATATCCACATTCCAACCCCACCCCCGGTCAAAGAAACCACTGTGAAAAACTTTTCAAAAGCCAACTTCACATTATTTAAGACCAAGGTGGAAAGTTTCAAAGCTCCCATGCTAAAGGATAATGCTGCCCAAGCAGCAAAATAATTTACTAATGCACTCTACGGGCACTTACAAGAATGTGTGGATCATGCTATCCTAAGCAAAACCAAGACTCACTCCTCCAAGAAAAGGAAACCAGTCTGGTGAACCCCTGCCATAAACAAGCTATACAATAGAAGGAGGAAACTATTACAGAAAAGAGTAAAATCCCAAGAAGGGAAGACATCCCTGATCAGTATCAGCAAGAAATTACGATCCCTCATAAAATCATCCAAGGCGAGCTTCAAAAGAAAAATTGCCAAGGACTCCAAAGATAACCACAAGGCATTCTTTAGCTATGTCAAGAATCTAAGTGGCAATTCTCAGATCTGCTTGGAGTTAGTGCAGAATGGCACAAAATACACTGAACCAACCAATATTGCCAACATCCTGGCAGACAGGTTCAGTGCAAACTTCACTCCCTCTCACCCTCAAAAGGGCCCATAACCATACCAGAAGAATGTAGTGCCCCTGAAATCACAGACACTCAGGTTAAAACAGCCATCTCTAAAGCCAAAAGCACAGCATCAATGGGACCAGATGGTGTCCCAGGCTGTATCCTACACAAGCTCAAAGATGAACTAACCCCTCACCTAAACACACTGCTCAAACTCAGCCTCTCCACAGGCTATGTGCCCATAGAGTGGTGCACATAATGGTTATCCTGCTTCACAAAGGTGGAGCCACAACAGACCATGGAAATTATTGCCTATAAGCCTGACTAGCTTGGTCTGTAAGGCTATGGAGTGCATCATCATGGATCTCATTAACAGTTCGGCTTTGTTAAGGGCAGATTATGCCTCCTAAACCTGGTGGACTTTTTTGAGATAGTTACCAAGGCTACAGATGAGGGGAAAGGTGGTCCGCACAGCCTACCTAGACCTCACAAAGGCCTTCAACACCATTCCCCATTCTGGTATTATAGACAAGCTCACCAGCCTGAACATAAACCCCTATGTCAGGAGATGGGTAGCCAACTGGCTCACGGACAGAACCCACATGGTAAGAGTTACGGGAACTAGGTCTGACTCTAAACTGGTTACAAGTGGCATTCCCTAGGGCTCAGTCCTAGGACCCCTCCTGTATGGCATATACTTCTCAGAAGTACAGGCAAGCAGAGGAGGACTATGGCTGACCAAGATCACAGACGACTGCAAACTAGGCACTATAATTGACTCTTTAGCTGACACAGCCATTCTCCAAAAGACTCTCACTGAGACAGATACTTGGTGTCAGAACCATGGCCTCAAGCCAAATGCCAAAAAGTGCATAGTCATCCCCTTTGGAAAAAACAAAGTCCCCACAAACTACCACATAGGTGGTAGCTCCCTAAATATGGAAGACGTAATAAGGGATCTGGGGACCCAAGTAGATAGTAATCTCTCCTTTGATAATCACATTGCCAAAGTGGTTAGAAAATCCTTCTATGTGGCCCACCTAATCACAAAAGGGTTTGCATCCAGATCAAAAGAGGTCATTGTGCCCCTCTGCGCATCACTCATCAGATCCATCATAGACTACAATGCCCCATTTGGGATATACCTTACAAGACACCTGCAACAGCTGGAAAGACCACAGAAGTACCTCACCAAGAGGATCACTGGCCTAAAACAGATGCCTTATGCAGCTCGACTGAAGAAACTCCAGCTGTACTTGGTTGCATACCACCTACTCAGAGGTGATCTCTGCCTGACATGCAAGGCCATGTCCAACCCAGAATTGATGGACATGCTCCACCTAAAGAAAACCATATCCCCTTGAGCCACACGCTCTAGGGATCTAAACCTCACCACAACAATAAATAGGATGTGCTGGAGGGATAGATTCCTGTCCCAGAGACTTCCCATGCTCCGAAACAAGATTCCAATCTACATTAGGCAGAGCTCCTCGCTAACACTCTCAAGAGAAACCTTGACGAGTGGATGGGAAACAGAAAGTTTGCCCTGGGGATCACTTCAATGGCTCTGCTGGACAGAGGCGCAGGGGAATAATCTAAGGGGGTGGCGAAAGCCAATACATTCTGGCTAGGCTTATAGATGCCTTTGGGCAGATAGCCTAGTACCTACCTATGAACCTATGAATCTATTTATGTGTTGATTAAAGATGCTTCAAATAATTGTTTGTCTGGATGCCTGATTACAAGTAACAGTGCATAGTCAACATAGTATTCACATTGTGGTTGCCATGGTAGAGCACTGAACACAACTTGACCAACTGCAGGCACAAACTATGAAAATAAGCATGCACACATCTGTGCAGTGTGGAAGCAGAGTGTAAGTGTGCATGTGTCCTGTGAAAATAAACATGCACACATCTGTTCAGTGTGAAAGCAGAGTGTAAGTATGCATGTGTCCTGTGAAAATAAACATGCACAAATATGTGCAGTGTGAAAGCAGTGTAATTGTGCATGTGTCCTGTGAAAATAAACATGCACACATCTGTGCAGTGTGAAAGCAGAGTGTAAGTATGCATGTGCCGTGTGAAAATAAACATGCACAAATCTGTGCAGTGTGAAAGCAGAGTGTAAGTGTGCATGTGTCCTGTGAAAATAAACATGCACACATCTGTGCAGTGTGAAAGCAGAGTGTAAGTGTGCATGTGTCCTGTGAAAATAAACATGCACACATCTGTTCAGTGTGAAAGCAGAGTGTAAGTATGCATGTGTCCTGTGAAAATAAACATGCACAAATATGTGCAGTGTGAAAGCAGTGTAATTGTGCATGTGTCCTGTGAAAATAAACATGCACACATCTGTGCAGTGTGAAAGCAGAGTGTAAGTATGCATGTGTCCTGTGAAAATAAACATGCACAAATCTGTGCAGTGTGAAAGCAGAGTGTAAGTGTGCATGTGTCCTGTGAAAATAAGCATGCACACACCTGTGCAGTGTGAAAGCAGAATATAAGTGTGCATGTGTCCTGTGAAAATAAACATGCACAAATCTGTGCAGTGTGAAAGCAGAGTGTAAGTGTGCATGTGTCGTGTGAAAGCAGAGTGTAAGTGTGCATGTGTCATGTGAAAATAAACATGCACAAATCTGTGCAGTGTGAAAGCAGAGTGTAAGTGTGCATGTGTCCTGTGAAAATAAACATGTACAAATCTGGGTAGTGTGAAAGCAGAGAGAGAGAGCGAGAGAGAGAGAGGGAGAGAGAGCGTGAGTGTGTTTGTGTGCCCTGTGATAATAACCATGTACTAATATGCACAGTGTGAAAGCAGAGAGATAAAGAGAGTGTGTGTTTGTCTGCATGCATGTCCTGTGAAAATAAATATTCACAAATATGTGTAGTGTGAAATCAGGGAGAGAGGGAGAGAGAGAGTGTGTATATGTGTGTGTGTGTGTGTGTGTGTGTGTGTGTGTGTGTGTGTGTGTGTGTGTGTGTGTGTGTGTGTGTGTGTGTGTGTGTGTGTGTGTGTGTGTGTGTGTGTGTATATGTGCACATCCTGTGAAAATAAACATGCACTAAAATGTCAAAACATAAAAAGTGAATAAATTAAAAATGCTCCAAGTCAGAACCACGGACTCTTAATGACTTTTATTATAAAATAGATTAAGTGCTTTAGTCCTTTTAAATCTAGGACTTCTTCAAAATCAACGTTTCCCCATCCTTAACCCATTTATATAATCCAAAATCCACTTGAATTGAACACCATATTAATTTAAAGAGATAGTACAAAATTTTTAAAATCACTTAAACACATTAAATCTCTCTACACATAAAACAAAAATCAAATGATAAAAAGCCTTCATAACAAACATTTTTAATACATATTAGCTCTCTAATTTAATATGGGCTGCAAAGAAATATGTTCATTAATCCCCGGAGGATGTGATGCATGTAACTTCAGCTACCGTCTAACCTCCCTCTCTTATAAAATCTCACCATTGTCTTCTTCCCTGTGATTTGCCTTAATGTGGTCCAAAATTGCAAATTAAAATTTTTTGAAATTAGGGTATACTTTAGAATGCTTAAATAATGCATTATTTTCATTCTTTTTTCCAATATGATATAAGTGTTCATAAATTCTCTTTCTTAATGCCCATTTGGTTTTACACACTTAAAAGGCTGGACATGTAGAGCATTTAGCTAAATGAGTCACTTTGCAAGTCTGGCAGCTCCCTTTTCTAAAATTGATTTTTGACCTTATTCTATTTTCTAGGGTAATGTAACTTGATTCTAAAATATAATTACACTGAGCTCAACACCCACACTTTTTAGTCCCTATACTTTGTTTCTTACTCACAAAATTCATTTCTCTCAGAACTTCCTTTAAGATTTAATCCTGTCTTAAAAATAAAGGCTTTTTATCATTTTACTTTTGTTTTATCTGTGGAGAGATTTAATGAGTTCAAGTAATTTTAAATATTCTGTACTGTCACTTTAAATTAATATGGTGTTCAATTACAGTGGATTTTAGACTATATAAATGGGTTAGGGATGGGAAAACATTGCTTCTGAAGAAGTCCTAGATTTAAAAGGACTAAAACACAATCTGTTTTATAATAAAAGCCATTAAGAGTGCATGGTTCTGACATGGAGCATTTTTAATTTATTCACTTTTTATGTTTTGAGTTGTTGGAATGCTTTGGTTTAGAGTATATGCACTAATATGTGCTGTGTGAAAGCAGAGAGTGCATGTGTTTGTGGGTATGCGTGTCCTATGAAAATAAACATACACTAATCTCGTGCAGTGTGAAAGCAGAGTGTGTGAGTGTGTGTGTGTGTGTGTGTGTGTGTGTGTGTGTGTGTGTGTGTGTGTGTGTGAGACCTGTGAAAATAAACATGCACTAATACGTGCATTGTGAAAGCAGAGAGAGAGAGAAAGAGTATGTGTGTGTGTGTGTATGTGTGTGTGTGTGTGTGCATGCATGTGTGTGTGTGTGTGTGTGTGTGTGTGTGTGTGTGTGTGTGTGTGTGTGTGTGTGTGTGTGTGCACATGTCCTGTTAAAATAAACATGCAATCATCTGTGCAGTGTGAAAGCAGAATGTGAATGTTTATGTGTTCTGTGTCAATAAACATGCACTAATATGTGCAGTGTGGAAGCACAGAGACTTTGTGTGTGCATGTGTGTGTCCTGTGAAAATAAACATGTACTAATATGTGCAGTGTGAAAGCAGAGTGTTAGTGTGTGTGAGTCCTGTGAAAATAAACATGCACTAATACATGCTTTGTGAAAGCACACAGAGAGGGAGAGAGTGTTTGTGTGTGTGTCCTGTGAAAATAAACATGCACTAATATGTGCAGTGGGAAATCAGTGTGTGTGTGTGTGTGTGTGTGTGTGTGTGTGTGTGTGTGTGTGTGTGTGTGTGTGTGTGTGTGTGCAGTATAATGAAATATGCACTAATCTCTGCTGTGTGAAAGCAAAATGTGTGTGTGTGTGTGTGTGTGTGTGTGTGTGTGTGTGTGTGTGTAAAGTGGCAATAAAAGAAACAATGCATTTTATGTGTGCTACAATAAAGGAATGCAAGCAGCAGTAAATTCTTTTGCAAACTGCTTATAGAATTTACATGCAGCTCCAAAAATATCAATGAAAATAACATTTGTATTTGGTAAGCACCCATTCTGAAGGTAATTACTTGGATCCTTGTATATGCTGCACTTTCTTTTTCTTTTTCATTTAAGATTTTCCTTTGAAAAAAAATTAAGTACACTACAGAACATTTTTTCAATTTGCAGTTACCGTAGAAAGACTTAAATAAAACTTTAGAATACACAATCCCCGGGATTCATGAACCTTGCACCAGGCGCACGCATGGCGTAAGCGCCACAACGCTAGACATGGCTGCCGAGCAATGCAGGTATGATCCAAACCCACGTGCATCAGCGGCGTACGCCGGAGTTGTGCCGCCTCTGGCGTAGGTATGTTAAATACCCCATGTGCGGTGTTGCACCATGCAAATGAAGGCAAGTAGCGATTCACGAAGTGGCGCAGGCGTAGCATAACAGCACGGCAATGTAAACCAAAAAAAACGGTTTACATATATCCAAACATGACATAGGAGTAACGGAAGGCTGCCAACGTCATGTGTCATAGTGGTGCAACATGGCAATGTGGAAAGAAACCGAGAATGTCAAAAGAAAACATGCAGAAAATGTAAATAACGACATAAATGTTATGTACGCAAAACACAGCAGAACCCCAGGACATGTCCGCGGAAGGTGAGGAACAATGAAGTAATATGACAATGCCATAAAAGAGCAGTATAAGACACATCAGCATCACAGCCACAATACACCATAGTATGAATGGAAAGCCACAACCACAGCCCAAGGGTTGCCAAGGAGTGGCGTCGGTGTCTGGCGCCGTAACCATGTATTAGTAGTCAATGCCATGCAAATGAGGCAGATAATACTGAATCGCAAAACCCCGCTGGCGTAAGGCTGCACCAAACGGCGAGCGGTAAAACACCGAGGAGTGGCCTAGAGGGAATACCTGTCAATCGCAGAGGGTGTGCCACTGTAGGAGGAAGCACATTGGAGCCCAGCAAACCTGGGCTGTACAATGCACATCACAGCATCAGGACCGGCGTGTGAGGAAATAGATGCGCTGAGAGTATACAATGCGCGCACAGATGCATGTGCACGAGGATGACTACGTTCCCCAAACCAGTCATGTGACGGCCGCCCTGTCAACAACCATGGATACAGGAAGGTGATGCGGAGAATATGAGGAAATGCGGAAGCAGTGTAATTGGAGTCGTAATGAGCAATTAACACCAATCAACCGACGAAGGGCAATCGGCGGCAGCTGACAACTCTGCATGCAGAAACCTGCAAAACGGGAAAGGGGAGGAATATGAATGCAAAGAAAGTAGTGGATGTTGCAGAAATGCAAAGAGCGAAGAACCGATACAGCACAGCCAAGGAGAGAGTTAGCATAACGGCGGGGTGACAAAATGCATGACATGTCATGTGCCTGCAGGATGCACTCCTGTAAATAGTAGGTGCAACGTGCAGAAACAGTAAAGTAAGGTGTAAAGCTAAACCAATGCAGGCAAGTGTAATGTAACACCAAAGGCAACAGCGTTGCAGTGCCAACGGTAAAACACGGAAGATAACCCACAGATACGGCAGCAGAGACACACCCAATGACATCACCGGGTGTACAGCACAACACTATAAAGTGGGAATGCACACAACACACAGCGCGAATTCCCAAACGCTTCGCCTTACGGTGTAAACACACGATGAACTTTTAAAATGTATATGTTGGGTGCTGCCGTGGCCGTGATGCATCGGCATGTGTTAGAGACAGACGGAGTTGCGGAGGAGGGTGCCGACAACTACCGGAGGCCTCAGAGGAGAAGGAGAGTGTTCAGACCAAGGGTGACCTACCAGGGGCTGCAAGACCTGGAGATAGTAGAGCGTTACAGGGTGGACAGGGACACGTTACAGCAAATAGTGGAGCTGTGCCGCCAAGCCTGAGAACAAGAGACAACAGAGGGGAGCCCATCCCAGTGGACACAAAGGTATGTGTAAGCTTGCGAATACTGGCAACAGGTACCTTTCAAAGGCCAACCGGGATATAATGGGCATCTCACAGGCATCAGCATCCAGGGTACTACACCAGTTTCTGGATGCCATGTTACGACATGCCCATGAGTATATATACTTCCCCAGATCTCAGGAGGAGTTGGCTAGCAATATGCGCCACTTCCACCGTGTGGCACAATACCGGAGGTACTGGGTGCGATAGACTGTACGCACATAGAAATCAAGTCACCACCCGGTGAGCAGGGTAGACGCTACATAAACCGCAAGGGATTCCGCTCCATCAATTGCCAGGTCATGTGCAATGCGCAGGGCATTATCATGGATGTGTGTGCTGGCAGCCCTGGAAGCTACCACGACTCCCATATCTGGCATGCCTCACAGCTGTATCAGGTATTCGCCATAGGGGACATCACACAAGGTCACCTTGTGGGGGATGCTGGCTACGCATTGGAGCCGTGGATGATGACACCCATCAGAAATGCACACACACACATGCAAGAACGCCATAATGAGGCACACGCACAAACCAGAATAATCATAGAGCGTGTGTTTGGGATGTTGAAATCACGGTTCCGGTGCTTGGATACATCTGGTGGAGCCTTGCAGTACTCTCCAGGCACATGTGCCCACATATTCATAGTATGTGCTATGCTACATAATATGATCCTGCGGAAACAGCTGCTGCAGGGACATAATGGTGTAGGGCCACCAAGCCCGCCACAACTGCCAAGGCAAGCACAGGCACAGGGCGTTCAGCGCCATGAACACACTGTGCCAGCCCCAGTAGGCAGACGGAGGCACACCCAATATGCCTATGCCTTGGCAAAGAGGGAACGATAGCACATACTCTGACAGCGTAGGCCCCATGGACTGACACCTCCCTACCTGCACACACAGTGAAATGGACGGCACACAAACATGTCCGCCCGTAATGTGTACTGTATGGGCGGTCCCATGTGTGACTCCAACATAGGTAGCACCCAAACACTGCACAACCAACAGCCAGCGGAGCATGGAACGCCAACACCTCAACCGCACGCGGGTCCGACAGCAGACGGCGTAGCCGTATGCTGCCACGTTCGGCGCAAGGTGTCTACATATGTACATATGTGCATACACAAATATGGAGATAGATATCATTACACACGTAGAAATATATGTACACATACACAGATATAAAGTACAACAAGTTAAACAGGGAATCACAGGGATGCAAGGTTACAGAGAAGTAAGATGCGAACTCTCAACATAGTAAACATACTGAACGACAACCCGACTATCCGGGAGGGTGGACAGAGCAGGAACGCCACCCATGGAAAGGTCAACCCACCTAAATGCATATTCGCCATTCGGGATGATCGCCAGGCCACGATACAGTAACAGGACATGTGCGTGTAATATTCTTAGGATATGAGGGCGGAGGTAGACACGCCGCCGCGATGTGGTCAACGTAGGTACTGTGTGCAACCGCCCTGCGAAAGCGGCAGTATGTGTATGTGTGAGGTGAGGGTGTCGTGTTCCGCTGTGCCAGTGTAATGTGTGTGACACTGTAAAATGTGTATGTAGGTGACATGTGACAGGCGGAGTGGAATAACATGTGTAGGCATACAGTATAGGAACCACAGGCGTATGTATAGCAGTACCCACAAAGTAGTACTGAGAGCTCCTCACTGGCTAGGCGTGGCGACGTAAAACGATGCAAATCGAAAATGTCCCAGAATGTACCACAGGAGTATAGCCAACATGAGATGCAAAGGACGCATGTACAAACCATCACCGTATGTATGGCGCCGACATGTTAATTCCAATACGATATATCGGCAACGTTACGCAGCAATAGTTATGTACCGCGGAAATACGCATGTGCTACCCCGGCACCGATCGTGGACACGTATCGTCCCGTAAACACCGCTGTGTGTTCTACGAGTGTTAAACAAGCAATCGCCACCCGAATAGGTGGCAACCGGTAGCATACAGGCCGTCCCAACTACAGGACCACAATGACCGTAAATATCCGTGACAAAATGCCAAGGGATAGTCGGCACGTACGAACAGCTGCAGATATACTACCGATGTGACGGAGGAATACATGCAGGAAGCACACAAGCAGGCGGTACCGACAGCAGACGACATCAACAAAACCTACACTCCTAGAACAACAGACAGGTAACTTGCAGCTCCCCAGGCAGGGATGGAGCACACACAGAAGCATACCGTGTATGTACAAATGCAAGGCCCACAACCCGTACCCGTCACCCACAGCCGCCGATATACCCCATCGCACATATCAAAGGGATACAATCCGAAATAGCAGCAAAAACATACAGGCAGTTAATGACAGCGGCATACCCGCAACATCTCACGTGGGAACCACTATCAGCAGCGGATGCATACCTGCATCCGTTGTGTACAGGAATACAAGAGCTATGTTACACATCAGAATGCAAAACGCCATCGACAGACGCCGGCAGGACACGGACACCCACATGTGGAACATAATACCATACCCAACACACACAATCCATGGCTAACACCACAGCGAAATGTACCTGACGCCACACATAGCGGTTGTAGTCACACATAATATAACACAATACATACCATCCCCACGAAGGTAGTGCAGATAACCAACGCCCAGACGATGAATGAACCATGCCCTAGTTCCGACGAGTACCGCATTTGAATGGAGGAGATGCACAGGTGATATGCGCATAAGTACACACCGAGGAACAGCTATTGGTGTGATGAACCCACATGCCGCAGGTGACGACGGATATAAGGAAGACTCCCAGGATAGTCAAACTGTATGTTCATACCGAACAAAGACGTTATTCCTACAAGAGCCGATCACTTGTCAGTAGCGAGACTCAAACGGAATACGGAAAGCAATACAGGAAAGGTATGTAGAACCCACGAGATGTACTGGTGTGTAACGCATGATATGTATGACGAATCGGCACTGTATGTGAACGGTGTTTGTCAGTAAAGATACCTGTCCATAAAGCAGAGAGTGGTGAAAGGTGGTTATGTAGTGTTAACCTGCTGAGTATACCAACCACTGTGGACACCGTGTGCACAGCAGTGGGACATCATGTACACAGCTGGGATAACCCAAGGGTGCCATAGTGATTTAAAACACAGAACAATGCCACCACCCACGCTGATGCTGGCAGTGGATGTCCAACAATGAAGTGCCACAGCAGGGGATAGGACATGTATGTATAGTGTCACAGCACACATGTGTATGGGCAGATATTGTCGATGTCATACGTAATGTGTGCACGACGTGCACGTATGCCTCGCAGTAGGGGTGACCATGTCAAGTATGTATAATGTAAAGCTATCATGATGGATACGTTCAGACATTATACACAGTATCACAGGCATAGCATGCATGATGGAGGTATGGCCTAGTGTTATGTACATTAACAGGATATGTATGGCCTGCAGATATGGGACAGAGTAGTAGCAGAATAGCCACCCAAAATGGAAGGAACATCAAGTAACCATGTCCAAGCTATCTGTAGCAGGTGCAATGTGTGCAACAATGATGTCTGGCAGGTCCATGTGTAAACACATGTGCAATGTACACAGTCGTGTCACCCCCCCATGGTACTGTCCACTGAACAGCAAAGGTGGATGTCAACTGCATGTCTACACAGTACTGCTGTTGTGGTGGTCCCATGTGTATGTGTCACCCTATCAGCAAGGGAGCTATCACATGACCAGTGCCACAGTGTGTCCCTGTGGGATGTGCACAGGACCTATGTTCTACAGCATGGTGTGTGTCTAGTCTGTGTAGGTAAACAGAAGCCCAGGCTAAGCAATGTGGCTTGTGTGCACATATGCATGAGTGCTTCATTCACCCTGCCCACTGCAAACGCCATGTAGGAGTACTACATGCATCAGTAATGCGGAGGACATGGCCCATGGCAGAGTAGATGACATCCCCGTGTAAGTGGTATGCAGATGAGTACAGATGTGTTCCTCGTCTGTCATCTGCATATGTAAACTGTCTGAGCCTGGTATACATCGCGGCATGACTATACTGTGACATGGAAAGTTGTAGCCATTGTGGAAGGCACACCACGAATGTGTTATAGTAACCCTGCCCGTGTGTAGATGTGTGTATGGCACAAGTACAAAGGCTACCAATGTCCCAGCAACACACATAGTCCAGATATGTGTGGCCCTGCAGATGTGTACCCACGCCACAGTGGAATATGGCAACCACAGCACCATGTGGGGCATGTGTGTGTACAGCAACCATGTACAATGTGATATGCATGTATAGGGACAGTATCCACGTGATACCCAGTGGATGACTGTCGCTATGCAAAGGTGATGTGTATGCACCATGTGTGATGTATCTGACGCAATGACATCTACACGATATATCTGCCACACCGACACCTGTATGGTTGTTAGCAGTATGAGCTGGTGGAGCTAGAATGCTGCCAGGTATGTAGATGTGGGACATGTAGACATGGACATTACTCCGTGACAGCATGTTGTGTATGTAAGCAAATAGTGAACATGAGGGACACATGACTGAGGACTGTGTAATGCCACATGTACCTTACATGTCGTAGGTAGCATGATATGCTTGCACCACTGTGTGACCTGTCCAGGAGTCACATAGCCTAACATCCTGAGACACAGGGTATGATGTGATGGTGGATGTGTACATTGCCAATACCAGAATGTGGAATGGTGCTGAAGGGCAATGTGGGGATAATGTCTGATCTGTTACCCTCTGTACTACACCAACCACCCATGCAATGGTATGACAGGTGGCCATCATGTGGATGTGGTGTGCTGTGGCACACAGACGCCCAACAAGGGTGCCAGTAAAGGCATGGAAGTCGTCAATGAGTGTGTGAAGCATGTATGTGAGGATGTGCCCCAGTGCCATACCGAATGGTGCAGTCATGTCTGTATGAATGCAGTCCCACACGTGCAATGCACTACCACCCATGTGTAGTGTGATAGATGCGGTGGTGTGGTGGTCAAGGTACACAACGTCCATGAATGGGCTAGCAGTTAATTCAGTGGGCTGCTGCAGAGACACATAACAACCAGTTTGGCGGGATATAACAGCTATGGAGATTGGAGGTGACATTGGGACAGTGTCCTAGGACATAATGTGTGCATGGCAGTACCATGTATGTGTCCACAGGGACAATGCGATGTCCATGTATGGATTGGAACCCTGTAGTGAGTGAGAGTGTATATTATTGGTAGGTATCCCATTGGCTGGCATGTTGCCAACAACATCTCTGTCGGCAATGCCTGGGTGACTGTCGTATGCTACATTGAATGTGGATGTAGCCAAACAACACAGACATACCACCACACTGCGTGAGGGCCCACACTGCAAAGTATGGTGGTCATGTGTAGGTAGCTAGCTGTGGAGTATGTGATGGACCACGAGGACACACCATGACTGTCAAGTGATGCACCACACACATTTGAACATACCCACCGTGCAACAGCCTGCACATGCGCCCATACAGCACATGTGCATGGAACATGCATACCACCGTGGCATCTGTGAAAAGGCCAGTACCACCATGTCTCTGTGTGGAATAGCATGGTCCCTACCAGTGCGTACATGTAGCGGAAGTGCATTGTGATATGTGTCAGCATAGTCATGTATACTGTCCGTCTGCCGGGTGCCATGCCATTAACTACCCCGTCAGCAGATGTTGGTAGTACCGGCTGTTGAGCACATGTACCATGTATGCTGCAATGGGTGTGTGTCCAGGGTGTGGCTAGCAGGGCCGCAAAGCATATATGTCCATCAACCAGAGCGGATGTCTGTAGGTATAGCACACAGACACATGGAGGTATGGTGCATGCCAAGGGTAGTGTAGGTATGGTATGTCTTGTTTAATGTGTCACCCAGCTATGTGTAGTGCATGGCCAAGCATGTGTGGGTACATGGGAGTCCATACTAGGGAAGTGCGTGTTGCTGTCAGCACATGGCAGTAGCAACTGTCCGAGGTGCAATGTACAGTATGATAACACAGCCAGCATGTAACCTGTGGTGTACAGTGTACTCACCGTCACGTGTCACAATGTGTCTAGCGGTCACAAACATGGGTATCCGAACATGGAGTACCTATGATGCATTTGTCTTAGAAAACATACAGTATGTGTGTAAATCACTGTGTGATGTGGGATCCACTCACCTGTGTGTGTTGCAGTCCAGGTATGTGCCTGGGAGGTATGATCTGTGTACAATCTGGACTGGCAGGTGTGCTCTGTAGAGCATGGAGGCAGGTCCCAGGCACCGCAGATTAATGTCAGGCATGCCTTACTGTGTGTGCAGTGCTTGTGTACAGCACAGTGGGGGGTGCAAGCATTGTCACACATCACTGCATGCTGTGCCTGCCTGTGACAGCCCTGCTGGCGACAGACATGTGACACTGCTGCAGAGGCAGCATAGCATGTGAAGATGTACATGTGGGCCCCACACCCTAGGCAGATGTCCGCAGGTCATGTGTGCCACAGTACTGTGGTTGACCATGACTGTCATACTGGATCAATACCACATGCCTGCATAAGTACAGTATGATCATAGTCAACAGTCGCAGTGACAGAGTAGGCAAATGTACAGTATCCCTGTGTGCAGACCACTGCCTACTGTACACTCGGCTAGACACACACCCAGAGGGTGAATACACCATTGAGCCATCAGATGTCCCAGTCCACGTAGCCTGTACAATGTCATCACAGGGTGGTCACAATAGCATGTGGTAAGACAGACATGTTGTACCAGGTGATGTGTCATGTGTGCATATGTTGACTTGCACAGCCGTTCACATGTCTGCAACATACCGGTGCATGATGCATACTGTTACATGATGTGTGGAACTGCACTGTGACACACAACAGGGCCATCTGACACAGGTGTGTTGTGAATGGTGTAACCCATGTTCACACAGGATACACACTGCTGCTGTTGGCAGCCATGCTGGTGGCTACCAGTGGTGCATGCAGTGGTCATACAGACATACTGCATACAGTGTTCATGCAGGGATGTCCATCCTTGTGGATGATGTGTTGCTACGTGAAGGTAGGTGTGTGTTGTGAATGTTACACATCCAGATGACACCATCTGGTGCAGTCATGGTCGTCGACAGCATCACACACATCCACAGCAGTCAGAACCCTGTCCTGAGAATGTGTGTCAGTCACCCTCGTACTGTGTGACATATGTGCACATGGCAGAACACCTCCCACTGTCATCTAGGATGGCTATGTGATGGCTGGAATGTGCCGTGATAATGTACAATGCTGGTAGCCCAATGAAGTACTTGGAATCAGACACAGTACGCCATGGCTGCCATGTAAACCATGCACAACAATGACTGTCTGACAGACACAAACAATGCGTTGACATGTTGAACATGTGCACATGAGAACTCCCAATGAGGTATGTTGCACATATCGATGTACAACTGTCATCTATGGCCATAGCATGGGTGCAGACGCACATACCCCACAGGCAGTACCACGTGATGCAGGTAGGGGGCATTGCAGGTGCACATGTGACAGTTGCTGTACCGCCACATGTCCTGCATAGCCGTCATGTAGGGGTAGTAGTGGCATGTGACTGATGGACATGCCTGTACATTTGACCATGTCCCACAGGAGATGTGTTATGTGTGTACAACATGTGATGTGCCAACATCAAGCTGTGCAGTGTATGGCCGCCAGTGTACCTGTATGACTTGTTCTGCGATGGGTGCAAAGGCACATAGTACTGCATTGCATGCCCACAAGCCCCACACAGGTGCATAGCCTGAACATACAATACAAAGAGGGTGTGGGATGATAGCAACCCACAAGAGGAGATGGGTACGGGTGGCAACCCACTACCACATCCGTGGTATGGTGTGCATGTGTATGACACATTAGCACCTGAGAAGCTAGCAGTACAGCAGTACAGGGTTGCATGCATATATGTTCAACAATAGCCCTGTGTGTCCCACCACTGGCCCGTGGATAGACAGACACCAACACAATGTGCAGATATGATATGTGCACAGCACATAACCGATGCCTACTGTAGAACAGGCAGACTGTGTAGACATGTGCACAGTAGTTCTGCGCCAGCCACACTCAAACACGTTATGTGCCGAACCACACCAATAGTCCAGGCCATGCCAAAGCTGGACGTGCATGCATCTGTGTATGTACGCCTGTGAATGTCTCCGGCGTAGCAGTATAGCTGTGTCACTGTTCTTCACAACATAATGAATGGGTTGTATGTGTGACGGGTGCGTCATATGTGTATGGTCAGATCGACGATACCATCAGTGCCCCTGCTATGTGAACATCCCTGTCCCCATACATGGATACCTATGCTGTGCCCAACATCACGTTTCCAGAGGGAGGGATGGCGGTGTGTAGTGCACCAGCAGACATGGGGGTGGCAGCAGGCACTGGATGTAGACATATGTGGTACCCACGTCAGTCCAGGCAACCATCCATGTGCACGGGATAGCAGTGTGTGGCCACATACAGCACTGTGTAGATCAATATCGCAGCACATAGCACCTGTCAGGGTTACAGTGTATGCATGGGTGTGTGATACCTGCATGCACCAGACACACCCCCACCAAGCAGCGTGCAGCCTACCTTGCATAAGGCCAGTGTCCACACCATGGTGATAGACATGTGTAATGTCCAAATACACATAGCAATGACATATGGAATGGACAGCCACCCTGCCAATATCATTACCCCCCAGGTGGATCACATCCCAGTGCCATGTATGTGGCATACCCTGCCATACCATGCAGCCCTGCCCAGCAAGGCTGCATGTGCTATCACAGTCCTACATGGTGCGATGGCCAAAAGGCACTGTCACTATCAACCATACACAGCAGTAATGTTACGGTGATGCACCCTGTGGTGTTACAGGTGCTGTGTGCTGCTGTGGACAATGTGCGTGTGTACATGCTATGCATGACCTTCCCTGCTAATGTGGCATGGTTACACATTGTCCCATGTGTATCACATGTGCAACACAGGTGAGCCGTGGAAAGTTGTCCAACACCCATACAGTGCTGTGTGGATGTACATGGCACAACACATGCATGTGCAGGTGTCCATGTGTATGTGTACAGTGCCACTGCTGATGTTCATAATGGCCACGTACGTGATGTCTATTGACATATAGACAGCATCCAGGTGAACAGTAGAACTGTTGTCACAAGGGGACCCGTGCCAACTGATATGGACACAGGTGTAGACAGGTACACATGTCCACAGCAGGCTAACATCAACATGGTGCGTGTACAGTGTGATGAGGTGACACACAGATATGAAATGACACCCACTGCTCAATGGTGTGACGGCAACACATTGGCTGTATCACTGCCATGATGCCTTGCAGAGATTACTGTGCAGATGTTGTACATGTCATAGCAATGTATTCCCAGCAGTATGCCAGAACAGCAGTGTAAATGTGACCTGCCACCATCATTATGTCTTACAGATAATGCCACGTTCCTGGCTGCCTGCCTTTAGCCGACAAGAAGATGAGGTAATCATACCATTGTTACACGACAATTATGACATCTTATTTAGCCATGTGCCACTGCAGGCACAACAACGTGAGGAGATGTGGCAGGATATGCGCAGGAGGGTGAACAGCCTGGGCGGCCACAACCGCACATATCAACAGATCCGCAGGCACTGCACAGACCTAATCCGGCATGCGAGACAGCGTGCCGCTGCAATCGCCAGACAACAAGGTGGGACAGGTGGTGGGCCACAAACCCAGCCCCCACTCACAGCCACGGAGGAGCTCCTGGCCAGTCTGGGGACACCCATGGAACAACACGCTGAAACCCTCGCGTCCATCGTGGAGGTGGGTGTCTCCCAACCAATGAGCTCGGAGCTGCCTGGTAAGTCAGTGTTGCATGTCTGTATGATAAGCGTCGTAGGAGTGGGTGTCGTAGTACAACACATAATATAGCAACACATGCCAGGTATATGGCCACACAAGATGCATACTACAGTATGCTATGTTGTGTTAGCAGACATGTGCATAGCACATGCTAACACACAGGTGCATGATGTGACATGCACAGTGCTCACTGTAGTGATAGTAATGGATAATGTGTATACCTTTGTGTCATCCCTATACAGGTACGTCTGGCGTGTCGCAAAGACAAGGGTCTGTTGCAGGTAAGTCTGTTGCTAGTAAAAGGCATGATATGGTGTATTGATATTCCACATGTGTCCAGGTATGACATGCACACCTGGGTGTGCCCCAGTCACGGTATACAGGTTGCACCACCCGACACACACACCACCCATGTACAGTAGATACAACCGTTAGTATAGAGTGGCATGACACCACATAACCTATTGCTGTGATATGTGCAGTCAGCTATGCATACAATGGTGTAGGTGTTCCACAATGGCTGCATGTGTAGTATGCATTGGTATGCCTCTGCAGTATGCACACAGTACCACATAGTGAGCCGTGATCTGGCCAGAGCACAGGTGTTACCACTGTGACCTATGCCCCTGCATTGGGTGCACACGTTGTGACATGGCACATGACATGTCCCATGCACGTGGATGTCTGTCTGCAACATTGTCACACCATGACATGACCTATGCACGACATAGCAGACATCCACAATGTCTGCATAGCCGTAGGGAATGTGACACCTCAGACTAGTACGGTTGTATGTCACATGGGCCACCACAGGGCCGTGTGCACGATGTCCATCACACACAATTGTCGATGACCCAGACAAACAAGGCCATGGGTGATACCTACAGGCATGTTGCCACACAGTACATCCGCAGTGGGTAGTCACCGTTGCACCCTGTCCACACATAGTGGGCTCATCACTGTAGTGGACCCCCTGGACATCCGATGTGGTACACCAGTGAAATGGAATGCCTGTCTGCAGCCACTAGAGGTGCCACCAATGTACACCATATACGTGCTGCTGAGCAGCTGAACTGACTTCCAGACATGGCAATGTAATGCGTCCAGGTCACGCATCGCACTGAAACATACCTGTGTCCTGCTACCGTGCAGTGGCACAGTGCCCGTACTCCACACTGTACAGTTATGTACACAGCTCACACCAACCACACCTGCACAGACATCTGTGTTACACATGCATTGTATCTGTAGACTGTACACATAACACTGCACTGTGACATCCATTGTGATGTGGTGCATGTGGTGGGACACCATCGTCACATGTCCACATGATACCGCACATGTTTGCGGTGTACATGACATAGTGACGGCAGCCATGTGTACTGTTAACTTGCCCGTGGCCACACGGTGTATCACGGTGATGCATGCAAACTACCATGAATGTGTGTACTGCATGCCTACTAAAAGACATCTGCCTGTTGTAGTGTGCACTCCAGGGCAGTATGCATACTGCCACTATTAATGTCTGGGCTGCATTCACTGGGCTGTGGTGTGGGAATGCTGCATGCCACCTGCAATATCACATGCATGATGTGTCTGCATGTGTGTGTGTCCATGTGTGTCAGCGTGTGTGTGTGTGTGTGTGTGTGTGTGTGTGTGTGTGTGTGTGTGTGTGTGTGTGTGTGTGTGTGTGTGTCCGCATGTCTGTAATGTAACTTACGGTATGTCTATGTATTGACAGGTGCTGTAGGTGCGTTCCCTCCTGCGGTCCATCTGATGCTAGTGTCCCCACAGATACTAGTGGTGATGACCATGTGCATGAGGCACAGGCAGGGTCGTCACAGGCAGACACTGTGCCATTGGAGAACATCACACTTACGTCCCCTTCATCCACGCACACGGTTCAGATGCCGACACATACCCCAACACCATTGCCCATAGATGACGGACAGTCAGCGTCTGTTGGCACCGAGCAGGAATGTGTGGTGGCTGCAGAAGGTGTGGGTACACACGTTGCCAGTGTAATGACTGGTGGAGTGCCACACAGGCATGTGGCAGGTGCTGCTCGTAGGAGGAGCACTGCTAGACATACACCTGCCGTACAGGGTGCAGCAGCTGGTATAACCAGACGCATGTTCCAGACTGTAATGGCGGCGCAGGCACGTGCTGAACGGCAGAACCAGGAAGGGCAGAGGCTGCAGAGGTCCGCAATCCGTTCCTTAAATGAGAACATCCAGTCATTGGCGAATGCCCAACAGCATCTTGCCGATGTTCTGGATAGGAGATTGGGTGAGATGGCTGGGATCCTCGACCGAGGCATGGCCATCCGCGAGCGTGAGCTGTCCGTGCTGGAACACCAGGTAGGGGTGAGGCATAGGGCACGTGGGCCAGTAACACCACCAAGTACAGGTCAACGTGTGCGTGCCACCTCCCATGCCCACCCACACAGTGCTGGTAGCAGCAGCAGTGCAGCTGCTACTACACCAACCACACCAGGACACAGCAGGCCACGTGGACGTGGCCCTGGACGGCCCCGGCGTGGACACGTTTCCAGCGGACATGTGTCATCGGAGAGTGGCCACTCTATACCTCCACCCGGTAGTGCCCGTGCGACCCCAGGCAGGCACGGGTCACATCGCCGCAGGCGGACACAGTGAGCCGTACCACCTGCACTGTACAGTCTGGGGCTGCCAAGTATACCCCGTGTAGGCATCACAGATGACTGAACTGTGTACACACATACCCACACACAGCAAACACAACTGTAGGGCTCCACCACATCCACATGCATTCTGCACAGTCATGCCCAGTAAATGCACAGGCCCTTACACACACACATGATGTCATCCATTGGTACAGCCTATGCCTGTGGCACACATATCACCCTGTGCATATGATGAAGTCTCTGCCACAGAACCGTGAGCTACACCATCGGTGCACGGTTATGCAAACATATTCTGATGCACAGGGTGGACAACATAGTGAGAGGTGTATGTGATACCTGTGTCTGCATAGTATGTGATGTGTATGTTGTGGTGGCTGTGTATGGCAGGTGACAGGTGCGTATGTGATGTGGTTTGTGCACTGACATCATGCAGCAGATATACCATGTAGTGCAGGTGCAGCATTCATTGTTCTGTGTACACAGTATGCGTGTTGGTTACATGTGTAGCACCATATTGGTTCAGTTAACCCGTATGCCACTTATGGTGTACTTGCATGTGCCCACTGGGAGCACTGTTATCAGTTCCCCATGTGTAGTCGTGGGGTACCCACAGGCACATCTGGCAATAGCAGCATAGCACAGGTACCCGCAACCGGCATGGACCCCTACATAGGTACATAGGCGCACATGTACATACCAGGCTATGTGCCCTACGGCATGTGTAAACCTAGCAAGACTGTGTGTGGCTGCTAACACCCCTTAGGATGAGGGTACCACATCCATCAGTCTCCTGTCCCCTGTCCAGCACTGACACAGAGATGATGCCTGGTGCATACTTATGATCACACATCCACACGTCATGATTACTCCTGCACAAAGGCAGTCAGGGCCTCTGCTTCACATGGGCTGGCAATCCTCTCCGTGTTGTAGGGGGTCTCTGGGCGTTGACCCTGTTCCCCCAGCACGTCCTAGTCATCTTTGTGGTGAGGTGTCTGTAAGTTGCTTCTGTGGCCGTGTTTGCCCGGAGCCTAGGAGGTGGAACTTGTCCATGTCACCCAGGTTGGACATGGCTGTGTATGTCAGGCACAGATCACCACAGAGCAGACGTGCTGGGAAGGTATACAGCCGGAGTCCCCTTGGTCGGGCAGTGTGTGACACATGTCCCAGCACCTTTATCCCGCCTCGTGGAATGTTTGTGGTCCTTCCGAGTGCTGCAGGTGTCAGGTTAGGTACAGCCCACATGTGCCATTGTACGCAATCATTGCTGTGGTGTGTGATGTGTACAGGGGTACAATGAACACCCGTGATGTGGATGTGATTCCTTCCAGACCAGGTGGCCACAGTGGAATGTCTTCCCACCCACATTGGCATTGTGTGTGTTGACAGAGGTTACTGACAGGTGTGGTACCCATTTCCATGAACACGTCCACCATGTTGAATGGATTACCACCTACATGTTACGTTGGGGCAAACATGTCCTTCACACTGGGTAGGTCTGCACCTTCTCTGGCATGTAGCAACAGGCCATGGCTCTCGCACCAGTTATCCATGTGTATGACGCCCTAGGTGGATGTCCGTGTCAGATGGGGTGTTGGGTATGGGTGTCAGTGTGCAGTCATCTGCATACCTTGTCTGCCACAATCCCCCTATGTTGGCATGCACATTGTAAGGTCGAATGCCGAATGGCAGGGGGCCCAGGACGGAGCCCTGTGGGCCTCCACTCGAGACCAGCTTTTAGTCTGACACGGCACCAGGAACACAAACCCTGTGTGGTGTGACCTCCAACCATTCTGAGAACCATCGTGTGACTTATGTCCCCACATGTACGCTGGTGAGCCTTTCCATGAGACCCACGTGGAGTGCGTTCTGAACGCTCCCACCAGGTCATGGTAGTGTGTGCAAACCGACCTACCCCCATCAATGGCCTTGGTGACTGCTCCAGACAGGACGAGCAGGTTTGGGAGGCAGCATCTGCCCTTGACTAAGTTGTTGTGGGTATGTTCCTGTATTGGCTGTACACCACTGTTTGTATTCATGGGCACCTGTATGGACCTCCCCGCAGCTTTGCAGACAAGGCTTGTCAAGCTGATAGGGCGGTAATGTCTGCAGTCCATAACAGCACTACCCTGGCATAGTGGGACCACAGATGCCATATGCCATCCAGCAGGGACCTAGCCCGTAGTAAGGCTAACATGAGACAGTGGCCTTATGTGTGGGGTGAGGGCCTCAATGAGGTTGGGTAGCACACAGCCAGGGACACCATCGGGGCCCATTGGTGCTGTGTTAACCATCTAACAGATATCAGATTACTCCAGGGCATATGAGATGTTTTCGAGGCTAGACTCTGGTGGGATGGATATGTCCCCTCTTGGGGTGGGGGGTGGATGTATGCATGGAACATGTCCGCTGGTTTGTTGACAATGTCTGTGGGTGCAGTGACCGTTGTACCATTCTGGATCATTTCTGGCCATGTCTGCGCTCCCACCCATGTCCCTACCACAGTTGAGGAAGGCCCTATGGTTGTCTCATGTGCCCTCTGCAGTACCACTCCCACAAGCGGCCTTGGATGATTGTATGTGTGGCCGTATGTTGACGCTGGTATGAATGGGTGATGGCTTCTCTGGTACTGATATTGCTCCGTCATGTATTAGCTCCAACTGTTGATGTACAGTTTGTCAGTGGCTGTGGTCCACCAGACCATGTGCCTACCTTTGGTGGACAAGGTCCTGATGTTATCATGATCGCTTGGTGCAGACATCCCTGTGTGTGCTCAGAGAAGGCATTCGTAAGGGAGTTGGCAGTGCGGCCTGTGTTCACCACTGGCATGGTGGACTTGTAGGGTACCACACCGGTCGTATGATGTCTGTGGTTTGCTGTGAAGAGGTCCTCACTTAGGTCTCCCATGCCAGTGTTGGGTGCAGGATGTGGATTACCAGTGGATCCACTATATGGTCTGACATCACCATTGAGGGATGTACATCCTGTGTGGAGCATTTCCTCCCCATGTGTGATGGGCAGAACTGGTATACGTCACCTAGTGGGTATGGTTCATGGCTGTTTCACAGCGGTCACGTGTATGAACACCCGGGACCTGTGGCGTAGGGTGTTGTGTCATGGGTAATGTTCCCAGTCTATTTATGGGTGCTTGATGTCACCCAATACGGTGCTGTTGTGAGAGCATGCACACTCACCAGTGTCCTCAGGACGGCTGTGCAGGTATCCTGGATTTGGGAGGGTGGTCTGTAGCATGCAACAAACTGTAGGGCAGTCCTACCCATGGTTAATTGCACCTGGATATTCCCCGCTGCAACGGCCACGTCTGTGGCATGGCCGGGTTGCTGTTGTGTGGCTGGGCACACACGACGGTCCACATTCTGCCACCCATGCTGTCGCACCATGTGTATGCATGTGTGCTCTGTGCCGAGTCTAAGTGTCTGAGCATGCCCAGTAAGCAGTTGTGTAGATGGACACACAGTACAGTGCACACCGCGCCCGACTGCAGTAATACCCGGGTGCATGCCTGTATCCCTTCGCAACGGCCACGTCTGTGCCATGGCTGGGTTGCTGTTGTGTGGCTGGACACACACGACGACGGTCCACATTCTGCCACCCATGCTGTTGCTCCATGTGTATGCATGTCTGCTCTGTGCCGAGTCTAAGTGTCTGAGCATGCCCAGTAAGCAGCTGTGTAGATAGACACACAGGACAGTGCACACCGCGCCCGACTGCGTTGATACCCCGTGAGCATGTCTGTCTCCCCTTTGCAACCGCTAGGTGTGGGAGGCATGGCCAGTACACCCGCCGGGGTACACACGACAGTCGTCACCGATGTCTGCAACTGGGCGTGTAGCCATGGCCAATGGCATCCTGTATAGCCATGGTGACCATCCAGGTGACACATATGTGGCTGTCATGCCACATTGGCTGCCTACATCCTGCACGACGGATGCCCTCTCATAGGGTAAAGTGTCATGTGGTGCATCCCGTATTCCTGTCGTGATGTACTGATCAGTAGTTATTTGGTATTCCGACTGCAGCACTAACGTGTTACTGTACGGCCACCTTGGGATGGTAACAGGCTGCGTGACTGCGCACTCTGTCTTCATTCCCTATCGGACGCATTGCCTCTGCAGATGATACCACCCACCTAGGGTATGCCTCCTGACAGTGCTGTGCTCAGTAATCCCGTTAGCGCGTTCTGTAAATGCTTCATGCTGTAGTGAGTTCATGTAGGTAGGCGTAGGTTCGACTCTCGGCCCTTGTGTGTGTGTGTGTGTGTGTGTGTGTGTGTGTGTGTGTGTGTTTCCAGCTGCCTCTGCAGATGAACTAGCTTTTAGACGCCCGCAACACATACCTCGGCTATTGCCAGCTATTGTCTTACAAGTGATGTCACCCGCCTAGAAGTATGCCTCTGACAGCGCTGTGCTCAGTAAACTCGGTAGCGTTCTGTAAATGCTTCATACTGTAGTGAGATCATGTAGATAGGCGTAGGTTCGACTCCCGGCCCTTCCGTGTGTGTGTGTGTGTGTGTGTGTGTTTCCAGCTGCCTCTGCAGATGAACTAGCTTTTAGACGCTTCGCAACACATACCTCGGCTATTGCCAGCTATTGTCTTACAAGTGATGTCACCCGCCTAGAAGTATGCCTCTGACAGCGCTGTGCTCAGTAAACTCGGTAGCGCGTTCTGTAAATGCTTCATACTGTAGTGAGATCATGTAGATAGGCGTAGGTTCGACTCCCGGCCCTTCCGTGTGTGTGTGTGTGTGTGTGTGTTTCCAGCTGCCTCTGCAGATGAACTAGCTTTTAGACGCTTCGCAACACATACCTTGGCTATTGCCAGCTATTGTCTTACAAGTGATGTCACCCGCCTAGAAGTATGCCTCTGACAGCGCTGTGCTCAGTAAACTCGGTAGCGCATTCTGTAAATGCTTCATACTGTAGTGAGATCATGTAGATAGGCGTAGGTTCGACTCCCGGCCCTTCCGTGTGTGTGTGTGTGTGTGTGTGTTTCCAGCTGCCTCTGCAGATGAACTAGCTTTTAGACGCTTCGCAACACATACCTCGGCTATTGCCAGCTATTGTCTTACGAGTGATGTCACCCGCCTAGAAGTATGCCTCTGACAGCGCTGTGCTCAGTAAACTCGGTAGCGTTCTGTAAATGCTTCATACTGTAGTGAGATCATGTAGATAGGCGTAGGTTCGACTCCCGGCCCTTCCGTGTGTGTGTGTGTGTGTGTGTTTCCAGCTGCCTCTGCAGATGAACTAGCTTTTAGACGCTTCGCAACACATACCTCGGCTATTGCCAGCTATTGTCTTACAAGTGATGTCACCCGCCTAGAAGTATGCCTCTGACAGCGCTGTGCTCAGTAAACTCGGTAGCGCGTTCTGTAAATGCTTCATACTGTAGTGAGATCATGTAGATAGGCGTAGGTTCGACTCCCGGCCCTTCCGTGTGTGTGTGTGTGTGTGTGTTTCCAGCTGCCTCTGCAGATGAACTAGCTTTTAGACGCTTCGCAACACATACCTCGGCTATTGCCAGCTATTGTCTTACAAGTGATGTCACCCGCCTAGAAGTATGCCTCTGACAGCGCTGTGCTCAGTAAACTCTGTAAATGCTTCATACTGTAGTGAGATCATGTAGATAGGCGTAGGTTCGACTCCCGGCCCTTCCGTGTGTGTGTGTGTGTGTGTTTCCAGCTGCCTCTGCAGATGAACTAGCTTTTAGACGCTTCGCAACACATACCTCGGCTATTGCCAGCTATTGTCTTACAAGTGATGTCACCCGCCTAGAAGTATGCCTCTGACAGCGCTGTGCTCAGTAAACTCGGTAGCGCGTTCTGTAAATGCTTCATACTGTAGTGAGATCATGTAGATAGGCGTAGGTTCGACTCCCGGCCCTTCCGTGTGTGTGTGTGTGTGTGTGTTTCCAGCTGCCTCTGCAGATGAACTAGCTTTTAGACGCTTCGCAACACATACCTCGGCTATTGCCAGCTATTGTCTTACAAGTGATGTCACCCGCCTAGAAGTATGCCTCTGACAGCGCTGTGCTCAGTAAACTCGGTAGCGCGTTCTGTAAATGCTTCATACTGTAGTGAGATCATGTAGATAGGCATAGGTTCGACTCCCGGCCCTTCCGTGTGTGTGTGTGTGTGTGTTTCCAGCTGCCTCTGCAGATGAACTAGCTTTTAGACGCTTCGCAACACATACCTCGGCTATTGCCAGCTATTGTCTTACAAGTGATGTCACCCGCCTAGAAGTATGCCTCTGACAGCGCTGTGCTCAGTAAACTCGGTAGCGCATTCTGTAAATGCTTCATACTGTAGTGAGATCATGTAGATAGGCGTAGGTTCGACTCCCGGCCCTTCCGTGTGTGTGTGTGTGTGTGTTTCCAGCTGCCTCTGCAGATGAACTAGCTTTTAGACGCTTCGCAACACATACCTCGGCTATTGCCAGCTATTGTCTTACAAGTGATGTCACCCGCCTAGAAGTATGCCTCTGACAGCACTGTGCTCAGTAAACTCGGTAGCGCATTCTGTAAATGCTTCATACTGTAGTGAGATCATGTAGATAGGCGTAGGTTCGACTCCCGGCCCTTCCGTGTGTGTGTGTGTGTGTTTCCAGCTGCCTCTGCAGATGAACTAGCTTTTAGACGCTTCGCAACACATACCTCGGCTATCAGCGGCCATTCCTTTATGGATGTTGCCACCCACCTGTACATGTGCCTCTGCTGGTGGTGTGCTCGGTGGTCCACGTAGCACATTCCATACCTGTGTTGTACGTTTGTGCGTTTGGGTATGTGGGTGTGTGGTCAAACAACATGCCTGCCACATGTGTGTGTGTGTCCATGCTCCCAGCTGCATGGGTTCATATGGTATTGCCTTGTGGTTTACGCATAACACACCTATCCTGCCGCCATCCCTGTGTTTCTGGATGGCGGTATGCAGTTCGTGTACCGCTTGTGTGTCTGTTGTGGTCGGCGACCACCGTAGCGTGATCTCCACGTACACCATGCTATGGTGTGCTGGGGTGATGCTGTGTACATGACACACCCGGGCCTGCCACATGTGTCCGTCTGTATCTCTGTCATTGTATATCTACGTACCTATGTTGTGGCCGTACTGCTGCTCTAGCATGGACGGCTGTCTTTCCCATGTATCGCATATTTGCACGGGAGACACATATGACTGTGGTCCGTTGCGTATCCACTCATTGTCCATGCACTGTCCGTATTCCAGAACACCGTATTGACATCTGCTGGATATCGTGACACACAGCTATCCTTGCTGTCCTGGCAGTGTACCCGTACACGCCATACACCTTGTGTGTACTTGGCTAGTTATGGTGTGTGTATGTCTACCTGTGCTGTATGCATGGTTGTGTGTGTGTCCCGCTACAGCCATCTGTGCATGTGTCGCCACCATGGGTAATCCTTGTGGACCGCAGTTTCATGTGCACGTCTGCACATACCTGCAGACTGTACTACCCCTCCTACGGCTGCGGACTTAGATCGACTGCTGCCCTAGGCTGTAGGGCTCCTTGGCGCCCACCACCACAGCACATGGTGCCCCCATCATGGTATACCTACATGACACACCTACTAGACAGGTGGCCCTAGTAGTGCGGCGCCCTGGCCAGCCGCAGGAATGCTGTACGCCTACGGCCGGATGTGGGCACATCACAAGGCATACATCTACATTCGGTGTTTTACGATGTCCAGGTTGTAATACCAGAGGGGGGACCTCATCAGCTATGCTATAGAATGCGGATCTATTTGGTTTAGTAGGTGGAGGGTTGCCCACACACCAGGGCTGACCGATGGAACACTGATGAGGCCTCTTTTGAGAGGCAGGTGGAGCAAGCCCCCGTAACATGGATGTAGTTTAGGTACAGATGTAGGGTTAGCACACATTCGTCCACTCATTCAGTTCTGTACCGCTGTATTACAGTGATATGCTGTGCATATCTGCCATATACATTGTTAAATCATTCAATGATGAGTATTCGGCATAGTACAATATCATATGATACATGTGTTAATAGGATGCCTTCTGAGGTGTTAACATATGTGTGTGTGGTAAACATTGCGTCTGTGCTTTCTATGCTGTGGTTACATGTTCATTGTTTGCACAGAAGGTAACACATGGAAGTGTAAGGGGGGATATATAAAGCCTGGACGCGTCTATGTTATGTGTACGTCTCACGGAGCGTACGGGTGATAGCGCTTACATGTCTATGGAGTAACCTTTGGATACCACATGTGACCTGTCGTGGACGAAACGTCTACGTTGACTGTATCATCTACCTATGTGTGTCGTGCTTTGTGTGCCATAAGGTGCCAGCGGGTCTTTGATGTGGATTATGTGTATTCCATGGTCAATTGACATTAACAGTATTACTTCACAGAAGGATGTCCTTCATTGGTGGGGACGCCATAGTTTCACCATCGTATGGCTTTCCTAGCTGACGTTGATATTGTGCCATTGGTATGTGTTCCACAGGTCACCCATGTCTCCCGCGGTACGGGAGCGTGTGAACCCCATTCCGGTGCTGGCATATTGACAGCTGTGTACGCCGGTATTGGCACAGCGGTCTGGCTTTGTATGTGGAGTGTCTACTGGTTTCCCCATCTGTATTACCTGTGTTATGCCTCACTGCAGCTGTGTGGTTACACCAAGTTCGCGGTTATGGGTGCCATCTCGGTCCTACGCTTGTCCATCCCTCGCGAGTGTCTACTGGACACTGGTATGGAGCAGTACACATTTCACACCTGCATTTCGCATTAGACGGTGGATGCTTTGCACTATCAGTGGGGAGTAAGGCACGTGCTACTCCCACATCCCTCCCATGGTGCGGGACAACGTATTATCTGCCAAACAACACCGAGCCCGTTACTGCATACCCAGGATCCCATGGATGCAGCCCTCGACGGTACCCATTACACATCCTGCATGTGTGCGGGAATGGGATGTGGACGCACATCTATGGGCTCTACAATATGGGAATATCTGTACATATGTCCCGCATTCTGTGGACAGCTGTCATCAACCCTGAACACGCTGGGGGTGCATATGTCTGGCTGTACCGTAGACACGGCTGTCAGTTATTTCGGGTCTCCCGATCGTGGCTGGTTGACATTGCGTACGGATGAATCTCTGGGGTCCTACTATGAACACCATTGTGCATATGTACAGTGTAGACCTTGTTGGACTGTGTCCATCTGGCTAGTGGGTTTGACCGCTGCTGTATGTTCCCCCATCGCGGATGTGTGGTTGCTACCCATATTATGTAGTGCTACGTTGACCAGGGTATTCTAAACTGAAACCGGATGGTGTAGATCCAATGATGCAGGCTAGGAGAAGCTTTAGGTCATCCTCCAATGTCCCATTAGGATATGTCCGCCACAGTATCGGCACACGGACACAACCAAAGAATGTAGATCCTATTAAATCATTGACGGATGTTCTTCATAAGCGTGAACGCCATAGTGTCAGGATCCTATGACTTTCCCACTTAACGTTGTTGGTGTGCCGTTAGTATGTGTTCCACAGGTCGGCCATGTGTTCCGCGGTATAGTAGCGAGTGATCCCCATTCACCTTCTAGCAGATTGGGTGCTGTGTATGCCGGTATTCGCACGGCGGTCTGACATCGTATGTGGAGTCTCTACTGTAGTCCCTATCTGTATTCCCTGTGTTGTGCCTTACCACAGCTGTGTGATTCCACCAGGTTTGCATTTATGGGTGACATCTTGGCCGTACGATTGTCCATCCATGGGAACTGTCCAATGGACACTGGTATAGTGCTGTACACATTTCACAGCTGCATTTAGCATTCTCCGGTGGGTGATTTGCATAATTAGTGCGGAGTAACGCATGTGCCATACCCACATCCCTCACACGGGGCGGGACAACGGATCATCTGCCAATCAACACCGAGACCCATGTCTGCATACCCACGATCCCATGGCTGCAGCCCTCGACAGTACCCGTTGCACATCCTCCACGTGTGCGGGAATGGGATGTGGACGCACCTGTATGGACTGGACAATCTGGGGATTCATGTGCATATCACCTGCAGTTCATGGACAGTTGTCATTAACCTTGGACACGCTGGTGGTGCATATATGTAGCTGTGCCGTAGTCACGGCTGCCGCTTCATCTGGGTCTCCCGCTCCAAGCAGGTTGCATTGCGTAAGGATAAATTTTGGGTCCTACACTGGACACCAGTGTGCATATGTAAAGTGTAGAACATAGTGGACTGTGTCCATCTGACCAGTGTGTTTGACTTCCGCTGCATGTCCAGCAGTCACGGATGTCTGTTTGAGTACCCATATTATGTAGTGCTACGTAAACCGGGTCTTCCGCCACTGAACCCAAATGGTGTAGTTCCCATGATGCAGGCTAACAATTGCTTTCACTAATCCGCAGATATCCCATTGGGACATTCCTGCCTCTGTATTGTCACATTAACACGAAGAAACCATGTATAACCTATTGATTCATTGCAGGATGTTCTTTATATGTGTGTACGCCATAGCTTTAACATCCTATACCCTTTCTATTTGACGTTGTTGGTGTGCCATTAGTATGTGTTCTGCAGGTCGCCCATTTGTTCCGCGGTATGGCAGCGAGTGATCACCATTCACTTGCTGGGAAAAAGAGTGCTGTGTACGCCGGTATTCGCACAGCGGTCTGACTTTGTATGTGGAGTCTCTACTGTAGTCCCTATCTGTATTCCCTGTGTTTTGCCTTACTACAGCTGTGTGATCCCAGCAGATTTGCTGTTATGGGTGCCATCTTGACTGAACGTTTGTCCGTCCATGGGGAATGGCTACTGGACACTGGTAGAGGGCTGTACACATATCACAGCTGCATTTAGCATTCTCCGGTGGATGATTTGCATTATTATTGTGGAGTAACGCATGTGCTATACCCACATACCTCCCACGGGGCGGTACGACGGATTATCTGCCAATCGACACACAGCCCCATTTCTGCATACCCACGATCCCATGTCTGCAACCCTCGACGGTACCCATTGCACATCCTCCATGTGTGCGTGAATGGGATGTGGACGCACGTCTATGGACTCGGCAACCTGGGGAGTCCGATCCATATGTCCTGCATGTCATGGACACTTGTCATCAACCTTGAAAACGCTGGTGGTGCACATATGTGGCTGTGCCGTAGTCACGGCTATCAGGTCTTCTGGTTCTCTAGATCGCCGCCTGTTCACATTGCATTCGGATAATTTTTGGGTCCTACAATGGACACCAATGTGCATATGTCAAGTGTAGAACGTATTGTACTGTGTCCATCTGGCCAGTGGGTCTGACTGCTGCCGTATGTTCAGCAATCACGGATGTCTGTTTGAGTACCCATATTATGTAGTGCTACGTGAACCGGGTTATCCGCCACTGTACCCAAATGGTGTAATTCCAATGTTGCAAGCTAACAATTGCTTTCACCTATCTGCAGATATCCCATTGGGACACTTCCGCCTCTGTATTGTCAACTTTACACGAACGAAACATGTAGATCCTATTAATTCATTGAAGGATGTTCTTTATATGTGGGTACGCCATAGCTTAACCATCCTATAACCATCCTAGTTCACGTTGTGGGCGTGCCATCAGTATGTGTTCCGCAGGTCGCACATTTGTTCCGCGGTATGCAAGCGAGTGATCCCCAGTCACTTGCTGGCAGGTTGAGAGCTGTGTACGCCGGTATTCGCACGGCGGCCTGACATTCTATGTGGAGTGTCTGCTGTACTCCCTAAATGTGTTCCCTGTGTTCTGCCTTACTACAGCTGTGGGATTCCGCCAGGTGTGCAGTTATGGGTGCCATCTTGGACGTACATTTGTCCATCCATGGGAACTGCCTCATGGACACTGGTGTAGGGCTGTACACATGTCACAGATGTATTTAGCATTCTCAGGTAGATGATTTGCATTATCAGTGCGGAGTAACGCATATGCCATACCCACACACCGCACACGGGGCGGGACAACGGATTTTCTGCCAATCAAGTCCGACACCCATTTCTGCATACCCACGATCCCATGGCTGCAACCCCCGACAGTACCCATTGCACATCTTCCATGTGTGCAGGAATGGGATGTGGACACACATCTATGGACTGGACTATCTGGGGATTCCTGTGCATATGTCCTGCATTTCATGGACAGTCGTCATCAACCTTGAACACGCTGGTGGTGCATATATGTAGCTGTGCCGTAGTCACGCTGGTCACATCATCTGGCTCTCCCGATCGCGGACGGTTGACATAGCGTACGGATTAATTTTTGGGTCCTACAATGGACACAAATGTGCATATGTAAAATGTAGAACATGTTGGACTGTGTCCATGTGGCCAGTGATTGTGACCGCTGCTGTATATTCCCCATTCGAGGATGTCTGTTTGACTACACATATTATGTTGTGCTACGAAACCCATGTTCTACTACGATTAACCCAAATGGTATTGCTGTACTGCTGCAGGTTGGCAACTGCTTCAAGTAATCCTCAGACAGCCCAGTAGGACATGTACGCCACTGTATTGTCAATATGACACAGCCAGACCATGTGGACACGATTGATTCATTGACGGATGTACTTTATAAGCGGGAACGCCAGTGTTTCAATATCCTATGACCGTCCGAGTTGACGTTGTTGGTGTGCCATTGGTATGTGTTCCACTGGTCGCCCATGTGTTCCGCAGTATGGCAGCGAGTGATCCCCATGTTGTTGCTGGCAGATCGAGTGCTGTGTACGCCGGTATTTGCACGGCCGTTTGGATTTCAATGGGGGTGTCTACTGTAGTTTCCATCTGCATTTCCTGTGTTATGCCTTACTGCACCTGTGTGATTCCACCGGGCTTGCAAGTATGTGTGCCATCCTGGTCGTAGGCATATCCATCCATGGGGATTGCCTACTGGACACTGTTATAGCCTGTACACATTCCACACCTGCATTTAGCATTATCCGGTGGATGCTTTGCACCATTAGTGGGGAGTAGGTCATGTGCTACACCCACACCCCTCCCACGGGGCGGAACAACGAATTATCTGCCAAACAACACCGAGCCCCATTTCTGCATACCCAAGATCCCATTGCTGCACCTATCGATAGTACCCATTACACATCCATCATGTGTGCGGGACTGGGATGTGGACACATGTATGGACACGGCGATCTGTGGATTTCTGCTCATATGTCCTACATTTCATAGATACCTGTCATCAACCTTAATCACACTGGCGGTGCATATGTCTAACTGTGCCGTAGTCACGGCTATCGCATCATCTGGTGGTCGGAAATGGCTGGTCGGCGTTCTGTTAGAATGTATTTTTGGGTCCTACAATGGACACATATGTGCAAATGTAAAGGTAGATGTTGCTGGATTGTGTCCAACTGGCCAGTGGTTTCGACCGCTGCTGTATGTTCGCCAATCACAGATGTCTCTTTGACTACCCATTCTACGTGGTGCTACGTAAAACAGGTGTGTTAGTACTGTAAATAACTGATGTATATCCAAAGATGCAGGTTAGCAACTGGTTTACATAAATCTCAGACGTCCCAATAGGACATATCCGTCACTGTACTGTCAACATAACACCACCGGAACATGTTGATCCCCTATGTATTCATTGAAGCATGTCTTCTTTATAGGTGGGAATGCCATAGCTTACATATCCTACTTGACATTGTTAGTGTGCCATTAGTATGTGTTCCACAGGTCGCCCATCTGTTCCGCTGTATGGTAGCGAGTGCTCCCCATTTTGTTGCTTGCAGATCGAGTGCTGTGTACGCCGGTATTCGCACGGCGGTCTGACTTTGTATGGGGAGTGTCTACTGTACTCCCTATCTGTATTTCCTGTGTTATGCCTTACTGCAGCTGTGTAATTCCACCAGGTTTCCAGTTATGGGTGCCATCTTGGTCGTACACCTGTCCATCCATGGGAATTGCCTACTGGACAGAAATATAGGGCTGTACACATTTCACACCTGCTTTTACCATTATCTGGTGGATGCTTTGCATCATTGGTGGGGAGTAAGGCACGGGCTATACCCACATCCCTCCCACGGGGCGGGACAACGGATTATCTGCCAAACAACACCGAGCCCCAATTTTGCATACCCAGGATCCCATGGTTGCAACCCTCCACTGTACCCATTACACATCCTTCATGTGTGCGGGACTGGGATGTGGATGCACTTATATGGACACGACAATCTGTGGATTTCTGTTCATATGTCCTGCATTTCATGGACAGTTGTCATCAACCTTGAACACGCTGGTGGTGCATATGTATAGCTGTGCCGTAGTCACGGCTGTACACCGTCTGGGTCGACCGCAGCTGTTTCATGTCTCAAATGGGTAAATTTTTGGAGTCCTACAATGGACACCGATGTGCATATGTAAAGTGTAGAACGTGTTGGACTGTCAACATCTGGCCAGTGGTTTTGACTGCTGCTGTATGTTCCCCAATCGCGGATGTCTGTCTGACTACCCATATTATGTATTACTTGGCCTATCTATATCCACGTGCCAGTAAGCGTAAATATAGCAAACCTTTAGTCCTGGTCATCTTCATAAAAGACATCCTTGAACATATATCAGGCCAAAACGGACAATGACAGGAACGATACACTCCACAGTCAAAACATACTAAGCTCTTTCACCCACTAACATGGGTCATCATCGGAGTACGAAATACATTACATAATCGTCCCTTATACACTTCCTTCAGAGTCAGTTTAAAGTTAATTAATCAGTAAACCTGCTCATAGTTAAGTGGACAGTGCTCCATGTCTTGAAGATAACGTGACATGTACAAATCAGTGTTGCATACATTACTTAATGGAAACAATAATACAACAACAATGTGTTCATATAACTACAATATTGGTCAATACAATCAGTCTATTGACACATCCAAACAAACGGGCACAAGAAGAACCAACACCAACTGAAAGCCTGAACGCAGGTTTATTGAATGACAACAGACAGCATTTTCGCCACTGAAAAAAGTAGCTTCATCAGAGGTTTACAGTGCACAAAGGGAAGCAGCACCCTTATAGCTCCGCTCTGACACGGTTTAATGATTTCGTCACTTCCTTCAGAGCCGGAGCCTAATCTAAGGGTAACAGTTCCAATTACATTATTTAATAAAACGGATACCTCAAATAATAACCAAAATACATTGTGTGACTAAAACATATGGTTAAACATACCCGAGGAAATGTTTATATCACATAATTATTAAACCCTCATTCTGTATGTACATAGATACACTGACATAGCAATTATAATTTACATATCTAACAAAAACTATATTTTATTCTACAAAAGCTTCATAGAAGAATGAAACTCTATATGTTTAAATGCAAATGTTAAAATATGAAATATATATATTCAAATCACATAACCACAGTTAGTATAAAAATTGTATGTATATATAAAAATAATATATTCTATAAAGTCCTATTTTGAAGTGTTTGAATAGATGCCCATGTGCATCATTTCAGCATCTATTTATGTCTTTATTTTTATTATACAATTTAATGCTTTAATTCAACCAATCATTTTTAGTGGCAGCTCTCACTAAAATTACAATAAATTTTAACATTTTAAAACTTTTAGTGGTTGTCAAACAAACTGGTTAATCATTATCTACAAACATAAAGTATTCTAAACATTCATAAACTATATTCCCTATAGTTGATACACTCCCTTCATGACTTAAGAAATAAAAAATAAATCATAAAAAATAAAAAATAAAAAATAAAAAATACATAAGAAATAGTAAAAGGGAGGTAAGGCTTCAAATACGTTTCAACCTTAGGGCACAATGACTAACATACTAGTCCTTAAACTGACTCTTATAAAAGAGAACCAAGGGTTTAAGCATATTGTATACTACCTTCCTATCTCATATAACATTTTAATTTCAAGTAAGGGGCAATATTACAGCTTTCATTTAAGCCAGGAAAGTTGAAAGCATCCAATTTTAATTGCCATAATAATTCTCTGGTTTCTAGTATTATAGACGTCGGACCCCCTCTTACAGGTGTAGGTAAATGCTCAATCCCCATGAATTGGAATGAGTGTCCCGGATAGTTTACTACGTGTTTAGCAAGTGCATTTTCGCATTTTGCATTTTTAATTGCATAGGTATGTTGGTAAATACGTTGTTTAAACTTTCTATCTGTCTTACCAACATAAAATCCAGGGCAGCAAGTGCAAAAAGCAATGTAAATGATAGACATTGTGTCACAGTTAATTCTGTGATTGATGTAAAATTTATTGCCCATTACACTAAATGTGCTCCCCGTCTTTATGTGAGAACAGTAATTGCATGCCCCACACGTAAAAGACCCCTTGGATCTCCTTCTCATTGACTCCGAAGAGTAAGTTTGTAACAATTCCTTCATATTTTTGGCTCTCCTAAACACTGTGTAAGGTTTATCACCCAGCTTGTTAGCCACAGAAGCATATGCAGATAAATAAAACCAGTTTTTGTTTAGAATCTCCAAAATTGCCTTACAATTCAAACCAAATGTCATAATGAATTTACAAGGCACGTTGTTACTATCTAATGCTCCTGTTACAGGAGGGACTTCTGTAGATACAGAAGTGGACACCAAAGCAACATTTTTGTCACTGTGCATGTCGACCTGAGATGGCCCAATAAGTAATGGTGTATAAAAACCATTATTTCTCTTTTCAGTAACTTCCACTATCATGTCATCGACTAAGTGACAAGGGTAGTCCCTGTTCAAAAAGAGGTCTCTTAAGAATTCTGCTTCAAGGATATAATCCTTTAAGTCACTACATATTCTAACAGCTCTCACCAGCTGGCCTTTTATAATAGCCTTTTTCTGTTTAAAAGGGTGAGAACTGCTGTAATGAAGAAAAGAGTTTACATAGGTGTCTTTTCTGAAAATAGTAGATTGCAAATAACCAGTCATGGTATCCCTAGAGAGTTTAACATCCAAGTAATTTACTTGCTTGGTGTCAAAGTAGTACGTAAATTTCAGAAAGGTAGTTGTTGAATTTAAAAATTCCACAAATGTGTAAGCCAGTAGGGAGTCACCCTTGAAAAGTATAAATGCATCGTCTAAAAAGCGTGTGTAAAAAACAATTTTGTCTTTCCAAACCGGATTGTTAAAGACATAATGTCTTTCCCAATATGCCATGAATAGATTGGCTACTGCTGCACCACACGGGGAGCCCATGGCCACCCCTTTTTTCTGTAAATAAATATCTCCTTCAAAGGAGAAAAAATTAGAAGACAATATAATGTCCAATAGTTCCGTGACATTATCTGTGTCTCTTTTAGTGGCACCTAGTTCAAGCAGCAGAAGTTCAATCCATTCAAGGGCTTCTTGGTGTGGGATAGATGTATATAAATCCACCACATCGATGGTTAAAAAGTTAGTATGTTCATCAACCTTCATAGCATTCATATTGGATAGAAAAGACCAAGAATCTTTACATATACTCGGGATGCATTTAACGTACTTAGCAAGCAGCAAGTCAACATATTTGGAGCATGGGTATGTGATGGATGATCTACCATCAATCAAAGCTCTCATAGGCGGATCCCCAAGGTTCTTATGAACCTTGGGTATACCAAACATCACAGGTGTTTTGGGATACAGTATGTCAATATAGCCCAAAGTATCTATGTCTATTCTTCCAGATATAAAAAGATCCTTAAAGTAGCCTCTTATTCTATTAGAGCAAACATTCATTTCGTTGATCGATGATAACTCATAAGCAGCAGTATTTAACACTCTGCACATTCTCTCAACATACTCAGTTTGTTCAAAAATGGCTAGGCCACCGCCCTTATCTGGCTTGATTATCCTGACCGTGGAAGTCCGCAGCTTATTAAGAGCATCCATTTGGTCTTTAGAAATGTTAAACTGATTAGGTTTCACCTTAGTGGTCTTAACAACATGTCTGATATCCAATTCGCATGCATTCTCGAACATTTTTAGTGCCACATGGAGGGGAGGATTAAACACACTTGGGAGCTTTAGGTTGAACAAGGAAGGTGCAGGTGATTCATTAAACATTAGTTTCAAATTAAGCCTCCTCACATAGCATTTCAAATCCAACAGGACTTTAGCAACATCACATTTTACTGTTGGTACAAATGTATTACCTAACGCTAAAAGTTCAACCAGCTCGGGCTCTAAAATAAGCGAAGAGAAATTGTAGATGGTAAAGTCACCCCTTTTATTTAGGATAATATCAGGTGAACATTTTCTAGGGGGGCTAATGCCCGAAAGGTCTAATTCCAATTCGCATTCCTCCTCCTCTGTCTTTGATTGGACGTCTTCCCTAAAAAAGGTTGGTCTGAGTTAGGGTCGCTGTCAGGGGTAGTAGCCAACATAGGGGTAAAGGTTTCAACATACCCACTGTTCTTATCTTGCCTATTCCTATTTCTATTACTTCTCCTCAAAGGTGGGTTATTATTACCACCAATTGTATTATGACCCCTATTGTTCCTAGGATCAACAATATTTTCATCTTCTATTATTTCTAAATCTGCTTCACTCCTAGGAGCCTGTATCGTAGTACATAGATTAGGAAAGGCTTTATCGTTAGTGTAGGCCACTCTATCCCTGTACAGTTTTTTAGTTTTATTAGTTTTAAGCTTAACCATATAGGTGTCAATGCTTGAAAAAATGCGTGCATGATCAAATTTAAATTGCAAAAAGGCGCCATCAACCTTAATTTCTTCATCTAAAAGACAAACTTCTTTAATTAGTTCATCAATACTCATAGTGTAATGTTTAACAAGCAGTTCCATCAACTGCAAACCTTGTGCTTGAAACAAAACTTTTAAATCAGGAAGAAAATTAGCACTATTAAACAAATTAGATGGAACAAATACATTCCTAAGGCCTTAGGGGATAATACCCTCATTTAAACATTGCTTAAAGTATGCAACTTCAAGCTGCAATTTCCAATATAGTTTATGAATGTTTAGAATACTTTATGTTTGTAGATAATGATTAACCAGTTTGTTTGACAACCACTAAAAGTTTTAAAATTTTAAAATTTATTGTAATTTTAGTGAGAGCTGCCACTAAAAATGATTGGTTGAATTAAAGCATTAAATTGTATAATAAAAATAAAGACATAAATAGATGCTGAAATGATGCACATGGGCATCTATTCAAACACTTCAAAATAGGACTTTATAGAATATATTATTTTTATATATACATACAATTTTTATACTAACTGTGGTTATGTGATTTGAATATATATATTTCATATTTTAACATATGTATTTAAACATATAGAGTTTCATTCTTCTATGAAGCTTTTGTAGAATAAAATATAGTTTTTGTTAGATATGTAAATTATAATTGCTATGTCAGTGTATCTATGTACATACAGAATGAGGGTTTAATAATTATGTGATATAAACATTTCCTCGGGTATGTTTAACCATATGTTTTAGTCACACAATGTATTTTGGTTATTATTTGAGGTATCCGTTTTATTAAATAATGTAATTGGAACTGTTACCCTTAGATTAGGCTCCGGCTCTGAAGGAAGTGACGAAATCATTAAACCGTGTCAGAGCGGAGCTATAAGGGTGCTGCTTCCCTTTGTGCACTGTAAACCTCTGATGAAGCTACTTTTTTCAGTGGCGAAAACGCTGTCTGTTGTCATTCAATAAACCTGCGTTCAGGCTTTCAGTTGGTGTTGGTTCTTCTTGTGCCCGTTTGTTTGGATTGTCAACTGGTGCTTTTTTGTTTACTTCAGTATATTGACACATAGTTGATAATTGTTGTGAGTAAACCTTAGAATGTAGTGTGTTGATCATGGTATGAAATATCAATGTGTATAACTGTTGCATTACGATTCCAAAGCATGGAATCAATAAGTACAATTGAAGCATAATTTGTATAAATATCAATGTAAATGAAAGTCACAATGTTACGTGTGAATATGACTGTATCATAACTATATCAATATGAAATGGAATGAACTGTAGTTGTTTACATCTTCTTTTCCGGTGACAAATCTATGTCCATGCGTCATTTATACGGGCCGTCGGGCTGCTGTGTGTAGATGTATACATGTGAACCCCTCGTTTCATACCTTTCTTTGTTACTGTCTGTGGATTACCTGTGTACACACATCAATTACCATGCCATACCTTTCCGCTGTACAGGTTCTGGCATGGTGTACAGCTGATTGGCCCTCAATCTTGCTGTGTGTTACATTGACCAGTGTCTATCTGGCAATTCGCTGGCGTGTCATGTGTGACCTTCTTGCTTCTTTAGGGACCTGATCCCATAATTGTGACGTGCTTCCACTGGCCATATATCTGTCTGTCGTCTGGGATCTGTGTGTAACCAGTCCTTTCAGGACACTTTCTATTGTTGTTATTTTTTGTTTACATATATGAGTACTTTGGTATGTTGTGCTATGATTGTGTGTGGAGCATTTTTCCACGGGCCTCTGCTGACACTGGACATATATCCAGCTAGCGTAGCCGGTCAACACGTGTGAGCCAACTGGGCCTTAATTGACGGGTCACCTTCTGACAAGTGGGTCGGGTTACTGATGCATACCGTCATCAATCCATACTACTAACACATACGTTATTCTATCCACATTCTATGTTTGTCTCATCACATAGCGTGTGTTTCTCACTATTTCTAATGGTACTTTACATGGCATTGCCCGATTCCATACTTTCAGAGGCTGACATTTATGAGACCTGTCTGGTTGACGTGGAGGACACATCCTTAACCTGCCCTGCTTCGAGGGGATCACACACGCACACGCGCACGTGCATTTCCTAATTGTGGTTTACGCGCAGGCGCACATGCATATCCGTATTCTGTCTCCATATGTTTACTGGCCCTGTGTGGTTACGTGGTCTGTGTTAGTTGTGACTATTCCGGTAACATATCTGTGATCCAGTTGACGGACGTGTGCGGAACGCACGTACACCTTTATACATGTAACAGTCTTTGCAGCATGGACGCATTACGTACACGTTCACATTTAAATGTTCCATAGTCGTAATTCAAACAGGACTGCATTCACGTTTGCCGGTTACTGTGACCACTACACGTTAGCTGTTCGGTGTCATTAATATGCATACCCATGGTACTTGGCTACATTTACATATCCCCCCACCCCCACCCCCCCGCACTCACGCACATCACTGGCATCCCTTCTCCTGCTGGGAAAGGTGCGGTACTACATGTTAAACATTCCTTATTCCCTCCCGTTCATGGCCCAGGATGCATATGTCTTGACCACAGGGATGTTCAGATCACAGGGGCTTATATCCCCAACGCATACAGGCCTTCGATTGTCAGGGTGTCCCTGTGGTGCTTTGGGTTTGGTCTTGTCTGCCCAGTGTACGGAACTGCCCTGACCGTGTACGAATGTTAGATGAGTCACATGGCCACGGTTTGTCCGTGTCTATGATACCATGGTCCCCCCCCCATAATTCCTAACCGTGTGCGCTGATTGGCCGGCGTACCCGTTGTCGATGTTGTTATAGTAATTGAACACGGTCTGGTCAAATGGACCTATTTTCATTAGTAACCCTCGGTATTCATGACCTGTCTCGCCATATTACATGGGTTTAACATTGCATGATGGCTTTCACTGAGCCACGGACATGTCCGTTGTTTAGTTTGGGCCAGTCCCGCTCTGCTACACACATTTAACATGGCGGAACAGGTTGAACAGCTCAGCAACGGGGACATCGGCCTCTCCGTCGCTGTTTAGTATTGAATCGCTATGTTGACTTTGTTTCACAGAGCGAGACAGTGTCGACATTGGTAACGGACATCTCGCGCAGTATGTCCACACCGCCGCGGGTGGCGTATGTCGGCGTTTAGGCGGCGGACAGGCATTATGCTGTGCCATTATGTCTGGGGAATATATGGTTTCTTGCCATAGATGATATGTCATACTAGCAATGACCCGCGTCTGGGAGTGGGTACTGCTGTATTTACCCACGCCAAGAGTGGCCTTAGGTCACGTGGTGCCCTAGGCAGAAGTACTCCATGATGCCACTGCCACATCACCCGCTACCCCCGTCCTGGTCTACCTACACAAAATAAAGGCTTGAAAGGTGCCCCGAGTAGAGCGGCGCCCTAGGAGGCTGCCTAGTTGGCCTATGCATAAGGCCGCATATGTGTGTGGTCCCTCGGGCGTCGGACTCGGGAATGCACCACGTCTGCCGTGAGTATATCTAGCATTACCCACATCCAGGCGTGGTTTAATGCTATGATGTTCCACACCTGTGTTTTGACAACCTACAATAGCTTCTGCTATTGGCATGCAATGCTGTGGGTGGTGCTGGTTACCATACATATACCTTTCTCAAAAGCGGAATTTACAGTACTGAACACTACTGTGGTCTCCTTTGAGGCCCCTGAGCCAGTGGTAAACATTACTCAAACTGCTGAATTACGTACATATGCCTTCCACCAGCACCTACAGGACTGCATGGATCAGGCAATCCCATACAAAACTGAGACTCTTTGTACCAAAGCCAAGCATCCAGTCTGGTGGACCCCAGCCATGAACAAGCTCTAGAACGACTGGAGGTAGCTACTACAAGATAGAGTGGAATACTTGTAAGGTAAGACACCCTTGCTCATTGTATGTGAAAACCTACAGGCTGTCAGGAAATCATCCAGGGGAAATTCAACAGAGAAATCAACAAGAACTCGACAGACAATCATAAGGCCTTCTTTAGCTATGTTGGACACCTGGGAGGACACTCCCAGATATGCTCACACTGGGTTCAGAATGATGTGAGGATGACTGAACCTACACACATTGCCAACATAATGGATGACAGGTTCGGTGCTAACTTCTCCCCCCCCTCACCCCCACATGGAGAGATATCTATACCAGAGGATTGTAGATCCTGGAACTTCTGTGACACACAGGTGGGAAATGCTCTCTCCAAGGCAGTAAACACAGCATCCATGGGACCAGATGGTGTCCCAGCTGTGTACTCCATGAACTCAATGGGGAATTAAACCCACAGTTAGGACAGCTGTTTAACCGTAGCCTCACCTCAGGATACGTACCCAAGTAGTGGCACAAGGCAACTTTAGTCCCACTTCACAAGGATGGTGCATCCACTGACCCTGGTAATTACCATCCCATTACCTTGACAAGCCTTATCTGCAAAGCCATGGAGAAGGATCATGATGGAAGTCATACATAATGACATAGGGGACTTGCATACTTTGAATACAACCCAGTTTTGCTTGGTCAAATACAGATCATGCCTTTTAAACGTGTCTGACTTTTTAGGATCAGTCACCAAGGCCATTGATGAGGGCAAAGCAGTCCATACAGCCTACCTAGACCTGGCAAAGGCCTTCAACACACTACCACCCTCAGGTATCATTGATAAACCCGTCTGCTTGAATGTAAATACATACTTCGGCAGAGGGGTTGCAAACTGGCTAAGTGACAGAACCCACACGGTCATAGTTGCTGGCGCCATGCCATACTCACAGCCAGTCACAGGTGTTGTCCCACGGGGCTCAGTCCTGGGTCCACTATTTTTCCGCATCTACATTTCAAAAGTACAAGCAAACACAGGGGGGTTATGGCTGAATGTTTGCAGATGACTGCAAACCGGGTGCCATAGTCGGACACACATCTGACACAGATATCCTTCAGAAGGGCCTCACAGCTATGGATAACTGGTGCCAGAGACATGGCCTACAGCTAAATGCCGGGAAATGCATAGTCATACCCTTCGGGAAGAACGAGGTTACCCCTAGCTACCATATAGGTGGCAATCCACTGAGCACAGAGGGAGTTACCAGGGATCTGGGGACCCGTGTTGTCGGTAACCGTTTGTTCGACACACACATTGCTAACGTAGTTAGATAGACCTTCTACATTGCCCACCTGATCATGAAGGTATTCACATCTACATCAGGGGAGGTCATTGTCCCCTTGTACTCATCACTCATTACACCTATGATTGAGTACAATGCCCCGTTCAGAATGTATGTGACCCAACACCTGCAGCAGCTGGAAAGGCACCAACAGTTCATCCACAAACGGATGCAGATTCTCAGGAATATGTGTTATGCTGACCAACTGAAAGGGTTCCATCCCTATTCCGTCGCATACCACTTGCCCAGAGGTGACCCGTGCCTGGCATCCAAGGCCAGGTCGAACCCGGATTTGATGACTATGCTTCACCTAAAGAATCTAGATCCCTCAGAATCACAAGGGCAGGTGACGTACACCTTGGCACTGTCATTAATAGAACGTGCTGGTGGGACAGATTCATCACCCAGACACTCACTATGCTGTGGAACAACATCCCAGTACATGTGAGACAGAGCACCTGGCTGACCTTGTTTTAGTATTTTGACAAGGATGTCTGAATTGCTTTATTCAACTAACCTTGTAAATGGATATTTACTTTACCACATTTTTAATCTTTACATTCCATTGATATATTTTACATTAGTCATAATCATAGTGTTTATCTCTATATATTAGGGTTCATTTATATTACTAGGTGTCTCTAGTTCTTTTACTATATTGGCACAATCCCTAGAACATATATATGTAACTTATACACTCAGACACTTGGAAAACATTATGTTGGTTCTTCTTTCATATTAGTACATATATTTTTATTTTCACGGAAGAATATACATTTTGAAGCAATGTCTGATTTACTCACTGTGTGCAATCTGTAACCCGAGTAGACTTTTTAGCTTGTTCGCCTTTAAGGCATTTAATTAATACTTAGCACATCTTATTTACTGCCCAATTAAGGGTTTTAAATGTAGTAGGTCGAACTGCATTGTATGTATTCTGAAGAAGTCTGCTTATGAAGCAGACGAAAAGTGCTGCAATAAACTATGGTGACTGCATATAATTCCTGGTGGGCTCTGAGTGGTCAGCGATTGTTTCTACAGTACCTCATTTTTGCTTTGGACTTTCTCATCTGGGTCTCTGTGTTATTTGTATGGGGAATGTCAAGTGTAGTCCCTATGTGTATTACCTGTGTAATGCCTTACTGCGGCAGTGTAATTCCACCGGGTTTGCAGTTAGGGGCGCCATCTTGTTCATACGCTTGTCCATCCATGTGAATTGCCTACTGGACACTGGTATAGGGCTGTACACATTTCACGCCTGCATTTAGCATTCTCCGGTGGATGCTTTGCATTATTATTAGGGAGTAAGGCAGGTACTACGCCCACATCCCTCCCACGGGGCGGGACAACGGATTATCTGCCAGACAACACAGAGCCCCATTTCTGCATACCCAAAATCCCATGGCTGCAACCCTCGACAGTACCCATTACACATCCTTCAGGGACTGGGATGTGGACGCACATGTATGGACACGTCGATCTGGGTATTTCTGTTCATATGTCCTGCATTTCATGGACTCTTGTCAGCAACCTTAAACATGCTGGTGGTGCATATGTCTAACTGTGCCGTAGTCACGGCTATATCATCGTCTGTTGTTCGGACACGGCTGGAGTGGGTTCTGTGAGAATGTATTTTTGGGTCCTTCAATGGACACCAATGTGCATATGTCAAGTTAGATGTTGCTGGACTGTGTCCAACTGGCCAGTGCTTTTCACTGCTGCTGTATGTTCCCCAATCGCGGATGTCTGTTTGACTACCCATTCTACGTGGTGCTACGTAACCAGGTGATTTAGTACTGTGAACAAATGGTATAAATCCAAAGATGCTGGTTAGCAACTGCTTCAAATAAACCTCAGACGTCCCAATAGGACATATCCGTCACTGTATTTTCAACATAACACCACCGGAACATGTTGATCCCCTATGTATTCATTGAAGCATGTTGTCTTCATAGCTGGGAACGCCATAGTTTACATATCCTACTTGACGTTGTGGGTGTGCCATTAGTATGTTTTCCACAGGTCGCCCATCTGTTCCGCTGTATGGTAGCGGGTGCTCCCCATTTTGTTGCTGGCAGATTGAGTGCTGTGTACGCCGGTGTTGGCACGGCGGTCCAACTTTGTATGTGGAATGTCAACTGTAGTCCCTATGTATATTTCCTGTGTTATGCCTTACCGCTGTGTAATTTCCCCGGGTTTGCAGTTGTGGGTGCCATCTTGGCCGTACGCTTGTCCATCCATGAGAATTGCCTACTGGACACTAGTATAGGGCTGTACACATTTCACACCTGCATTTAGCATTCTCCGGTGGATGGTTTGCATTATTAGTGGGGAGTAAGGCAGGTGCTACGCACACATCCCTCCCACGGGGCGGGACAAAGGATTACCTGTGAAACAACACCGAGGCCAGTTTCTACATACCCAGGATCCCTTGACTGCAACAGTCGACAGTACCCATTACACATCCTTCATGTGTGCGGAACTGTGATGTGGATGCACTTCTATGGACTCGGCACCCTGGGTATTTCTGTGCATATGTGCTGCATTTCATGGACAGCTATCATCAACATTAAACACGCTTGCGGTGCATATGTGTGGCTGTGACGTGGTCACGACAATGAGTTCATGTAGGTGATGACGGAAGCTGGCAGGCATTCCATGAATACATTTTTGGGTCCTACAATGGACACCACTGTGCATATGTAAAGTGTAGAGCTTGTCGGACTGTGTCCTTGTGGCCAGTGGGTTTGACTGATGCTGTGTGTTCAACAATCGCGGATGTCTGCTTGACTACCCATAGTGTGTAGTGCTACGGGAACCATGTTTTCCGAGACCAGAACCCAATGGTGTACATCCAATGTTGCAGGTTAACAACCGCTTTAATTAATCCCCAGAGGTCATGGTTGGGAAGTATCGCCACTTTATTGTCGGAACAACACCTCCAGACTAGGTAAATCACGGGAACTTTAGCCCGGTCTTACCGGCCATTTGCAAGTGTGATTAGTAGACACGTGTCAATGCATGTATGATAATACATATTGTCATGCCGAAGGTAATCTATGTTATTTGGACAATGGCTTCTGCTATTGGCATCCATTGCTGTGAGTGTTGCCGGTTACCATACACATTGCTTGCTCAGAGGCAGACTTCCCAATTCTGAACACTACTGTGGTCTCCTTTAAGGACCCTGAGCCAGTGGTCGACAGTACTGCAGCCACTGCATCACTCACATATGCCATCTACCGATACCTACAGGACTGCATGAACCAGGCATTCCCTTACCCAACTGTGGTTCATTGTACCAATGCCAAGCATCCAGTGTGGTGTACCCCAGCCATACACAAGCTGTACAACAAGAGGAGGTGGCTACTACAAGGCGGAGCAGACACCTTGTGAGGTATGACACCCTTGGTCATTATATGTGTAGAGCTACACGCTGTCATGACATGTTCCAGGGCACGTTCCACAGATATACCTACATGGACCTGGCTGACAATCATACCACCTTCATTTGCTATGCTCAACACCTGGGAGGTCATGCCCACATATGCTCTGACTGGGTTCACGATGATGTGGAGTTTACTCAACATACACAAATTGCCAAAATACGGGCTGACAAGTTCGGTGAGGACATCTCCACACCCTCCCCCCCACATGAGGAGATGTCTGTACCAGCGGTTTGTGGTCCACAAATGTTCTGTGACACACGGGTGGGACATGCTCTCTCCAGGGTAGTGAACATAGCATCCATGAGACCAGCTGGTGACCCCACTGTGTACTCCACTATCTCATTGAGGAATTAGACCCACAGTTAGGACAGCTGTTTCTTTGTAGCCTCACCTCAGGTAACGTACCCAGGTTGTGTCGCACGGCAACTGTAGTCCCACGTCACAGGGCCAATGCCTCCACTGACCATGGTTATTACTGTCCCATTACCATGAGGAGACCTATCTGCAAAGACATGGGGAGGGATCATACTGCGGCTCGTAGATGAAGGCATAGGGGACATGCATACTTTGCATCCAACACGGTTTGGCTTGTTCAGGGGTGGTTCATGCCTTTAAAGCATGGTTGACGTTTTCGGGACAGTCACTGAGGCCATTGATGGGGGTCTTGCAGTCCATACAGCCTACCTCGACCTGGCAAAGGCCTTCAACACATTACCCCCCTCAGGTATCATTGATAAACCCATTGGCTGGGATGTGAACACGTACATCACAGGATGTGTTGTAAACTGGCTATGTGACACAACCCACGCGGTCATAGTTGCTGGCAGCATGTCAGACCTACTGCCTGTTGCAAGCGGTGTCCCATGGGGCCCTTCCCTGGGTCCACTCCTCTCATACATCTACATTTCCACAGTACAGGCACACACAGGGGTGTTATGGGCAACATTGTTTGTAGATGACTGCAAAACAGGTGCCATAGTGGGACGGACATCTGACACAGATATCCTTCAAAGGGGCCTCCCAGATATGCATATCTGCTGTCAGGGACATGTCCCACAGCTAAATGCAAAGTAATGCAACATCATACCTGTCGAGGAGTACTAGGTCACCCCTGTCCAGCATATAGGTGGCTGTCCACTGAGCACAGGGGTGATTACCAGGGATCAGGGGACAGAGTTTGTCGGTCACCATTCATTCAACACACACGTTGCTATCGTGGTTTGGTGGGACTTCTACATTGCCCACCTGTTTGGGCAGGGATTCACATCTACATCAGGTTAGGTCATTGTCTCCTTGTACCCATTACATGTTACACCTATGATTGACTACATTGCCCCATTCGGAGGGTATCTGACCCAACACCTACAGCAGCTGGGAAGGCCTCATAGGTTAATTGTCATACAGATGCAGGGTGACATGGATTTGTGTAATGCTGCCCCACTTGTAGGACCCCTGCCCCATTCAGTCACATACCTGTTGTTTAGTGTTGACCTGTGCCTGACATACGAGGCCATGTCAACCCATATGTCATGTCTATGCTTCACCTACTGTATCTGCATCCCTCAGAACCACAAGGGCAGGTGACATGAACCTTGTCACGGTCATTAATGGGATGTGTTGGAGTGACACATACGTCACCCGGACACTCACAATGCTGTGGATCTACATCACAGTACATGTGAGACAGAGATCCTTCCTAGCCTTGTTCGGGGGTATGTTGTCCATTGGATGGGGGATTGCAGATATAGGCCGGGGATTACATCATTATCACTGCTTGACAGAGGTACAGCAATATCATAAGTATTTTATCTCCGGCACAGAAGGTTGGCAAAGTAATCCTAACTATGGTGTAGGGTTATGTCTGAACTTGGGTCGATGGCCTACCCTGTACCTATGGACATATGAACCTATATTCATAGTTTGTCCCATTTACACTTGTCTATCCCCTATCCTCTTTCTCATGTGTATATTTCTGTGGCACGTGATTGTCCTCTGTATTACTTGCAGGTATGCTGTCTACAGTGCACATACGTCACGGTTGATGACAGTGTATCTGTGTCCCTAACACTGTGATACTGAGGACTACCACACATCCTTCACAACATTACATGCATATGTCCATTCTATTCTTCTTTGGCCTATGGGGGGGTGTTAAGGCAACAATTACACAAGTCCCTGTTTGTGCATGCTTCATGTTGGTGTTTGACCAGCCTCCGTTGCAGTCGTGTGTTGGACGGTAGTGTTTCTGTGTGTTTGGCATGTGTTTTTATTGCCGGTACATCTGTGGGAGGTGTGGTTGGCACATGTTCCTCTTTGCAGGGACACCCATCCTGGGGTTTGTGTCATGCATCTGCACTTGGCACGTGCCATATGTCCTGTACTATTCCCACAGTCATGTATGCCTTCATGCACTACTACTGCGTGTTACTGGCTGTTTGTATGTGGTACACATGGTGATTGTGGTGGTTGGCTTGACCTATTCCCATGCTAGAACATACACATCTGTCAATTACGTTGTTTAAATCAAACTGTAACATTCATTAGTCTTTTCAAAATGACAGTCAATAACACAGGAAGCTCAGATTAACAACGTTTTAATAGTGTGCACCAGGAGGCAAATAACTATGCAGTACAAGTTTAGAGTTTTGTCTGACTCTATACAAGAAACAGCTGTATGAGTATTGTGTTTACAATCATCTTTTGCACACCTTAATGATGTGGTCAGTCACAGGGCATTTACATCACTATAGTCCACAATATTGGATTCCTACAACAGTGCTAAGGTAATGCTTATTAAATGTTTTCCCATGAGAATAGCACAGCCTTGCGAGCCACATAGTCAATTAGAATGTCCTTCGGTAAATTCTGCTCTGTCAAGGTTCCAAGACTGTTCAGATACGATCGTCACTTCATTTCCTACTAGGTTCCTTTGTCTCTCTGGTGAGCAGCTGTACTCTGTCTTAGATAGAGCTCACAAGGCCATCCTCCTCAGTGGAAGGATGAAAGATATACCTGTACATACATTTATTATTCTCTAACCCAGCAGATGACTAATGCTGAATGACATACGCCTGCTGCACTGGTTACTGCCAGGGTCAGGGTTCGATCACACTGCAGCTACACTACAGGCAATTACATGCATGATAAGTTCTACTGCCATATTGTAAAATAGAATAATATGCATTATACACTATTTGCTTCTAAACTAGCACGTCATATATATGTTTAAATATATATTTTGCTAACATTCTCCCTCCTTTGATTGCTTCTATTCTATCCAGAAACATATACAACATTATTTCATTCCCTAGCCTCTTCCTCTCTGGAACGTTTAACTAGGCAAGTCATTTGTTGTACATTTCAGAAAGGATTTCATTTTGTATTAACAAATACCACTACAGGTCTTGATACATAGTCTCGGTTACAGATACGTCGACAGAGTCCCTGACTAATACTTTCATGCAAAGTATGCCAACAGACACATGCTCCCAATATGAGCAGAACAACACAAATGGCAATCAAGATATTCAGTATGACTGAACCCCATCCACCAAATGGTTTGTGGAAATGGTTCGTCAGTGGGTTTGGGCCTGGTTCCGCCATGGCTGACACCTGCTGTATTACCTCTAGGTGGGCGTTGATATTGTGCTTATTATGTGGTACTTAGACACAGCGGTCTTCTTTGATAAGCGCGCGTGTGCCGATTCTCGCCGCCAGGGTGCAGTCGGCGCTATTACATTTTGTGACACAACAGTTCTCATTGCATCCAGTTCATCAGTCACAAGTTCAAGAGCGAAAAGTCACATTGCTCATTCCTCCGACAGGTTTTGACAACTTCCTCTGTTCCCTGATTGATTTCACTACTCCACAAGCTGGGATTGTTCCAGCCCAGGATATAACGCTGTCACTCAAGTCCATATGAGTCAATATTCCTTTATGTCTTGCAGAAGAATGATTTTTCAGAACAGCTTCCATTTCACCCACTGGATTAGTAGGTTTCTCGACTGTGTTCCCAGTTCTTCGAGCTATATGTCTTACAGTTCATTTCGTACCCAGAGGCAATTGTGCAGTATGTCATATGAGTGGAGCCAGATAACCCAAAAAACAACTGCGGACCAATTCTCAGGTAACCATTGATATGCTTTTTTCCCACAAACAAAATAACAATATTCTACTTTACTACTGATGCGGGTTAACTCTGCATGTAACATTTTCCTGTCTATAACAGAGGACTGTTTATACAATTCAGGATGTTTCTGCACATCTTTCCACATTGTTCTCATGAAGCTTCAATACAAATCATGAATGGTGCTACAACTAGTACTGTGATCTTTGGCTGTTATATGACATTTGTAAGACACAGTTATGTTACAATTACTCCCACCAACTTGAACTGTATCATGTTTATGAAAACAAACAATTCCTTTTTGTGTAACAGGTAAGTACAGTGCCACTTTGTCCTGTGATCTCACAGAACCTGTATCAAAGTGTAAATATTCACAAGTCTCAATCTATCCCCAAGGGGACAACATACATCAGAAGTCCTCCATATGATGTAGGTATGACAGTACAAACACAGCAATTTAAAATGTTCATAGTCTGTACATGCACACGCGTCATGCCTAGGTATGTGTTGAAGTTTGGATGCCACTCTGTGGCCAGTTCATCACGTATCACTATTTGTATCTGTGTAGTTATATGCAGGTAAGGTCCCAGCAAATGTAAAGTCAACACAAACATGGTTAATAGGTGTATGATCAGTAGGACAGTAAACCAAATGTCTTTGGGGTTGCTTTGTATTGTTATACAGTCTGGCCCGGGTGATTCTGTCTCTATGGTATATCAGGTACAACATGTAAATCAGACTTGATATCTTTTACCGGTTTGAAAAAGGTGAGGTGAACCCAGGACGACCTCTCCGCAAACTTTACTGCAGTAGGCATTGCCAACAGTACCTGGTACAGACATTCCCACGTTGGACTCGGCAAGTTACTTTTTTGGATAACAGTGAAATACACACAGGATACTGGAGTCAGCTATGCGTCCGGCTTCGCTTGTTCTTTATCTGTAAAAGAGTTTAACTGCAAAACAGTGTTATTGGTTAACAATCCTCTCATGTCACTTGCTAATGAGCCATCGACCTCCAGCTCTGCAGGCATGACAGCTTTCCACTGTGGCACATGATATGCCATTCCAAATACTACTTCAAAGGGGGTCAAACACTTTACATTTGGAACTGTTGTCATGCTCAGCAATGCTAGAGGTAGACAGCAAATGCAACTCATCTGGGTGTCACCCATCAACCTCCTCAACTTATTTATCGGGATCCCATTGTACCTCGCCACCAGTCATGCTGACTGTGGGTTGTACATGCAATGTTTATTCATGGAAATACCAAATAATCCCCCAGGTTGCTGGATTGTCTGGTTCACAAAATGTGTTCTGTTGTCACTGTAGCTTCTTTACAGTATGCCAGATCTAGGGATACTTTATTTTACTGGGACCTTTGCCACTGCTGCTGCATCCGGATTCCTGGTTGGGAATGCTTCTACCCATTTTGATAATATATCTATAATCACTAAACAGTATTTCTTCCCTTCACATTTATTCAGCTGTATAAACTCCATACAAATAGTACGGAACGGTTATGGTGGTGTAGGTAAACCCACTCCCTTCGGTTTAAATGCTCCCTGTGCATGATGTTTACTGCAAATATGACACGCTGCTCATGATGTTTGTATGTGGTTCCTAATTCCGTATGTTAGGGATATTCTGTTAACCAACTGTACCATCCCCCCTGTTGAGACATTGCTCTACCCATGGCTCAACAAAGCCGCATATCTGAATACATTAGACGTTAATATTGGCTTTCTCACTGTGGATATGTACAGTCCGTCTTCAAGGATTGCTCCTCGTCATACCCACGTCTGCTTTTCTGCTTTTGTAGTTGATGTTTGCATTGTTTGTAACATTTCTACATCTAGAATGTCTGAGGATTGTCATTCCTCATTCAAAAAGACACTTTACAACTGTGAGGCTGCTTGTTTTGCAGCTGTATCAGCTCGTGCCTTACCTTTCCTACTGTTATCCTGTTGCTTTGTATGAGCTGCACATTTACAATTAGCTACTTTAGTGGGTAACTGAATGGAATCTAATGCATTCAAGATCAATTGCGCATGATTAATCGGTTACTTCCACTGCTGCTCATAAACATGCACTGTAGAGACAACATACTGACTATCGGTATAAATGTCCACACATCAGTTTTTCGCTAGAGTACAAGCACGTGTTAAAGCTATCGATTCTGCTGCTTGAGCAGACACGTTATGCTGCAGGGGTTGGGCTTCTACAATCTCATTATCAATAACTACTGCATAACCTACTTGATTCTTTCGTGTAGGACTCTTTCTACATGATCCGTACACATAAACTGTCACCTCTGCATTATCTAAGAGTATATCAGTGATATCCTGTCTGTGTGGAGTTATTTCCTCCATTTCATATAGGCAACTGTGTGGTGTGCCATACACAGGTGTCGGACGTGACGTTGATAGGTTTAATGTTGTACAACGTTCAATCACCATATGAGGTTGACTCAGGGGTATGGTCAAACAAGAAAGATGTCTAGCACGGGTCAGGGATGCTATTTTCTCTTGCAGCAGAATGATCGCAACTGCATGAGACACTCTCACAGTGAGAGGGTGGAATAATAACATTGAGGCCGAGGCCTGTACTGCCATGGGTGCTGCAACAACTGCCTGTACACAATGTGGCACTGACCATGCCACAGTGTCCAACTGCGATGAGTAGTAAGCTATGGGGCGTTGCTTACTTCCATGCTGTTGCATCACGACTGACGTCATATATCCCTGCTTACAATCTACAGTCTGACAACATCTGTTATGATTATTCGGGAGACCTAAAACAGATGTTGAAGCTATCAATCGTTTTAGTCTGCAGAAAGCTGTTTCTGCTACTGGAATCCAGTGTAGTATATGTTGTGCTGCCATAGGTGTATTAAAGATTAAAGCAGACAATAGAGCAGATTCCAAAGCATTGTTTGGTAACCAGCTTCGACAAAAGTTAGTCGGCCCAGGAAGGACATCATTCCCTTCTTGGTAGTTGGCTTGGGTGCTTGTGAAATTGCTGCATTCCTATCGTCATGTAATGTTCTACCCTCCTTGGATACCACATATCCCAGGTACTTGACCTGTATTCTCTGTAGTTGCAATTTATGCTTGCTTAATTTATGTCCCTGTTCTGCTGAATATTTCAATAATGCTATTGTATCTTCCCTACATTGCTGCTGGGTAGGGGCCGCAAGCAGAATATCATCCACATAAAGTAGAACTTGACTGGCCCCGGGTGGAGTAAACACCGGAATGTTGCTAGCCATCTCCTGTGCGAATATCGTTGTACTTTCACAGTATCTCTGCGATAGCCGGGTATGGCTGTATCTGTTACCCTGAATGTAAATGCAAAACAATACGGACTATCTGGATGTATAGGTATTGAAAAGGAAGCATAGCTTATATGTACCACGGTAAGATACTTCTGTGGCGGGTTCATAGCATTCAATATAGTGTGTGGGTCTGGCACCATTGGTACCCTAGGTATTATTACATGATTTACAGCTTGTAAATCCTGTACCATCCGCCATTCCCCCTTTGCTTTTCTATCAGAAGATACAGGGGTATTGCATGGTGAATAGTGATTACTTTGTAGATGGGGAATTCCCTCTGTGACTTTCCAGATATCTTCTGGTGTCCACGGTCTATACACTAAGGGAGTTGGGTCCTGGCCTTCCTGTCCTGCATGAGGGTTCGGTACTTCAATTAATTGACAGATATCCTCACTCTGTTCTAGTGACTCTCTTCTTACTTGAGTGTCCCTAGGTATTTTACGAGTTCGGGATGTGGTTTCAATAGCTTCTCTTACATTTGGTCGTTGTGATACCTCTGTTGCCACAGGATAACGTGGGGGGGACTAGCCTGCCCTCCCGCTTCATATCCTGGATGTGGTATCGGAGGTGGTAGGGGGCTGTCGCTACTACTGTATTATTATCTTCTTTGTGTACGTATGATGCTTTCGCATTTCTAGTGTTCTGTTCCCTTCGGTTCACTACCTCAATCCACCTATGTGCTTGACGGATACCCAATTGTCGCTGTTTTTTCGGCTGCACATCTTAGGGTTGCCACCTTTTCAAATGCACAAAGTGGGACATTAGTGTTAGGAACGTGTCATTTTGCAGGGCAAAACATACCCACGGCCAGTACAAAGGACAGCAATTCACTTTTGCCAGGAGAGCAACCTATTCTTGTAGCATTTGAGTTGCTTATTCTGTTTATTATGATATTTTGGTGTTTCAGATACAAAATAACTGTTTCATGCTACCATTAAAGAAGATATATGAAATATTTTTGTCCTAAGATATCAGGACATTTGCCATTTGTTCAGTTTGTTTGCAGAACACAACTGGCCAAAGAGGGACTGTCCCTCACAAAGTGGGACAGGTGGTTACCCTAGAACATCTGCATCACATTTTCAGTGATTCCAATGTTTCAGTAACGATATTTTGTCTAATATACCATCAATGTCATATTTATTACCCCATTTTGCAGAATATCTCACATTATGTGCTCTCTGCAATTGCATATACTTCACATCACCCGTCAAACGCGGATCACACGATCTGTTTGTGCACTAATCTCCCATATCCTCTACACGACTGTTACGTAACCCTTCTCTCGTACCACATGGTATCTCCTTCCCTGTATCCACTGTAGTGTCTACAATGACTATTTACTCTACTCTGTGTTCCCCTGATCTATGTCCAAATTTAAAACTACTTGGATTGGTCTTGGACCTGCTATCACAACTGTTAACAGAAACACAATGTAGTCTGGTCCCTGATCTACAATAGAGACAAAGAGGCAAACCCTCCTTACCTGAGCCTCCTGTTTATGACTGCACGTTTTCTTCTTGGGATCCAGTTTTCCGCTTTTCAGCCACAGATCAGACAGTGGACAGCCTCTTTACACACAACAATTCAGTCGGAGGTCTTTTCACTCAAGAAGAACCATTTAGGCAAATTCTCCTGCGCAGATGTCTAACCACCCATGCACTCTGACCTGTAGCTTACCAAGGGAATTCTGGCTAAGAAGGACCACAATGTCAAATAAGTTGTTAAAACCAGACTGTAGAAATCAGTAGGCTTTTCTAAGTGACAGTCAATAACACAGGAAGCTCGGGTTCACAACGTTTTAGTAGTGTACACAGGCAGGCAGAAAAATATACAGTCCAAGTATGAGTGTTTTGTCTGACTCTATACAGTAAGCAATTTCTTTATATAGTGTTTACAATCAGCTTTTGCCCACCTTACTGACGTGGTCAGTCACAGGGCATTTCCATCACTATGGTCCGCAATATTCTATACATACGAGGGTGCTGAGGTCATGCTTTTAAAATGTTTTCCCATGAGAATAACACAGCCTTGCAAGGCACCTGGTCAATTGCAGTGTCCTTCTGTAATTGTAGCTGTTTCAAGGACCCTGGACTGTTCCGATACAATAGTCAGTTCATTTCTTAATACGTTCCTTTGTCTCTCTGGTAAGGAGTTGTACTCTATCTTCGATAGAGCTCACAAGGCCATCCTCCTCAGGGGAAGGGAGGATGTTATACATGTACATACATTTATTTTTCTGTAACCCAGCAGATAATTAATGCTGAGAGACATAAGCCTGCTGAACTGGTTACTGCCAGAGTCAGAGTTCGATCACACTGCAGCTAAGCTTCACCAATTACATGCATGATCATTTCTACTGCCATATTGTACAGTATAATTCAATGCATTATATAGTATTTTGCTTCTAAACTGGCACTTCATATGTGTTTCTATATATATTTTTCTAACAACATCCATCCGGCCATATGCATGTTGTTCCGTCCTTTACCTTGACCGTGTGTATTTGGCCGTCCGGCAACGCTACTCTCCACATGTGATGTCCCACCTTCCCCTTCTGTGCCTGTGGCACCCTGTTAGGATGTCCTGTTTGGTAGGCACATGTTCCGCTATATGTGTTTGACTTCTCTGCATAGCTAATCATCGATGCGGTGGTTCAACAACCCGACTTGTCCACATGTGTACAGTTATGTGCACCGTGGCGTGTGCAAACCTATATGTTTTGGACGGGTACATACCACATGCGGGATGTACACATTCTGCAGACACATTCACATGCAGCCATTTCCATATCTGTACCTGAGGTGGGTTGGTGACATGTGGGGTACGTATTTGCCCGTGTGGCACTGCCTAAAACAATACTTCTTACCACATTTCAGGTATGCCCATTGTGTGTAGGTGTGTAGCTGCACAAGGATGCTAGCTGGTTTGGGTGCACAGGCGTACATGGGTGGGACTTACATGCTACAATGGGGCTATTGTGTATTACATCTGCATGCATGGGTTCTGCTTCTGGATATTACACTTAGACATACGCCGTCCTGTGTATGCGACAAACACGTTGCTGGGTGTGGGACATGTTGCTATGCACATGTTTGCCTGTGTTTAGGGTATCTTGGTTCCTTCCTGTTGTTATGTCGACACAGCTACCCGGCTGTGTACTCTCACTACTGCTTGTGACCATTATGGTTGACATCTTTTCCAATGCCCATAGTGGGACATCTTTGTGGAAACATCGGATTTTGCAGGACAACACATACCCACAGCAAGTGGAGTTGACAGAACTTCACTTGTTTGCCATAATATACGCTTATTCTGGTAGCATTTGGGTTCCTTATTCAGTTTCTTATGCCATGTATGTGTTTCATATACAAAATATATGTTTTATGCTACTATTACAGGTATATTGAGGGAATATTTTTGGCCGGAAATCTCAGGTCATTTGCCATTTTTCGATTTTTGGCGGGACACAACTGTCCAATGAGGGACTGTCCATAGCAAAGTGGGACAGCTGGTAACCCTGGTGACCATGCCCATGTCGCTACTGGGGTTGCCACCTTTTCCAATGGCCAAGGTGGGACATTTTCGGGACTCACATCAGATTTTACAGGCCGACACATACCCACGGTCACTATATAGCATAAAACTTCACTTGTTTGCCTAAATAAAAGCTTATTGTTGTAGCAGTTTGGTTGCTTATTCTGTTTCTTGTGACATTTAGGTATTTTAGTTACGGAAATGACCATTTCATGCAACCATTACATTAAATACGGGATATAATTATGTCCTACAATCTTAGCACATTTGCCGTTTTTAATATTTTTTATCGGGACACGACTGCCCATAGAGGGACTGCCCCTCGCAAAGTGGGGCAGGTGGTAACCTTAGTCGCTACTCCTATGTCGGTGCGGCGCGCTGACATGCTGCGGTACACCTTCTCTGGGTATGCCCACTGACGGTGCATTGCGGGACGAACACGGTGTTACGCGTATCCTTTGTTCCTTGGACGGGTGCACTTAGGGCTTCGTGGGTTGTGTTTGCTTCTCCGTTTTGTTGGGACGGGTACTATGTTGCATACTCTACGTGCGTTTCATTCTGCACGGGCCCTGGCTGCTGCCATTACTGTTATGGGCGGACCGTGGCAGTCAGCACATTAGGCTGCTCATCGCCTGCAGGCTTAGCCACACCTCCGGACGCATCCTACTTGGGCTCGCTCACGTACACTACACACGTGTCTGTGGTTGCGGCGCGCTCTCATTACTATGCATATGGTGCTACTACGCCGACTATTCACTGCACCGCCGGCGCAGGCCTTACACCGGCCTTGCGCCAAGCTTCATGAATCCCGGGGAATATGTTTCTACCATACTTCCCAAATTTTTTGCTCAAGAATTCTGGACATAGCTAGAAAATAATGTGGGAAGCAAAGGCCCAAAACCAAGGAGAGTTTGTAGATATTACTCTAATTCACTTCAAAAGTTGATAGGACAACAATACAGGATCAACATACATTTTTGAAGTATGAAGTTCTTATGACTGTCATTACTGATTGACTGTAATCCTTAGTGATTTACCAGCAAATCAAAAATGTTATGAGTAATGGGGCAAACATATGAGGCAAACTATGAGATGTTCTGTGAATGTCAGAACATTTGAAAAGTATGGTCCCCAGACTCATCAAGTATGTCGATGCCTGTAAATGGAGATACATTTCCTGATATCTAAAACTGTCATCATTTGTTATAACAGCACAGAGACTGGCTGTCCTCCAACCTTTGGCCTAGTAACCTGAAAATATTTGTTTGTAGTTAGTATTTGGGTGATAAACTATAGTGAAATAAACAGAAAAGAACTGGCTGGCTAAACAAAGCAAAACAGTGCTTTATAAATAGTACTGTATAAAGCTATTTAAAAGGAAAACAGCAACAGAAGGTGTTAACCAGATGGTATCACATGAAAAGTACAATTCTATTCTGTGAAAGAGCAAAATAGCCACAAAAAGGCCAATAAATTGAATGACTTCAATTACCTACTGGGGCTCCTGACTACCTTCACCCTGTTTATGGTGTCTGCTTCTCTTTAACTTTGGTTTAAGATATCATTTCATGATTAAACTGCACTATGACTAGAATCATATGACTAAACATTGGGGAAAAAGCATATTTTTCAAATGGATCTCAATGCTTGTCAGGCAGACAGCAAGAAACTTTACACTCTGCTTCTCTTCCATGAACTTGCTATCTGCCTGTCAAAAGTAATTTCTGTTGCGGTCTTCCTTAATGCAGCTACATCAGTGAGTATCATGTGATTCCTTTACTTATGCTTTGTCAGCCTTAAACTAGCAGGTTCAAAATAGGACATGCAAGTCATGCTATGTGGGTACAACCACATTCAGCAGATATGTGAGCCTGTGTATAACTAGTGATATGATGATATACACAATCTGATGGGTCCAGATGTGCTCTAGAAGAGACACAAGTTTGTTGCAGGATCTCTGTAAGCAGTGTACATTTGGTTATGTGCAGCCATTGTTTGAGAGCAACCATTCATAATGACACATTTTCTGATATCACTGACAGACACACAGACCACAAGCACATACATAGACACACTTGTGTGTGTATGTGTGTATGCATGTGCACATACACACATCTGTCTATATGCATGCCTATCTATCTGTCTACACACACACACACACACACACACACACACACACACACACACACACACACACCTAGACTGACAGACAGATGCAAACGGTAACACATAAATATGTACAGGTCCAATACTGAATCTTCAGTGTAAATTAACAGTGTAATTCAATAAAGCTGATACAAGTCATCAGATATATAATGCTGAAATAAAAGCACATAAAAAAAGCAAATGTTTTTGCAGTAGGCTAGCTTTCTTGGATCCCTCTCATGGTGACTGTGCCACCCCACCTGCACAACAGCAAATATACTAATACTGGGATTGCACAACAGTAGGGAAAAGAACACATTCCTATTCCCTACTGTCACCCTGTCTCACCAAGACATTGCCAACACCATTTTAGTTGTTGCATAACTGAGAAGTGGAAGCCCTCCATTTCCCATTGACTTGAACCACTGTCTTTAAACAGAATGCGCACTCACTGTATTTTGTATGTAAAACAAACTGAGAGATTATATTCCCCATACATAAAGAGATCGCATACACTCCATTTAATAACATGCATTAAGTGAAAGTGATAATCTTTGAAATAACCTTTACACTAAGCATGTCAGGAGTTGCTTACCTCAGAATTTCATCTGGCAGCATGCTTGCCTTTGGTGTTGGAAGCTCAGACAGCTGTGGGTTCTATTCACACACTTTGCAAATAGATTTCTTTTTCCAAACTGGCACTGCAATGCAATATAAGAGGGATGTTGGGACTCATAAGTGTGCCATCCTTTAGATGAGAAATCAAATCAAGATCTACTCATATTTAGTATATTCACTAACAAACTCTATACTGCAACCAAACATTTTACCGTTGTCCAATATGCAGATAATGGTACACTTATCTGCTCTGTCTATGCTCTCCCACAACTTTAACAAATTCCCCAACTCCTCTCCCCTTCTCTTCTGTAGAATCCCAGCTAGGCAATTCCTACTCATAACTTAACCCAAGCAATACTAAATTAATGCTCTTCACCCCAAATGGTACACTGATCAAAAACATACCCTTCATACTCAGCCAACAGTACTAAAACTGAAAACGTAACTCAGATTAAACCACTTGGCATCATAATTGCTGGCACTCTAAAACCTGACAAGAACCTGTCTTAGGCCATCACAAACACATACATAAAACTTGGCTAACTCTATAGGGCTAAGCAGTCTCTTACAGACAATGCTAGAAAATCTGTTGCAAGATTATACTGCACATATTATAATTCATACAAGATCATACTGCACATATTATAATTCATACAAGATCATACTGCACATATTATAATTCATACAAGATCATACTGCTCATATTATAATTCATACAAGATCATACTGCACATATTATAATTCATACAAGATCATACTACACATATTATAATTCATACAAGATCATACTGCACATATTATAATTCATACAAGATCATACTGCTCATATTATAATTCATACAAGATCATACTGCACATATTATAATTCATACAAGATCATACTGCACATATTATAATTCATACAAGATCATACTGCTCATATTATAATTCATACAAGATCATACTGCACATATTATAATTCATACAAGATCATACTGCACATATTATAATTCATACAAGATCATACTGCACATATTATAATTCATACAAGATCATACTTCACATATTATAATTCATACATAATATACATTGTGTATAGTTTATAGTTCTTCTATATTGTCTAGATGTAGGGATGTCATTGTTCCCCTTTACTCAGCCCTCAGACACATTCAACAACTGGAATGCCCGCAGACGTTCCTTACTAAAAGAATACAAGGTCTAAAAAACATGTCCCACATGGACTGACCGAAAGCACTGTCACTATACTCGGTATCCTACAGTGCTTGCATACAAGGCATTCTTTGACCCATTACTGATGGATTTACTGCACATCAGCAAGTTAAATGGCATCAGAAATACTTGGTCAAGGGATCTAAACCTCTTATGTGACATCAAGAGGATGGTTTGAAGGGACAGGTATATTTCTCAGAGGATACTGCTGATGTGGAACAGACTCCCCATCCATATAAAACAAAGGTCATTCCTGTACATACTTAAATGCAACTTAGATAGATGGGAAATCGAAAATTTCCACAGGACTTCTCCCTGTACTATTAATGGACAAATGCAGCTCATAAATTCTTTATCCCATGCATTGGCCACCTCAAATTGTATATGGTATTATCCCAGTTATTCTCATTAGGGGTAATATATAACTATAGACCATGAGATGGGTAAGGTCAATCTATAAACGGAATAGGTTATTTCAAGCAGAAAAAGGGAAATTGACTTAGATTAAAATGGTCTGCAAGGTTGGATACCTAGTACTTACCTATGAACCTATAAACCTATACCTACCCCAATCTCTTCTCTTTGTGTCTCCTATTCTTACTAACCTAAACAAAATTCTTACTAACCTAAACAAAATATACCAACACCTCACCCACCAAACATACTACTGTTTCCAGCTGTCATAAAAGGAGATACTGCCAGCACAGATAGCTGGGATTTTGCAGAAAATTATATGTCATTTGTGAATATCAACATGATTTATATAAGATGCTTGTGCTACAACTGTATTAGAACTCTATGTTATTTGTATATCAAACTGGTTTGCATAGACACGTGTGTTGAAAAGGTATTTTGTAAAGTGTTTGTGTTTGAAATACATCTATAGTGTGCCCTACTAGAAGAAAACAGAAATGTACATGCACTATTGTAACTGTCTAAATGTATATATTTTAACAGTGGAAACTGGAATACAGGAGATTCACTTCAGTGCAGCAAATTTTAGGAAAATAGCTGAAATTAAATTACTTTATAGACTACACAATCAAAAATGGTATTGTTCAGTTTCCAATGCAGCTAGAGACACAGCGTCTGTGCTGAGAAGATTTCTGTATAGTCTTTATGGTGAATTAATTACTAATCTTGAAATCATGAAGGAATGCAATTGTTTTATGACTTCCAGCATCTGCCAAAGATCTGATGTCTATGTATTTTCACAGGTAGATGCTAAATACTGCCAGCTTCCAGCAGTGGGGGTTTCACCTGCGAACTAGAGTCAGATGACAAGAAATTATGTCATTCTGCAAGTTAGCCCAGCAGTAATGTTTGAGATATTAATTTGAGAAATCTCTTAGTGAGACAGAGCATTCTGTATTCTGTCTTGGACCTGACAACAACTAGAAGATCGATTCACCACATCTGCCTTGCACTATTAGTAAGTTCTTATGTTATAGTATACTTCTCTTAGATATAGTATATAAGAGTATAAATATTTATAACTTTTACTGCTGTGATACTTTTAGTCCTACACAAAGACAATGTCAGAAGCTATGCACTTCTCACAGCTTCAAAAACTATCATATCCTTTACTCTGACAGACTTTTTTCTCTGTGTGCATGTGTGCGTGTGTGCGTGTGCGTATTTGTGTGTGTGTGTGTGTCTGTGTGTGAGAGAGAGAGAGAGAGAGAGAGAGAGAATGATGTATATTATAACCGTTAAGTATTTATAATGTAACTCTGTTCTGTTCTGTTGTGGCTTATAACAGCTTTATAAGGTGCATAAAGAAAGCTTGTATACACTTCACTGACATCATAAGTATAAGCTGAACTTTTTTCCAGTTTTAAAGCATAATCAGTGCACTCAGTTAAAAGTGCAAAAGTAATAACACCAAATCAAATTATGGCAGAAAAGGTATTTGACTTATGAAATTGTTCAAAACAATTTGCTATATAAATTTGCAGAAAACTGTTACTATCTGTGTGATTGGATGTGGAAAATATTTTTATTTTATGTATGTGGCTCTGACTGTAATATTGTCTTTCATTCTTTCTTTTTTTTCATTTTGAATCTTCACGTTTATTTAAAATGGCACACTGCCATCGAAAAATAGTAACCTTTCCAAACGTAGAGCTATGGACATCAGATATATGCTGTGGTGTGAACAGGTTCTTGGGTATGTGTTAGAAAATGCTAGTCATTGTACTGTCAGATATGTATACCCCCCTGCTTTTCCATATATTATTGTCGAATGCTTTACCAGAGATGAACAGAAAATGATAACAAGAATTGAAAGGAAGAAAATATGTAGTCCTCAGGCTGGTTACCTCGAATGTAGAAATCCTGCAAAAACGTTAATGCTATCTATCATAACAATAAAATAATAAATCCTATCTACAGTTACTGTCATACCAGTACCATCTTCTTTCACTGTTTGTAGAACAACTTTGAGAAGACAGTTGGCCTTACTCTGCACATCACACATATATTTACATCTTCTCCCTTTATGTGCAAAAAATACAGACCGATTGATCTACTGATTCCCCAGCTTATTGTGCAGCCCAAATCAGAAGGCTTTGGGGGAAAGGAAGGGTACATGTTATATTAAAGAGCCTGCTTTGCATCTGTGAAGATCAACTAAATCTGATATTAAAGCCTTCTTTTTTGTAGTGCATTTCATGTCGTGATGTAGTCAGTTTCCTTTTTCAAAAGCATACATCAAATTACGTGGTGAATGCCAGCTACTGTAGACCATATACACAAGTGCATTTATTTAAACCACATCTAAAAGTGTCTAACTTATAACAGATGTCATGAGCAAGAAACGAATGCAGAGGATGAATTATGGGTTTGGATGTATTCACTGAGATGACTATAATTATTGTAAACAGGCCTGTTAAAGATCATTATTTTGTGTTTTTCATTAACTATGGTTAGTTTTTATTCTCCACATGGTCTTCCTAAGGTAATGCCTTGAGAAACTTAACATTTTATATCCCTGCAAATATGGCAGAAATAAAAGGCAAAACTATCAAGACACTGAAAAAATCATTATGAGTCAAAGAAAGCAAATGATCTTTTAACTCTTATATAATTTCTGGTAATTGATTATATCCATAAAGAACATGTGCTAACTTTTACTTACCTGAGATGCAAATTCGTTAATATCTTAAATAGTGGGCTCATTTAAGTCTAAAAACATTTAGCTTTGCCTGTTTAATGTTTAATGTAAATTTGCTTAACTAGGATTGCAGCTAATCTCAGGCTGTTGAAGCAGTTACAAGGGGTGTACATTCAATGCCATAAATAGGTTTAAAGACTGGCACTTATAGTTTTGATACCTTTAAACTCCTGCATGTAAACTACATTTGGTAGAAGAAGATGGTCTGCATACAAAATGTTCATGCTATAGCTAAGTAGCCGTGTATTGCAATACTTCCCATAGTCTAATCCAGTTATCATAGACTCTTTCAGGAGATGGTTAACTGCAACAGGGAGTGGAGCTTTATCAAGTCTCACCTTCAGCTGTGTAGCAAAAGGAGCTGTGTAATGGGACAGTGTTACTGCAAGAGCAGGAACAAGATGGTTATAAGACATTAAGCAGGATACAAGGCAAGCAACAACGTAACGATGTTGTGGGGTTCACCATGAGTAATCACTTCAATTATTCAACCCCAAATCATCAAAAACCTTGGAAGTTCACTAAACAAAGCAACAATTCTACCAAGGTCGCTAAACTCAACATTTTTTTTTTCAGGTAAGCACCCACCCAGCATCCCCCTTCACCCCACAAACACAAACACACACAGACACAGACACACACACACACACACACACACACACACACACACACACACACACACACACACACACACACACGCACACACGCACACACACGCACACACACCCATATATATATATATATATATATATATATATATATATATATATATATACATATATATATATATATATATATATATATATATGTGTGTGTGTGTGTGTGTGTGTGCGTGTGTGTGTGTGTGTGTGTGTGTGTGTGTGTCTACCAGTTCTGTGATCATGCAAACTCAGAGAAGAATAAAGTGAGCAAAGTGAAGCACTCACCTTCTCAGTCTTCACTGAGTCTGGCAGCCAGGATAGGACATTGGTGAGTTACCCAGTTTAATGTTTTGTGCAGCAGTCAGATATGCTGTGACAAGCAGCAGGACTCTTAATTCAGTGTCAGAATATCATCAGCAACAAAAATTAACTAATGCACACCTAGCAGTTGTGGAATACTAGCAGCCTCTTACATCCCTGCATTCCAGAGTATTATTTTGTTTTGAAAAACAAAGACCAAGCAAATTTAACTAATTCATGGGAAGTAAACACTATTTAAAATGGTAAACATCAAAACATTCAGTAGAATATTTCCTGACAATGAAAATAGTCAATTCATTCAATGTATTTACTTGAATACAATAATATATTATAATGCAGAAAAAATGTAGTTGTCATGTGCAATGTTTCATATATTGGAAACTATTCAGCTTACACATATAGTATAAACAAGACTTTTATTTTTTATTGATCGCATGAAATTCCTTTCTAGGTGCTTGAGTTTTGATATATTGGCAGAAATATGAAAAAATGATGCTTAAACACTCACTATTTCTCAAGCTGTACAACTTAGAGTGTCAGTGTTAGTTTCCATCATCATTTTGTAACCTGTTATGGGTTAGTACAGTTAGTTAAGCGGGTAATGGGATGAAGTCCCACACTATGGAGAGCAAAAGTACTTGCCTCACTGCAATTTTTTGCCTGTGATTTTAAAATGTTATTCAAGAGAAGCGGATTTCTCTGTGCATAATTTTCTCAATGAGTACATTACTTTCTTGTTCTACTGTGGTTTATTCTCTATGGATTATTCATCTGTTGCTGTTACCATCTTGTCACCTACTGTACCATATGTGCAAATGCCTACATACATTTCCATTTACCATATAGAAAATGTCTGCATCCTGCCCATCATTACTGGTAGCCCTGGTGTTGCTGTCCTTTCACTTATTTGCTTTCTAAGTATGTAGTTGAGCTTGATAGGGGAGAATACTTTTCAGCCACAGTAAAAACTGGACATAAGCGTTTCTTATAGAGAAATGATTAATAGACTAATTAGACAACACTGAATAATAGGTTAGCCATAAATGCAGTTGGACAAGCAATGGACAAAAGGAATAAAAGCAGACGTCACTGTAGTCCACTATCGAAGAATGGAGTACATAAAGGAGAATACTTAGCATTAGTCAATGGATCTACAGCATTTGTTTTTACAGCCTTGTTCTTGATATGAGCAATCACTGTATGTCATGGCTTCCTATGCATGTGTTTTGAGTGAGTCATCTTAGACGTATGTCCAGTAAAAGAATATTCATTCTTACCCCATACATTGCTACTTACTATGTGTATGTAACCTTTACCTACTAAACTTTCATTGGCTATTTCCCAAGACTGAAATCTCTACACAACTGATAGTGCTGAAATATGTATGAATTAGCTATGTTGCTATAGTATTTCACACACAGACATCGATATGCACACATTGTATATCACCTAGCGGTTGCTGCTCTATGCAGAGATTTTGTACGTAAGCATATCTCTCACACTGGCTCCTGGGCTGATCATTTTCCAGATAAGTACAGTCTGTATCACCTGATGTGCCTGGCTACT
>NC_056725.1:479361306-479431306 GCF_019279795.1 Protopterus annectens | reverse complement strand
CTGAGCTGGGATATATGATCTGAATTGCCCCGACATTAAGTCCTTACTAAATTTAATTACTGGTTGCAAAAAAGCAGTGGCTGGAAAATGGAAATAAAAATCTAAACCAACAAGTGCTCATTGAAAAGGAGATAAAGGAACTGGAAGTTTGATCATAGAAATATATGGCATTTGTGGGAAAAATACATGCAAAATGGTGTCCAGAAGAGGAGTGAAATTTAAGAGAAGGCAGGAACTGAGCAATTTATGTAAAGTTGGAGTGAATGGAAAGTGTGCTATATAATATTTTAGATACTTGGCAGCTACAGTATTGCTAGAGGCTGTGTCTTTAACTGAACCATTTCTGAAAAGAAAAAGGTGCTATGATTCCATATTATGTTTATTCTACCCTGCCCCAGAAGCCAAGGCAAAAGTGGGAGTAACTATGAAAAAGCACCACGTCCATTGTAATCAGGGTAATAATAATATGTAATGATTTAATGTCCTTATTTATCACTGGTAAAATTCTAAGTCAATTTGCCAGTGCTTCATACCAGCAGTGCTGAAACTAAAGCAATGCCATAAGTAGTGAAGAGCCCCAAGCTACTGTCAATGACAAACAGCTTAATAAATTCAGAGTATGGTGGGCTCGGAGGACCATAACACAACACTTCCACTATGAGTTGATGAAGTTTAACCAACTGAGGATTGGAATCACTGAACTGTATTTCCTGAAAAAAAAAACACTTTTTAATTATTTTTTGAAAGGGGGGAGCCCCACCTCCACCCTCCTGATGTGGGGGGACAAGCCCCACCCACCTGAACTTACACGTGCCAACTCCATGGTCACCCAACTTGAAGAAGGGGGAAATTGCCCCCTGAAAGGGGTATCACTGCCAATGCAACTCACCAACAGTGATTTCCTACGGAGAAGCTCCAATCCTGGGCGGGTTGAATTTCAGGTAAATGACACTTAAGAATTGAGTCTTTGTTCACCAGTAGGTTACCCTAAAGCAACTATTCAGAGCAGTGAGGATACAGTTTTAAGCAGTATTCATCTCAGAAGTACACATAAAAATTTGTCCAAGGTACTATAAACCAAATGCATGCCTTTTCATAACCTTTTTTTTCCTGCCTCGACAGCAGTAAGCATATAAAGATCATTGCAACTGTAAATATCTTTAATAAGGTAAATGAATGAACAGAATTAGTTAAAGTGCTGCACTAGTAACTGCAAATATCTTTAATAAAGTAGAGAAGTGAGTATAAATTAGTTATAGTGCTGCACTTATAACTGCAAATATCTTTAATAAGGTAAAGGAGTGAACAGAAATTAGTTGCAATGCTGCACTAACTTAAAAGATGAAACAATCTTAAGAAACACACGCACGCACACACACGCACACGCACACATGCACACACGCACACGCACGCATGCACACACACACACACACACACACACACACACACACACACAAAAGCATACCTCATGGCGGCAATTTGGAGGTTGTAAATTCATCTATGGTATGGCTTTGAGATGTGGGAGGGAATTGCAGCACCCTGTAGGAAGGCACTACAGAGTTTGCATTGAAGGTTGCTAAGCTGAGAACTGCAGAACCAAGAGTGGTGAAGTAACAACCAAATAACTGCTGTACCAGTTACTGCCCAGTATAGAAAAGTGCAAAAGGTAATTTCCCGTATGACTTGTGAAGTTCTCTAAAATGATATTCACAGTTCGCATGCATCAAGTAATTCCTCATTTATCATTAACATTACTTCATGTATTTATCGATGGGTAAGCCCTGAAGTAATTCTTACACTACATAAAAATAAGAGGGAACCTACCCATGAATTTTGAACTCTTTCTTTAAACACTTCATGCGATTGTTAGCTTTAATTATTATGAGTACCTCTGTCCTTTTAGAAGTACCTGTTTTGCAGTATATATCCTATATCTAAATTCAGATATACATAGGTTTATGACCTTATGACCTAGACTTTAGATGTCAGTATGTGAAAAAGTAAATTGCAGTCAAATACAGATAATATAGCATTGGCATTCAAGTTCAGAAGTTCAGTCAAAGCCGTTGCTATGTTTAAAGGTACCAAGGCACATATTTCATTTTCATTTCATATAATGCTTTCTTTTGTGCCGTACTATATATTAGAAGTACGATGATAGTCAAATGAAGTATAATGTCTGTAAAACCTTAAACAAAACGGGAACACATATTCAAAGCAAGAAAAAAAAGAAGAAGACAAAACAGCAACTTCAAAATAAAGAAGATAATAATGCCCGTATTTCCTCCAGAAAGGAGGTGGTAAGTGTAAGCCCCAGAGTTCAAGCTCTGCTTTTTATAGTGAGAAAAAAGGTGGAATATCATTCCATGCCAGCCATGCATACTTTATCAGCAGACAGAATACATATTTCATCATTTTAATTCAATATTCATTTTTCTTTCTTTCTTTTAGTTTTGCTTTTACATAGGTGGGAAATTAACCAAATACTTAATATGACTTAAATATTCTTAACACTGTGATCAGTATATTTGTTTCCAGCTGTCTCTTTGAAATACTCATGAAAGAATTTCAGAAAAAAGAAGAGTAAGGCCCTCATTCATTTGAAACTGCTTATTTTAAGTTGCTTCTTTTAAGTGTAGTCTTTTTCTATCTTGCCTAAGGAGCATAACAGTTGCAGGCTGATGATGACAGAACTTGGATGTTTAATTCAGACTCACTCTCCATAGAACCTGATTCATCTCAAATGACAACGGCATCATTTCATGTAAAGAAAAATGGTTCAGTGCAGCCAGCGTGTTTAAAGCAGTGGCTTCATTCACTATCACTGCAGCAGTTGGCAGCTGTAGATCAGTGTGTATATTGAAACTAGTCAGCCACTGCAGCTAGACAGCACCTGTATATAAGTTACTGAGCATGTGCGAGATTAGTGCCATTTTGTGTGGTCAGTGCGAATATAAGCTTCAATGGAGATGCACATGTGTGTATGTGTTAGAAGTAACAAGTCAGTCAGTAAGCATATGAAGTAGGAAGTAAATGTACAAGTTACAGCTTCTAATGTGTGTATGTATAATAAATGACTTGAACGCACACCTAACCTCGGTGTCTCATTTGAATAACCAAGACATGTGACATGGTGTCAGAATGGGATCCGAAGCTGAAGCAGCTCCAAAACCATGAGGCATGCAGTTAGAAGTGGAGAAATATCCAGGAGTGAACTCTCAAACAGGTCAGTGGTTATTTGAAGTTAATTAAACTCATATCAAATGATTTTCAATCACCAAACATATGGCATAGCATTCAAAGTGTTCAGAATAATTTCCAAGATGTTTAAAATGTTCGAGATAGCGATATAATATTTAAAGTGCTTGAAATAATCTCCAAAATGTTTAAAAAATGTTCAAAAAGGCTAAAATGTCTAAATTATTTCACAATGTCTGACTTTTTTGCAGTAACTAAGACTTTTTGAAGTGTCTGAAGTATCCAGAATGTTTGAAGTATTTATGTTTGAAGTATTTGCACTGTTAAAGTAAAGCATTTTCAGAGAAATTGTTGTGCACTTGAGCAAAATTACAAGTATCAGGTCTATACCTATGTTTAAAAGAAATTTGATGTTATGGCAGAGGAATTTTGCAGACCTGAACCGCTGGTGTTTGATAATAATATTGCTGAGAATTGGCAAGTGTTTGAGCAAGAATATGATATTTCATACAGGCTGCATTTTCTGATAAAGATACATGGAAAAGAGCATTTATACTTCTCAATTTAGCTGGCTCAGAGGCCACTGAGTGGGAATGTCCATTTGTATATGCACCTGCCGTGTATGCAGGGGTGGGATAGAACTGCTATATTGTGATACAGGCTGAAACGCGGGAAGACCCTGAGTGCTTAAATGTAAATTTAGAGAAATGTATAACCCTCAAATGAATATTACAATGGAAAGGCACAAATTTTACACAAGAAGTTAAAAGCCTGGTGAAACTATTGCAGCATATATTACCAACTTAGGAAATAAAGCAAAAACATGCAGATTTGGTGATCAACAAGATGAGTTGATAAAAGACTGTCTTGTATGTGGTATTGGTACTAATGCAGTGAGATTTTGTTTAGAGATTGTAAATTAATATTGTGCAAAGCTATTGAGATTTGTCAAATACATGAGAATATAGAGAAGCACACTAATATGCTTACAAATGAGAAAAGCAAGTTGCAGTATCTGCTAGTGTGAATGTTGATAGTGTACAGCAGCTGAAAGTTAAGATGAAAAATAAAAATAAACTGAGAGCTATTGCCTCATCCAACCTCATTGTTAACTGTTGCAATTGTGGAAGCAGTCATGAACCTAAATGGGAAATGTGTTTAGGTTTTGGTTAGCAATGTCACAAATGTAAAAAGTGGAATCATTTCAAAAGGCTTTGCAAGTCTAAAGTGTCACAAACTTATATTAAAAGAGACTGTCCGAAGAAGCGAGTAGATCAGATAGACTGTAACAAACTCAAGAGCTGTGAGCAAACTTTCTATGTTGATGGTGTCTCAAACAGTTACTACAGTAGATTAGCAGTTGTCAAGACAATGTGAAATATTTTTTGCTGTATAAATTAATGGGAAACCTATGGAGCTTAAAGTAGACACTAGATCCAAGTGCAATGTTATATCAGGACAAATGTTTGCTAAAGTGAAAGCTGGTGAGAAACTTGATTCAGCAAAGTGTGCAAAACTAGTTGCTTATGATGGTGAAAAGATTCAAACTGACAGCACTGTAGAATCTTTCATGCCATTCTGCTGGAAACAGCTATGACTTGTAATTTTATATAGGCAAAATACACTCATAGTCACTGTTGGGCCTCAAAGACAGTCTGAAAAATGGGACTGATTTAATTTAAAAAGAGGGCCCACCATATAAGTCTGAACAACAATGATAGTTTTGCACAAAATATTTTTAGTGAATATGCTAATATTTTCAAAGACGAGCTCCGTAAACTTTCAGTTACATATTCCATGAAGTAAGCCCAGTTGTCAGATCAGCACAGAAGATTCCAGTAGCAATGCAAGGTAAAGTAAAAGCAGAACTAGACAAAGTGGTGAATTTGGGTATCCTCCATGGTTGTAGCTCATAAGAAAAGCTCAGATGATATTCGAATATGTATTGATCCAAGAGACTTAAACAAAGCACATACGTATATTCGAATATGTATTGATCCAAGAGACTTAAACAAAGCACATACGTGTCCTCATCATCCAATGCATACAGTAGAAGAGGTGGCTGCTCTCATGCCAAATTCCACATTTTTTTTCAGTCTTAGATGCAAAAAGCTCCTTTTGGCAAATTTCGCTGGATTGTAAATCTTCATTGTTAACCACATTCAGTCACCATTTGGTAGACAGAGATTTTTGAGAATACCATTTCGAATCAGTTCTGCTAGTGAAGTATTTCAATGTGTCATGGAACAAATTTTGTTCTAGTTATACATGTACTATTATATTAGATGACATTGTTGTTGGAGGCAATGTTGAAGATGAACATGATAGAAATCTCAGAAAAGTTCTAGACCATGCATGTGAAGTAAATCGCAAAATGAATCCTCAGAAATGTAATTTCAAACTGAAAGAAGTTACTTATGTCAGACATTTGTTTATAGTTTCTGGCTTACAACCAGATCTATCTAAGCAAGCAGCAATTGTTGAAATGACAGTTCCAGAGAATGTCACATCTTTACAACGTTTTCTAGGTATGGTCAACTATTTAGGAAAGTTCATGCCAGACTTTAGTGAGCTTTCTGCACCATCACATGAATTGACATGTAAAAATGTAAATTGATCCTAGTTGGAACAACACCAAAGAGCATTTGATATTCTGAAGAAGAAAATTGCCAGTCCACCCACATTGAGGTATCATGATGTTTGCAAACCTGTAACTCTTTCTTGTGATACTTCAAGGTACAGCCTTGGTTTAGTATGTCTTTAAGAAGCCATAAAAGTAACTTATGTGTCAAGAACTTTAACTCAACCAGAGATGCATTATGCACAAATAAAAACAGAACTTTTGACAGTAGTGTTTGCATGTTTGAAGTTCAATGATTATATTTATGGCAGACCTATTCAAATAGAGACTGATCACCAACCTCTAGTGAGACTTTTGAAGAAGCCAGTGCATACAACCCCAGCTCGATTGTAACGCATGATGTTAAAACTGCAAAGGTATGATTTCAATATTGTTTACAAAACTGTTAAATACTTGTACCTTGCTGTTGCTTTGACACACGCACTGAGAGAAATGACAGAGTGACATGAAAATGAAACAGCAGATTTTGAAGTCGTGGGAGTAAGAAATTTTTCATCATCGTGGCTTGATGAACTCAGAAATCACACAGCTTCAGAGCCAGCTTTCCAGAAGCTGAAAAACATTCTCAGTCAAGAATGGCCAACACAACAAACCAGTTTACCGCTTGACATTTAGCAGTATTTTCCTTACAGAGATGAACTCATGACGGAAGATGGAAGCATTACGAAAGGTCCAAAAGTGGTAATTCCTAAAGTATTACAACAGGAATATATCAAAATTTTCCATTGTGGTCACCCACGTACTGATTCAACCAAAAGAAGATCAAGAAGCATTGAAGTTTGGCCTTTTATGTCTGAAGATATAGAGAAGGAAACTCTAGCATGTTCATTTTGCAACAGTACCAAACCACATCAATAAAAAGAACCACTTCAGCTACACCAGATTCCGGCATTACCATGGTCGACAGTTGCTGTAGATCTTTTTGAATGGAAAGTCAATATTACTTGGTGTTAGTAGAGTCTTACTCAAATTTGTTCAAAATTGACCTAACTTGATGTCCAACACAGTCATTACAAAATTGAAGAGACATTTTTCTGTCTATGGTAGTCCGCACAAAATCAAGTCTGACAATGGTGCACAGTTTACAAGTCAGTGGTTCAAGAAATTTGCTGAGTCTTGGGACTTTGCTTATATTACCAGTAGTCCTGAGTATCTACAAGCCAACTATTTAGCTGAACATGCAGTTTGGAGTGCAAAGCATTTGTTGGAGAAATCCAAAATAGACGGTACCGATGTTTTCCTTAACGTACTCAATCTCAGAAACATTCCTCAAGACAACATACTTGGTTCACATGCTCAAAGATTGATGTCCAGACAAACACAAACAACTCTTTGAATAAAACTAATAGTAAAGTCAAACAGAAGCACAAACCAGTCCAAAAAACAAAAGTAGCCCAAGTGAAGCAGCTGGATTGGACCCACTCACCAAAAATGGATGACTCATTAGTTAAAATCACAAAACCACTTTAATTGAATCAGTACATAAATCCAGGAACAAAATGGATAAGCGCTTTCATCTAGATAATCTAGACTTCATCAGACAACAGTTAAAGCATAGATCCTTCCTTTTATACAAGCCAAACAGGAAGTGACATAATTCAAAGTTGATTAGGGCAGATAAATGACTTTACATTAAATATTCATGAGATGAATACATTAAAATGAAATCCTAAATAAAGCAACAAACTGCAAGACACAAAACTCCCACAGCAGTATAAATACAAGTTAAATGCATTAAATAAAAAATGAAATTACACATTTAAAAAAAGACTAGTGGCATGTAATAAACAGAATACAAAACATTTAAAACCATGTAAAATAACAATATGATGTCTGTGTGTGTACCATGGTATATTAAACATTAACTATTTGGGAGGTCATATTACCTCTCCAATGCCTTTAATTTCAGTAATGAGCTGATTGAAATATTTTCATTTAAGCCTGGCCAGTTCCCTGCATTCAGGTGTAGCTATATGCTTACTTAGTGCATTGGTGTCTTTAGTATTTTTAATATCATATAAATGTTCATAGATGCGGTTCTTCAGCTTCTGGTCAGTCTTGCCAACATAGAAACATGAACTAACAGTGCACATAGCACAATATACTACTTTTTCAGAACAGCTGTATTTCTGCCTGATCTTAATTTCCACATTGTTGGCACAAAATATATTAACTTATTTTACAAATTTACAGTAGTTGCATCTACCACACATTCATGGAACCAGATTTTTGGTGAAGGAGCAGGCTCCTAGTTTCAAAAATGTTCTTTAAATTCTTTTCTTTTTTACACACAATAGTAGGTTGTGAGCCTATCACAGATCTAATATTCTTTTCATGTTTAAGAATGGACCAGTCTTTCAATAAAATATAATTTAAAATGAAACTCTCATCAGTAAAAGCAGTAATAAATGAGGTTTTAAAATCTCTACTTTCTTCCACTATGGTAGTGTCATGAGTGTTGGATGAAGGTGAGGTAATAGATGTACTATCACCAGAAAGTAAGGGGGAGGTAAAAACCTCTCTCCCTTTTGTTGACAACCTCAGTCATAATGTTAATAATAAATTTGTGAGGGTAACCTCTTCTTAGAAACATTTATTTCAGCGTGTCACATTCATTCAGAAATTCATCCATTAAAAACACCAAACGTGCTGCACGCACGAGTTGGCCTTTAACAATAGCCTTCTTTTGTTTCGTAGGGTAGGTGCTAGAATAATGTAGTAGATAGACTAAGTATTTTTTTCTAAAATTCTTTCAAACAAACTTCTTATCATGATAGTCCTTGAGTAAAAGGATGTCAAGGAAAGAAATCATATTAAAATCACTGCTGTGTGTAAACTTTAAAAAAATCAATGGTAGTTCCAATATATGCAATAAAATCATTAACAAGTTTATTAGGTCCATCCCATAAAATAAACATGTCATCCAAAAACCTGGTATAAAACTTAATATATTCAAAATACTTTGAGGGGAACAAGAATTTTTTCTCCCATTGTTTTACCACAGTGTTGGCATATAGCCCACCACATGCTGACCCCATGGCCACTCCCTCTTGCTGTAACTATATTTCATTATTAAAAAGTATAAAATTATTTTTGAGAGCCATTTCCATCAAGTGTACATAAACCAGAACATCAAAGTGTGCTATACCTTTCTCATAAAGGTATTTTGTGAACCAGTCTAACCCTGTATCGTGGGATATTACTGAGTATAAATCCTTGATGTCAAAGACACCAATGCACTAAGTAAGCATATAATGGAGAACAGCAATCATAAATTTTTATTCTTCATTATAGACAGTATCAACACCGATATTAGAGGAGGAGCACGGTCACTATTGTTGGAAAAAAGAGAATTCTATTGGCAGCTACACCTGAATGCAGGGAACTGGCCAGGCTTAAATGAAAATATCTCAATCAGCTCCTTACTGAAATTAAAGGCATTGGAGAGGTAATATGACCTCACAAATAATTACTGTTTAATATACCATGGTACACACACAGACATCATATTGTTATTTTACATGGTTTTAAATGGTTTGTATTCTGTTTATTACATGCCATCAGTCTTTTTATAAATTTGTAATTTCATTTTTTTATTTAATGCATTTAACTTGTATTTATACCGCTGTGGGGGTTTTGTGTCTTGCAGTTTGTTGCTTTATTTAGAATTTCATTTTAATTTATTCATCTCATGAATATTTAATGTAAAGTCATTTATCTGTCCTAATCAACTTTGAATTATGTCACTTCCTGTTTGGCTTGTATAAAAGGAAGGATCTATGCTTTAACTGTTGTCTGATGAAGTCTAGATTATCTAGACGAAATCGCTTATCCATTTTGTTCCTGGATTTATGTACTGATTCGATTAAAGTGTTTTTGTGATTTTTACTACTGAGTCATCCATTTTTGGTGAGTGGGTCCAATCCAGCTGCTTCACTTGGGCTACTTTTGTTTTTTGAACTCTTCGTATCAGCAAACAATTGTTAGTACTGAATGCAAAGAATAATAGAGTGGTCAAGGCTCAACTTTCGAGAAAATGTTAGTCACATTAGTTGTACTGTGATAAAACCAGTAAGTCCCTTCGACCATTGTTACAAGTAGATGTTGTGAGAGTGCAAACAATCAGAGGTTATGATAGTGTAGGGATTGTGAAAGGCATTTTTGAGGAACTGAGAGCTTACATCATACAATCTAAAGGAGTGGATTACAGAAGGAATCATAGACATGTGTTACCTTGCCTGTGCCAGTGACTCCAATTTCCAGAGTGACTCATCAACTGTTCAAATTCAAAAGGACAGTGTGCTTTCGTCAAACAACTCTGGTGTAAACCCAGATGATCTAGTATTGAATGAATCCCCAGATACTGTCCCTGTTGCTAAACCCAGTCAGAATTTCTGTGTAACCAGATCGGGTAGAATTTGCAAACCCAGTCCTAAATACACAGTGACTTGGACCTTGAAATCAGTTATGTTTTGTTGAAATGTTGAAATAATGTCTACCCTTTAAATATGCTTTTGTTCGTGTATTTTGCAATGTAAAACAAAATTAAAGAGGGAGGATGTAGATCAGTGTGTATGTTAAACCTAGTCAGCCACTGTAGCTAGACTGCACGTGCATATAAGTTACTGAGCATGTGTGAGATCAGTGCCATTATGTGTAGTCACTGTGAATGTAAGCTTGAATGGAGATGCACGTGTATGTGTTAGAAGTAACAAGTCAGTCGGTAAGCATGTGAAATATGAAGTATATGTACAAATTACAGCTCCTGATGTGTGCATATATAATAAATGACTTCAACTCATACTCGGCCTCATTGTCTCATACCTGGCCTCAGTGTCTCATTTGAATACACAACACATGCAACAGCAGCTTCTATTTGTTTATTTTGTGCTGAGAATGTCTTTAGAAAACTTGCAATTTAACAAACTCTTTTTTGAAACACACAGTTTGTTATTTTTTCCTTTCCTTCATCATTTACAAGGTATGTGGAAGCAATTTAAGAAGAGATGTTCAGCTGTTGATTTTTTCCTGCACAACTTTATAAAATGTCAGTCCTGTTGCACAGCTATTGTCTTTGTAGAGCTACAGTATGTATGGCTCCCTGTTATAATTCTGAGATTTGTAACTGTGGGTCCTGGGATTAGGAAAAAAATAATAAATAAAGTTCAGAAATGCAGAGCACCAAATTATGAACTTAGCTGTTTTCCCTTTGTTTTTTCTTTTTTTTTTTTGTGCAGGTAAGCAAGCCCCCCTACACTGCCAATAGAGGGAACACAACTCACACATACCTCAAATTTATATATATCAACTCTGAGATCACCATACCTCTGAGAAATTAAACATTATTATTCATAATGGATACCTGCGTTTTGAAGCTTAACTCTAAAGTAACAGATTTAGTATCTGCAAATAATGAAACTGTCAAGAAGCCTGCTTTTTTATATTATTCTGATATAAGGCAGGTGTATAAAGAGACATCATTATCTTTTCACTTTAAATATTGTATTAGCAGACAGGCCAGAGAAAGGAATTTGAATAAACATTACAGGACATAGAGACTACAGTTAATAATGGTATCCAGTTTAATCAATGTATAGGTATTCAAACTGAAAACATCCCAAACCTTGGGAGGTCAAAAGTGGCACCCCAAAAGTGGCAAACCGCAAAAAAAAATTGTTTTGCCTTGATCAAGCATCCCTACACCACCCACATGTGGATAAGGCTGCACTGAACTGTACCAACTCCAAGATTCTACAAGCTCAAAAAAGAAAGAAAAGTCAGAAAAATGGAACACTCCTTTTCTTATACATTTCCAAATCTATATGCCATAACAAGATGCCGGCAGCCTTTCAGTAATACTTCTCTGTGCACTAATCAGCTGGCCAGTGACAAACAGAAGAGCTCCCAGGTGGTGCTGCAAATAGTATTATAAATTTATGCTACTGTTGGTTCAAACTCAGCTGCAATCCCACACGAAACTGTATGCTGCTGCTTCTACAGCGGTGGCAACATTCATAATACTACTGCAGTATCAGATATTTGTACTGCTGAGCCATTTTCACAAAATGATGCTAAGGCCATGATATCTTTCACATTTAAAAAAAAAAATGACACATTCTCCAAATGAGCACCTATATTAAGCAAAACCAAAGAGGGAATTCTCAGCTCTGAAAGAAATTGGTAAATCAGGCTTCTTATTCTACAAAGTAGAATCTTAATTTTTTGTTGAATTTAATACAGTAAAACACGTGTTTAGTAATTCCATTTTGCTTGGACTGTCACAATTTTTGTTCACTGTTACAGCTTCTTGCTCACTGATTTTGAGTATAACTTACAACAACTCATAAGACAGAGAATCATATTTAGCAAACATTTCATTCATCTAATATGCTAAATGTTATTGTTAAACCTAAGTGTTTGCACAATGCAAGTGCAGTATGTTCTTCCTTGTGGGAATGTACAATCTGTGTAACATATATGCATGCATGCATCTGAATCTTTAGATCTCCCAGGCTAGATCACAGAAGATTTATATCTTTTATTTATTTATTTATTTATTTATTGCAGTTGGTTTACCAGGATAGTCCATTGGGCCACGAAAAACCCGTTTTCAATGGAGTCCTGGGGAGAAAAGCTCCAAAAAAGAATAAATGTACATTAACATTTGACAATAATTTCTAGGTACATTGTAGTAAAAGAACATAAGCAAAATATAAAAGTTTGTTACAATTAGATAGTAACAGCCTTGGTATATGCTATAGAATCAACAAACACAAACATAGAAGAAGATTAATAAGCAAACATGGAAGATGAAAACAGTAGGCTATGGTAATTAAAGGGCATGTAGTAGAGTAGTTATATAGTAGAGTAGGTTATGAGAGGTGGGTGCATGAGCACTCCCATAGAGATGCTAGGTGTGAGAAAAGAGATTTCTTGAAGGTAGAGTGATTAGTGGTAGTGCGGATGTTAGGTGGAAGAGAGTTCCAGAGGCGAGCGAGGCTGAAGGAAAGAAGGTTTTTGCCTGGGGGATGAGTGGGTTTGTGCACTTCTAGTATTTCTGATGAAAGGTAGAGAATCTTACTAATATGATTTACAGGTTAGTTCCTGGCAAGGGTATAAGCAAAGGAACCCTGGACACTGGTTGCATGCCATCTATCATTTCATGAAATGCAGCTGGCAATAGTTATGCACCAAATAATAAATCATACAGGCCTTCCAGACTCTCCAGATGCATGTTTTACACTACGCTTTTTTCAGCCTTTTCTGCTGCAGAGATCCAGCACTCATTTGATCTTACATAAAATGGTGGTCCAGGTGGGTCAGTAATTTTGAATGATCTAATCATCTTTGTTACTATCAATGTTTTATCTTCACTAACTTGGCCATGCATTTTGCAAACTCACTGTTATTTTTTTAGTGAAATTCTTACATAATATTTGCAAGTGACTACATCTGCATTTTGACAGGTAGTCAGTGTAAAAGTGTTACTTTGCTAGCTGATGCAGTACTTCTCTCTGTCTTGATACTGTCTGCTATTTCTGAGTCTATGCACTAACTATACGAATAATCTACCATAGTCAGGCAACTAGTTTTCTAGTTATCAGGACTATGTAATGCCCAAGAGTGTGTAACCATTCTACTAAGAGTCCAGAGAAGAGTTCTGATCTGTTTCATTTGAATAGGCCAAAGAAACTCTGAATCTGCCTGCATTGCTAGAAGTCTCAATTTCCCAAAATAATTAGGTGTTTTCTCTCGCATTAAACACTAAGAAATAATTTTAATCTCTTTAAACATGTCCTTTCAAAAATATGGCAAGAATGAAATATTAAAATATGTCACTCCTTTTGATATTTTAATGAAAGCAATTTTCAAAACCTGAAATACCAAGAGGAGGACTGTGTAACCTGTGGACTTAATTGATCGCCATAAAAACATTGTCAATCACTTTTTTATATCAAGCTAGAGAGAGAGAGAGTGATGGGGTACAAAAGAAAACAGAGAAAATGAAAATTCAATGGGAGGTGAAGTAACACAGAGACCACATGAACATGCTCCCTGAACCTGAAAGTAAGTTATTGTATCAGTTAGAAGCCTTAGGAGATAAAGCACTTAGACAAAATCCAGGAGCACGGCGCTAAACAAGTATATAAAATGTGATGCTTCAAATCATTAGGAATTTTTCAACAATGGCTTACCAGTAGAGCAGTTGAAACAGAAATCCTGAGGGTCTAGATTTAGTTCCTAGTTAAAACACTCATATTATGTAGTATGATATTATCAAAGCAGTGACAGAATATTATGACCCCACTAAAAAGGTATTGCTATAACTTATAATTTTTTTTTACTTAAAGCATAGATAAGTTTAGATGCAGTTATTGGTTGAAAGGTTCTTTACTTCAAGCCATAATTAAGACTTGATATAACTGTAGAAAAGCTTTGCTGAATTTACTCCCTGGATAGTCACCATCATGTTGTCAACCTTCTTGCAGGTTCAGAGATACATCACATGCCATACTGGCTACTTCTGGTAGTAGATTTACTGGCCCATGGGCTAGTCTTTCAAAGACTAAGAGTGTGAACACCATTTCAGAGAGTCAAGTTGTTTGAAAGTATTGAACCAACAAACATAAAAAGCTAAATTTCTTCTTTGTGAGCTTTGTCTCCATTCCCACAAATAGTGAGGTACCCCCTTCAAGCACTCCCCATTTATAAGCATCTTTGAGGTCACTGTTTCTTGTGAATAGGCTTGAAACCATATCAGAGCATGATTCCCTCAGTTATTCAGCTATAAAAAGATAGAGAGTCACACCTCTTTAGTCATTCAGCCATAATAAAATGAGTATCATCTCTTCAGCCACTCAGCAGTAATAAAGTAGACAATAAGACTTCTTCAACCATTCATCCATGTTAAAACAGAAAACAACATTCCTTCAGCCATTCAGCTGCAATAAGATGGAGAATAGCAGCCCTTCACCCATTCTGCCATAACAGGACACAGAATAATAGCATATGAAGCATTCAGCTATAATAAGACACAGGGCCACCACAGATTATATTTAAGAGAGGTAGAAATATAAAAAAAAATGTTAGAAAAACAACACAAGGATGCCCAGAAATCCAGGTATGTTTAGATGTAGCATGTGTAATTATTAAAAACACATGGAAATAGGTCAAACATACTATGTGAGGGATATAAAATACCATAAAACAAGGAGAGTCGACTGTCATTCTAAAATGGTTGTTTATGTAGCTCAATGTCAGCAATGCCCAGCATTTTATGTTGGGAAAACTGACCGTAAACTCAAAGAGCATGTTTACTAACATCTTTACAGCATCAGTAGGAGAAAACAAGAACATACATTAGCCAGGCACATTACTGAAAATTCAGAACACAAGTTCAAATTTAGGGCCATTGATAAAGTAACATCAGATAGGAGGGGGGGGGGGCTGATACTCTCATACTAGAGAGACTTGAGTTTTTATGGCAGTTACATACAAATGCATGCCAACACCCCAGGTTAAATTAAATTTGTTCAATTTTATGTATCTTAAAGTTAAAAAGTTTGACTAGATAATTTAGATAGCTTTTTAACAAAATATTTGTATGTCAATAACAGAAATGTCTTTTATGTACACAGTTGCTTTATTCTTAAAGAAAAGTAATAGGCATTAAAGGGTTAATTTCCCTGGTAATTAAGGGAGGTAGTTGTAATTGGTTCAGTAAAAACACATGGTAGTTGTAAAACTGGTTTTAAAGTGAAGCCTTGCACTGTATGATTTTATCTGAAGAAGTTCTAGCATATTGCAGGACAAAAAGTGCTTAATAAATATTTTTTCAACTGCTGAGTGGATTTTTTCCCTTTGGACACTTTGGTTGCTTTCATCTTGTATGATTAAACAGTTAGTCTTCTTGCTTTCAAGATATCCCTCATGTTTGCTTTTAGATAGATTGCACTCTTGCAATTTTTGATGTAGCTCTGTGTCTGATTGTAGCAAGTTTTGCATTCAGTACTTTAAGGGATTTTATTTTTCAGTTTGCATGAGGAAGCCTAGGATCCTGCAGGATGAGTCAAGCTTATTGCTGAGGATATAAAGCCTTGTTTGCTTTGGTCAGTTTACTACCATCTCAACTCTCACAAGGACAAGGAGTTTATAAAATGGATGGTTGGATGACATAATATATGCTTACTCAGAAGTAATCATTGTTGACATCTCAGTACCCAATGGCAGGATACATTGCTTTAACAAGAAGTACTAGTCATGTTACTGCAATAAGGTACAGAATGGAATCCAATCTATAGATTTCATATATTGGAACAGACAGGGCTATTAATGCCATATTTTTTTGAATGAAATAGGTGATAGAGAACAGTATCAAGTGTCCAATATGATTACAGTACTGTCACAGTGAATGTCACTGTCCTGAAGAGCTGGTGATAAATTGAGGTAGGATCCTAGATAATGATAAACCAGGCAATCATCAATTAAGAGTGACTTAATCAATATAGGCTATACCATGTGTGAAAGCATGTGTGGTGAACCATACTTAAATGTAATATAGGCCATACTATGTGTGAAAACATGTGTGGTGAACCATACTTAAATGTATCTAGAACATACAAAATTGTCTGTAAAACCTGTCTCACAGGCAGGCCATACGACTGGTGTTAGAGTTTAGTTTAATAATGAAGGCAGGAAAGTCCCAAGTCAGTGCTTTATTATTAATATGCTTGTGTAGCAAACTCCACTGGAGTTGGGATGTGCACTCATCTAGGGTATCATTGTTCTGAATTTGATAAGTGGCTAGTACTCGGTGGATGTGGAATGACTGACCACAGACCTGCTGTTTTCTTGCACTGTATCCACTAATTCTTTTTTTTTAACAAGAAACATCTTTATTGAACTATCACTTATGACATAGGCAATCATACATTTATATAAATGGAAACGACCATATTAACATATTTTCAGTTACAAACATTATACATATAATCTACTATACAGTCATTGTCATTCGAATGTTACATAGCTCATTCAATTCCTGCCTTCTCTTAAACTTCATTCCTCTTCCAAAAGATTATTCTGCATGTATTGTTCTGACAGTTCCCAGTTTCTTCTATGTAATTTGCTCCTACCAATACCTCTCAACTTCCAAACACAAGAAATATGGACAAAGCCTTAAATAATAGGAGGACAAAGACCCAAAAGTAGGAACAGGTTTTAAGTATTGCTCTTATAAATTAGAATATTGTTAGAATAACAGGTTTTGTGTTAGCTTGCATTTTTTAAAGGACATAACATCTGAAACTCAAATGAATGTCATTATTTAGTTATTTAATCCTCTCTAGTTTGCCAGAAAAACACAGATATTTAAAGGACCAGACCAACATATGATGCAAAAATCTGAACATTCTGCGGAAATCTGGATTGTTGAAAGGAATGCTCCTACCTTTTTCTAACGATCCCACTTAGAGTTCTTTTATTTTTGTTGCTATATTCAGTGCTTCTAATACAGTTGGTTTAGACTTTGATTTCCATTTTCTAGCAATTTGGTTTTAGCAGCAACCAGAATTAAACTCAGCAAGGCCTTACTATGTCCAGACAATTCTGATTCTGTATTACAGCCCCAAAAATAATTTCCTTAGTTACACCTCTTTGCTCACTCAGTATTTCTGACAGAGTAGTTTGCAGGAAATTTTTTAAGTTTGCCAACTCATTAGACTCCCCAAAATATAGTACCAGTTACCTCTTTCTTCCCCATCACACCTCCAATATTTGCAATCTACCTGAGGCAACATTTTTGGAGTCTGCTTGGGGTAAAAAAATACCTAAGCAAACAGCTCCAAGCAAAAATCCTAAATCGTCCAGACCTTGTTGCATATTTGGGAGCCATACATATATCTACCATTGATTCTTTGTGAATTTCTTATCCACTTTCTCTTCCCAATCTATTCTAACTTTCTCTGCTTGATTCCTATAGTTATCATGCAATAATATGCCCTAGTAATTATCTCTTTTTTAATATCAGCTTCTACCATTGCTAGTCTTTTACTTAAGATCCCTCTGTTCCTTTATATTTGCCTATACTCTGATATCAATCCTTGATAGGGAGGTAATCTCTAGCCTGCAGTCCAAATGTATGCTTGGTATCTTCCCATTCAATTACCTTTCCCTCTCAAATTATTTGCTCCCAGTACCTTGATTCCTTTGCCAGTTTTCACCAGTAAATTCCAATGCCCCTTCAGCAGAATAGCCTTTCTTAGTTCTTAGATTATGTTCCCCTACACTATGAATATAATACTCTGTATGGTTATTGTTATTCTCCTTAAGGATCTGCATGCAAAATCCCAGCCTCTCCTTATTTCCTGAGCTTCTCCCCATTTCATCATCATCCTTTTCTACCTTGAATTATAGCTCTCTGCTCATGCTAGGTACAGGAGGCTCATCTCTGTAGCTCCAAAATGCCACCATAAATCAGGTAACCCCAAGCCACCTTACTCCACAGGAAATATCAATCCATCCCACCTGACTCTTGCTCTCCTCCCAAGATAAAACATCATCAGCTCTTTGATAACTGCTATCCATAACTTCTCCTGTAGTTTACTGTAATCTTATAAGTATATAAAATTCCATTCTAGTTGTGGAAAACCATGTAGAACTGTAATGTATATAAAATAAATGTTTTAATATGATATTTATGTTGTCTTCTAGTTTATTTGGCTTGTCACACCATGCTTGGAGATCAGTGTAAGGCAGTGTATTATGGTTTCAATTTACATACTCATGCTGTAGTTATATTTTAAAAATGAACACTGTTATTTTCTGTATGTGCAGCTAATGAATCTGTAGGCAAATAATCTGGAATAATAATACCTTACCTAGATGCTTTCATATATGTATGATAAAGCCATAAGGAATGTAATTTTTCATGGCATGTAATGACCTTCTTTTTATGAAGAGCACTGTCCATCAGCAGAAAAAAAACATAAATGTTGTATTAAATGGTCATTACTTATGATAAAAACGTGAGAAGTGAGACATAAATATTCCATTTACAGTGGATAGTATTGTAAGTATTAAACTGAGTGAGACTACCTCATAATCCATGCTGATGAGCAGTCTGCAAATGTTGTGAAAGAGACTTAAGTGAACTTAGGTTTTGCCCCTCCATAGGATGAAGAAAGGAATTTATTATTTTTTTTTTAAATATAGAGATTTAAATGAACACAAGTACTTTCAAAGGAAATCTTAAATGGAAAGAACATTTCCATGAGTTTATCAAAATACTAGCAATTGCAGCAAAGCAAAAATGAAGGCATCAGTCAACTCTTCCTTCGTTTTCCTTACAGAACTCTTGAGTGCTAAATATATTGCTGAAAATGTAACTGTACAGATGATTGAAATAATTGTATTTTGCTCCTTGTTTGCTTTATTCTATTTTTTTCTTATAAGTACTCTGTAAGTTCAACAGTGCAGTAACGAGGAGTAGATTCCTAAATAGTAGGTTCTGTTTTATGTCTAAAGCAGTATTTTTGTAAAAGTACCACCCAAAGTAGGTATAATTTATGTATGCATGTTGTTTTCAACAAAATAACTTCCGAGTACTACATTAGGTTAAATGACAGTTATTTATAAATGGTCTGAGACCTTTGCTTGAATGTTGAGAACATTTATTGGTGATCTTGTTTTGAGCAATATTTTATTGCTGCATAGAAGAAAATGTCATCTGATGTATTGGTATTAAAACGGTACAATGTTAACTTAAACAGATGACAATAGAAATGTATCTTCTGACTCTGCATCTGATGATTAATACATTATATTTAACATGAGCTGCAGCGTTTTCTACAGAAGATGTTTTACTGCTATTTTGTCATTTCCTTTTTTTGTAGTTATTTCAAAAAGACATAAGCTATACCACTATTCTACATATCAGAAGTAGCACATTTAGCAAGATTATTGTTCCTACATGCTCAGAAGTTATAACAGACCAGTACAAAATGATTTTCAGACATGAGGAGAGTTCTGAGTTTTTTTCTGAAATAGCATTTTTGTAGATCCAAAGGAAGTATAATTTATATATGTTGTTATCAAAAAAAGGACTTCACAGTAATGAGTAAGGTTGGCATCTGGATGTTTTAAAAGTTCTGAATTTTTGCTTGAATGTTATGACATTGTATTGAGTAACATTCTGTTGTTGTTTACAATAAAACACAAGTAGCTGTCAAAAGTCAATAACTGGCTTATCAAATATTTTTAGCCAAACACTGGCATGAAAGTTCTCTTTGTCATATTTGGATATGTTTAGCCATTATTCCATTGAGTATCTTTTCCTAACAGGAACCCATAGCATGATTAAAACATAGAGGAAATACCTGCTGTTTTTACTGGTCAGGGTTTTCTGACCTGTGCTACATGGATTTATTGAGATTCACACGGGCCGGCTATGAACAACCTTGTCTCAACTGACATGCAGTTAGTTGATCACATAAAATCTAAAACCTTGGGATATTCACAGGGACACTCCATAGCTCTACAAATGTTGTATATAATATATATATATATATATATATATATATATATATATATATATATATATATATATATATATATATATATATATATATATATATATATATATATATATATATGTATATACAAACTTCGAGATGACACAGACACAGAAAAGACTGCGAAAGTGAGGAAAATATAACACTCACTTTCTCACTCTTCTCTGCCATGATGGATAATGGTGATCATCCAAGCCTGGCATTCTGTACACTGACCATCTGACTAGTAACAAGCAATATGGTTATTGATTCCAAGATATGCATCTTCAATATATCACCAAACTTCACACTCATAAAGTGGGACTCTCTTGTGTAGTGACACTAAATGAGATTCCCCTACCTTTACTATATCAAGAACTGTGCAGTGTTGTACATGAATATATATTACTGATCCATTCCATGCATGGACACATTATGTTTATTACAATGGAAGTAATGGTAAACAATAGAAATTACTGATGTGAATGTGTGGATTTACATTTCAAATAGTCACAGTATCTGTGCTAATAGAATCACTGCAGCTGTGCAGATAATGTATCCAAGTCCTTGTTTGCATGAGTAGTATCCATCATTGGCATTCTTTTTTAAATGGCCCCTTGAGTACCATGAAAGATAATTTTACTGCAGCCTTTTTTAAGTCTAGTCTATCATCTTTTTAATTTACTAGGCTAATAAACAGTCCATAAAGAAGACATCAGTGCTGTTAATGCATTCCTACCTAGTGTTAAAAATGCATTTGCTGTTCATTTTTTAATTGCAGACACAACTTACATAGATTGTCTAGCACACGTGCATGCATACTATTAGCTTGTGTCTGGTTTGCTTGTTTCTTCTTGCTCAGAATTTTAAGTGACCTATCTACTAACCTGATCCTGGTAAATTACATAGCCCTTCCACAACCAGATCCTAGTAAACTACATAGCCTTTCAGAACCCTGAATCTAACCATCCCTAACTGTAACCTGAAACATCACTATCTTACATTAACCCAAAAACACCCTCTTACCTAAGCCGTATTTCAGTAACCATTTAAAAATACCAGGAGCCACAATATAGAGAGCTAAAATGTGTACACTGAAAGACCAAATATCTGGACTTACTAACTCTAAGATTGCCATTTCTTGAAATATTCCCTTGTCTCCAAGGTATGTTGATCTTAAACTTGGTACATATAAGTCTAGTGGATGTGGGTGGCTTGGCCCCCTGCAAAAAAAAAAAAATTTTTTGGGAGAAGAAAAATGTTGGATATTTGTTCTTCTCCTGGATTTTCCCTATATATATATATATATATATATATATATATATATATATATATATATATTATATTTGGTGTTGAGACACAGCATTGTAGGCCCCAACATATCAAGAGAAAGCCCAATATTCTCCTTTTACTCTCTAAATCTAAATTTCCCTCCTTCTCTTTTTCCCTGAACCTAAATTTTCCTCCTATTCACTAAAGATAAATTAACTGACCACTCCCTAAACCTAAAATCCCCTTCAGCTCCCCAAACCTAAATACCCCTATCCATTTCATAATTATAAATTTCTTGATCAATCCCTATCCCAAAATTCCATTCTTCCTCCATAAATGTTAACTCCAGTCACATTTCCTAAACCTAAATTCCCCAATCATTCCATAAATCGAGTCCCATACCCTCATGCCCTAACCTTAAATAGATATTCTCCAGTCATGGTCAAAACTTAGCAGCTAAACTCCCTATGGCTGCTACATTTAACCTTAATTAAACTAGGTTATATGGTCAAGTGGCAGCCAGCAGCTGTACTCTCCCCACATGGCTGCCACACCTTGCCTGAAAAAAAAAGAGTCAAAGCTGAGCATGAGCAGCAGCCCATATGAGATAGCAGATGAGTTTCCAGCTGTGTGACTTTTGGTCTGCAAACACTGAGGACTTGAGCAGATAAAGTAGATCCTTATGGAGTATCTCAACCTTCTGACCCACTATAATTATATGAAACATAAAGATGTTTTCATTTGTCTTCTTTTGTAAATTCAGAGATTTTAATGGTTCATATTCAGATGCTTCCATTTTGAGCTATAGAGTAATTTCAGTGGCAAATTCATCAAAAAGAAATTCCTCCTAAAATTGCATTTTTTGAATTTGTTGTTAAAATAAACATTGCCCTTGTCTTTTTATTTTATAGTACGTGTCTTATTTTACACAGAAGCATGAAATTAAAATTGTGCACATTAATGCAACAGATTTACAAAAAACATTATATACACCAAGAAACTTTGGGCTGGTTGGAAAAAGAAGTGATTGAGGAAGCACGAAAATATAAAGAACAAAATCTAGAGATTTTGGAAAGGTAGAAAAAAGAAATATGCACATGGGAAAGAAAGAGAGACCTGATGTAGTGCAGTATTTATGCAAAGGAGAAATCCAAATGAATCAATACAAAAAAAGCAGCCCCAAAGATGTTTGAATAGAACTACATGCAAAGGCATCTAGATATGGACAGGTTTACAATGCAAAAAATAAGAAAACAAAGAGGAAAAATGGAAAAGAGGATTAGTAATGGAGAATTTAAAGAAATAGAAACTGGGTTATGGATTACCTGCAAAGTGAGATATTTAGTGGAGAAAATCAACTCTAATAACATCACAGCAAGATAGAGCAACGGATCCCCCATCTGAGTGGAAACATCTGATCAGTTATCATATGAAGACACTTTGGAACCTTCCAAAGGAAAGCAGGACAAAAGTTCAGTTGGTGTTGCACAACAAAGGAAGGGACAGGAAACTGTGTCAAGTCTGAAGCAGTCAATGTTGTGGAGTGATAGGCCAGTGAGTTCCCATATGAAAAAGAAATGGATGACACAGGATGAAACCGAAGAGAATGTGACAAAGGAAGATGTGGAACTGTCTGTAGATTGCCCACAGGAAAAGGAAAACAAAGGATGTGCCCTCAGTTTAGAAGAAAATGATCTAAGAGAAAAGTTGATTTAATAGAGATGGACAGACATATTAAGATCAATGAAAGAAATAGACTACAGAAAGTCAATAAAACCCAGAAAGTTAGACGTTTGATAAAACAAATGAACACAGTAATTATGACTGTTCGTCTAGATTTATGCAATATAACAGAAGTAAATAGGATATATTACTGTGAAACTAAACTAATAACAGATAAAGTCTTACCACAAAAGCAGATAGCAGTAAGGGAAAGGAAGGGGAGAAATCAAATGCCATCATGGATATATCAAATAGAAAAAAAATATAAAGTAATTAAAACTAGCAGTGTCACTGTTAGAGGACCATAGAAGAGAGAACAGATCAACAAAAATACTCAGAAAGACAGATGTGATAAAAGCAATATGCAGTATCAGAACAGATCTGGCTATATCATGCACTGTCACAAATAATAAACTAAAAATATCAACACAAGAAGAAAAATTTAGAAGATATGCAGATAAATATAAAGGAAAAATACCAAAATAAACAATTTATTGATGATTAAAAAAAAGCTTTATAGAGAATTGGGAAACAAGGCAAAAGGAATTGAAACATTACCAAAAAAGAAGAAATAGATGCATTTTTTAGAAGTATCTCTGAAGATCCTGTGGAACATAACAAAGATGCTGAATGTATAAAAGAAGTAAAAGAAAGAATAAGAAGTTCAAATGTACAGGATATGAAATGTGATGAAGTAGTTGCCAGAAAGATTGAAACAAACTTAAGAAAAGCTCCTAATTGGAAAACCGCAGGCCCAGACACAGTACCTAATTTCTGGCTAAAAATATTAACATCTTTACATGAAGATTTGCCCATGAGTAAGAACTATTTATATATGCACCCCAAACAGACCCCAACCTGGTTAACAACAGGAAAAACAATATTACTTAAGAGCAAACCTGCATGCTGTCCTAAAAACTATAGACCCATAACTTGTCTTCTGATGACATATAAACTATAGAGAGAAATTGATTCCTACATAGTTTATGGTCATTTAGAAGAAAACTCAATCATGGCAACAGAACAAAAGGGTAACAAAAGAAAGTCATATGGAAAAAAAATAATTTGTTGTTAAATAAAGTCATATCTGAGAACTGAAAAAAAGGGGAAGAATCTAGTATGGCACAGATAGACTACAAAAAGGCATTTGACAGTATTCCACATTCATGGATAAAAGAGTGCCTAAAATGCATAAGATACACCCTACACTGATTGATACCATACACTTTACAGTGATCATGAAACTGTGACAAAGCACTTTGCAGTTAAGCAATGACAAAGGACAAATTATTATTCCGGGGATAAAAATTCAAAGGGGGATATTCCAGGGTGATCCTTTGTCGCTGCTGCTTTTTTGTCTTTCCCTTAACCTATTAAGCTGTCTACTTAATAGATTAGGCCATGGCTACAATTTAGCTCTCAGAAAACCACAACGTGCAAAGATTTCTCATCTTCTTTTTCTGTATGATTTAAAATTGTACAGTTCATCAGATTAGGAAGTGAAAGCACAACGGCAAGTGATCAAAACCTTTTCAGGTGTTATAAGAATGTAATTTGGTCTTGATAAACGTGCAAAAGCAAACATTAAAGCAGGAAAGCTGCAGCACAAAGAAAATATAAAAGAACTTGAGCAAGAGGGAATGTATAAATATTTGGGATTTGATGAAAGATCAACAATTAACATGAACAAATGTGAATAAAACTTTGTAAGGAACATTTTAGAAGATTAAAATTAATACTGAAAACAGCACTGACATCTAGGAACAAAATCAAAGCTATAAACCGATTTGCTCTTCCTGTCTTAACTTATAGTTTTGGAGTGACTGACTGGCCCCAAAAGGTGTTGGATCAGTTGGACAGGAAAACAAGAAGGATGCTTCATGCTCATCAAATGATTTATAAAAATCATTGTATACCCCAGTCTGAAGGAGGTATGGGCCTCCTCAAAATGCATAGATCTGCACTTGTAGTACTGGATTCATATCTACTGACCTCACAAGACCCAAATGTAATGAAAGTTTAAAAACATGAGAAGAATAAATCCAAGATACCTTCCCTGCTTAGTTTAGCAGAAGCATAACTGTATACTGAAAGGTATACTAATGTGGCAAGACTGTTGCATTGGGGATTTTGCAAACATTATAATATTGAAGTAGCTGAAAAAACACTCGAAACGTGCCACAAAGCATTATAAAAAAAATGATTACCCGATCAAAAGGCCTAAATTTAATATGTGACTAACAAAACCTGCTAGAGAGACAGGTTTGTCTCCCAGAGGCTGCCCCATCTCTGGAATAGACTCCCCATACACGTCAAACAAAGTCCGTCGCTGACCCTCTTCAAGTGCAACCTTGATGAGTGGATGGGAAACCACAAATTTATCCAAGGGGTTCCACCTGTGTCCCTCACTGATGGGGTGACAGGTGCTGACTGAGGTTTCTTTTTTGGGGATAAACTCTTTGGCTAGGCTTGTAAGGGCCCCATGGCCCTTAGCCTAGTAATCTCCTATGATCCTATAATCATATGATGAAGTTTATATCACATGTGATCACCCATTACCAACAGTTCAAAAAATAGATGAAAACCAGAAATAGTATCCATGAAAAGAAGACAAAAGTAGCATTGATCATTGAAACTGCTACACCCAGTGACTACAGTGTTTTACATAAAGAAAGACACTAAGTCATAAAATACCAGGATTTCTGCAGGCAGAAGTGAGGACAATGTGGAAGAAGGATACCCAGACAGTCCCAATAGTAGATGCAATGGGTCTTATAAAAATAATTTACAGTTGTACATAGATATTTTACCAATACATGTAACTCCATATGAATTGCAGAAGGAGTCAATACTGGGACATTGCGGGTGCTGTGAAGAGCACTTCTGGCTAACATCAAAGATTGAAACAATACTAATTTCATGAACTTTAATCATACTCTGACTTAGGAATGGGGTCCATTCCTGTCATGGCATTAGAAACCCAAAATAGTTGGAGAAATTAAAAAAAGAGGTGATAGTACCTGATATTGTTTTCTGAAAGTGATAAATTGTTAGTTACTTCCAGCCTACGAAGCATTTAGTAGAACTACAACTTTGACACCAATTAAGAACTGCGATTTATTACAAGCTGAAAGCATTTTGTAGCTTGTCCCTTCAGCCTGCTCTTATCCCAGTGAAGAATGAGATACTGAAAGAAATGCATTAAAGTCTAATGTGCTACAGTAGATGTGTCCCTATTAGGAACCAAGGTCTCCAGTTGTATGTTCCATGCTGCTTAAAATGTCGTGAAGTCAGGAGCCATTTTATGTTTTGTAACATAATTAACAGCACTGATGAAGATTATGTTGCACACATTACAATACAAAACTCTCTTGTAATGACAGTTGTCTTAAAATTACTTGGACTTTATAATGATTTTTTCAATTTACAATTTGATAAGAAAGAGTCCCTGGCACAAATGAAGGGAACATTGGTGAAGAAATTAATTTCATCAAGCAGTTTTTTAAGATAAGTAAAACCCCAAAGCCACCAAACTAATACAATGAGTTGTGACACTCTCATAGTTTGAATAGCAAAAATAATGTTACTAATGATAGTTTCAAGTGTAACTGTATTTTGGTGGAAAAGCCCTTTAGTCAGTTTCACAGAAAATATACAAATTATGATCCAGGGAATTACCCTTCAATTAACGTGTTCTTTCAAATTTTCAACAATAATTCATTTGATATTTTTGTACTTGCCACATTCCCATTATTATCCCAAAAGGAAAGTGAAATGGAAAATGATGAACTAGAGATGGTATCCAGATATGCACTGGATTTCATAGCAGTCTAGAACACCAAAAAAAGGGATTTGATGAGCTAAACTCAGTATGAGTGGATACTTAATGAGAAAGAGGTTGGTGAAGAAGTGGGATTGTCAGAGAGATGAAGAAAGTAGAGCGGAGTATAAGGAGAGGAGGTGTTTGGCAAGGAGAGGGGTGGCGAAGACCAAGCATAAGGCATATAGAGAGTTGTATGAAAGGTTGGACACTAAGGAGGGAGAAAAGGACCTGCACCAATTGGCTAGACAGAGAGACCGAGCTAGGAAAGATGTACAGCAGGTAAGGGTGATAAAGGATAATGAGGGAAACGTACTCACAAGCGAGGAGTGTGTGTTGAGGAGATGGAAAGAGTACTTTGAGGGGTTGATGAACGAAGAGAATGAGAGGGAGAGAAGGTTGGATGATGTGGGGATAGTGAATCAGGATGTGCAATGGATTAGCAAGGAGGAAGTAAGGACAGCTATGAAGAGGATGAAGAATGGAAAGCCTGCTGGTCCAGATGACATACCTCTGGAAGCATGGAGGTGTTTAGGAGAGATGGCAGTGGAGATTTTAACCAGATTGGTTAATGATATCTTGGAAAGTGAGAGGATGCCTGAGGAGTGGAGAAGAAGTATTTTGATACTGATTTTTAAGAATAAGGATGATGTGCAGAGCTGTAGCAACTACAGAGAGATAAAACTGATCAATCATAGCATGAAGTTATGGGAAAGGGTAGTGGAAGCTAGGTTAAGAAGGGAGGTGTGGATTAGTGAGCAGTAGTATGGTTTCATGCCAGGAAAGAGTAGTACAGATGTGATGTTTGTCTGAAGGTGTTGATGGAGAAGTATAGAGAAGGTCAGAAGGAGTTGCATTGTGTCTTTGTGGATTTAGAGAAAACATATGACAGGGTGCCTAGAGAGCAGTTGTGATATTGTATGAGGAAGTCGGGAGTGGCAGAGAAGTATGTAAGAGTGGTACAGGATATGTACGAGAGTAGTGTGACAGTGGTGAGGTCTACAGTAGGAGTGATAGATGCATTCAAGGTGGAAGTGGGATTACTTCAAGGATCAGCTCTGAGCCCGTTCTTATTTGCAAAGGTGATGAACAGCGAGATCAGACAGGAGTCCCCGTGGTCTATGATGTTTGCTAATGACATTGTGATCTGTAGTGAGAGTAGGGAACAGGTTGAGGAGACCCTGGAGAGGTGGAGATATGCTTTAGAGAGGAGAGGAATGAAGGTCAGTAGGGCTAAAACAGAATATATGTGTATGACTGAGAGGGAGGGTAGAGGAATGGTGAGGATGCAGGGAGTAGAGGTGGTGAAGGTGGATGAGTTTAAGTACTTGGTATCAACAGTTCAGAGTAATGGTGAGTGTGGAAGAGAGATGAAGAAGAGAGTACAGGCAGGGTGGAGTGGGTGGAGAACAGTGTCAGGAGTGATTTGTGACAGATGGGTACAGTAAGAGTGAAAGTGAAAGTCCACAAGATGATAGTGAGACCAGCTATGTTATATGGTTTAGAGATGGTGGAATTGACAACAAGACAGGAGTCAGAGCTGGAGGTGACAGAGTTAAAGATGTTAAGATTTGCATTGGATGTGATGAGGATGGACAAGATCAGGAATCAGTATATTAGAGGGTCAGCTCAGGTTGGACGGCTAGAAGATAAAGCCAGACAGGTCAGATTGTGTTAGTTTGCACATATGCTGAGGAGGGATGCTGGGTATATTGGGAGAAAGATGCAAGGGATGGAGCTGCCAGGTAAGAGGAAAAAAGGAAGGCCTAAGATAAGGTTTATGGATGTGGTGAGAGAGGACATGCAGGTGGTTTGTGTGACAGAGCAAGATACAGAGGACAGGAAGTAATGGAAACAAATGATCTGCTGTGGTGACCTCTAACGGGAACAGCCAAAAGAAGATGTCTTGGCAAACATTATATTATTCTAGTAATAGTCCACACTGCAGACTCATTTTTGCTTTAAATAAATATAAATAGTGCTGAAGCATATGCTTTCTTGGTAAACCTTGGAAGCAAGATTTGTTTATTCATTTCAGTATACAGTTTTATTTCATGTGATTTTTTTTTCTTATTCTTGAGTATATTAAGCTATGATAATTACAAGATGACTGTCATAACCACAGTCATTTAAAACAATGTACAGTGATGAGGAAACACTTGTTCAACTTTAATCTAAAAGGTGTCATATTTATTAGAAAAACAAACATTGCTTTAGTGCAAATACATCCACACAAATGCTCCTGGAAAGTCACAGATACCCACCAAGATGGACAGTCTTAGCTAAAATTGCTACAACAAATGCTTTTGGTAGAGGCAGAGTCCCCCAGTCCTACTCTTAGTGAATTTTCCTCTATATATGATTATAATATTTAGAGCTAATCAAAAAAATTCCTCCTAGTGAAATGTGTCTCTGTGTAGTATTTTCCTGATATAAAACTCTCTACATTAATGTTTTTTTTTTGGTATCTGGACCTTTAGAGGAGACACTGTTCTGATTGATATTGTCTTTGCCTTTCTTTTCATTCAGAAAATGAAAATCCAGGCTGAAAAGCTGATGGTCATAACATCTGCACACCATCTGCTGTGACTACTAGTGCAAGAGAGCCACACTGTTATTTGTTGATAATGGTTAACATATTTGAACTCATCAGTGTTAAGAGCTGATATGTTTGAACATATCAATGTCATAAAAAAAAAAACATAAAATCTTTCTATATTTCTGAAATAGCAATATCCTAACCATGTCAGCCTTGTCACCAGGTGTTTGTATTTTCCATTTGGATTTCTTAATGTAGCAGTGGTCCGCTGTTTGCCAGTGATATCCTTTTTGTTTCAGAACTGTAGTAAATTTAAGTACATACTTCTCTATGTAGTTCAATTCAGTATGGGCTTGACTGTGTCTTACAACAGTGATAACATATTTAACATGACTGTATTAAATACTGCTTATCAGTGTTTTCTTTAGTTCAACTGCTGGCATATAACATTTTTATTTATTCTTATTCCACATCATGGTGCACATAAAATTAGCAGACTATGACCTGCATTGTATCTGGGAGAAGGTATATTAAAACACTTGCAGTCAAACAGCCTCTGCTAAAACAGTGTCTGCATTTAAATTCTTCAATCAAATAATCAATACTAATATTATAAAAGCATTTATGACCATGATGTTTGCTCAGCTGGCATCATGTGCCAATTTTTTAAGTTACAAGGGTCACATGTTTAGGTTTACAGCTACTGAAAAGGTGCCAGTATGTTTCATAAGCACATGTTAGGTCTATCTTGAAGTAAGGTCCAAAACTTTCTACGCAGTCACTAACTAGTTAGCAGGAAAAGGCTCATAACAATGTAAGTGCCGAAAGAACCATGCATGCAAAAAATGAAAATCCAGGCTGAAAAGCCGATGATCAGAACATCTGCACTCCATTACACTGACTGATTGTCTTTCTAGAAATGACTCTCCATTAACCTTTTCAGCCCTCAACGTATACCACTGTGTTCAGGGATAAGATAATTTCATTTAATCTTGAGGCTGTTTCAGTAATGCCGAACCTTGATGCCTTGCTGGCATTAGATGAAGCTATAAACTTCTTTCAAGAGTTATACAATAAGATGGTAACTAGTAGCCCACTATAACTTTAATTTTGATATAACTGCCTGTGATTCTGTAGAAAGAGTCTGTGAAACTTGGTAAAGGATAAAATAATTTTTGCTGTTAAGATCATTCTGCTGTATGCATGACAACCTTAGAATAACTTTAGTACTGACCTGTTTCTTCATCTGAATATTTAGTATTAACCAACTCTAGATCTGTAAGTGATGTTAGTTTGGCATCATTTCACAATATGCTAATTAGCCTTTTCATTTTGTTGGTAAGCTTGAGTTCATAGGTTCATAGGTGTGTACTAGGCTAATGTTCCTGGATCCTTTAGAAGACTAGCCCAAAACAAATTGCCCAGGCACCATGCCTCCTGATGTTAGTTCACAGTGCCCATATCCAGTAGTGCAACTGGAATGATCCCTGGTGTGAACTTTCTGTTACCCATCCACTCGTCAAGATTTCTCTTGAAGAGCGCCGGTGAGGTGCTCTGCTTGACATGAATGGGAAGCTTATTCCAGAGTATGGGCAGTCTTTGGGAGATGAATCTGTCCCTCCAGCATGTTCTGTTAACTGTGGTAATGAGGTTGTGATCTCTGGAGTGTGTGGTGCGGGGGACTGTGATTTCTTTAGGTGTAGAATTTCAAGTAGGGCTGGGTCAGACATGGCTTTGTAAGTCAAGCAGAGATAACCTCTAAGTAGATGATAAGAGACTGAGAACAGCTGAGGTTTCTTGAGTCTGTCCATGAAAGACGTGTTTAAGGCCTAGGATTTTTTTTGTGAGGTACTTTTGTGGCCTCTCCAGCTGTTGTAGGTGTCTGGTCAGGTACATGCCAAACAGGGTGTTATATTCAATGATTTGTCTAATGAGGGATGAGTAGAGAGGGATGATGACCTCTTTCTTCCTGGATGCAAAACATTTGGTTATAACATTTGCCATGTAGAAGGACTTTCTAACCACAGTGGCAATATGGTGGTCGAAGGTGAGGGGGCTATCGACCTGGGTGCCCAGATCTCTTATGGCCACGTCAGTGTTCAGTGGGCTTCCATCAACATGTTAATTCATGGGAACTGAGTTTTTTTCCAAAGGGGATGATAATGCATTTTTTGGAGTTAAGCTTCAGGCCATGGTTCTGACACCAGTCATTGGTTTCAGAGAGGCCTTTTTGTAGGATGTCTGCATCACTTGGGGAGTTGATAATGACTCCTAGCTTGCAGTCAGCAGTGAACTACATCAGCCAGAGCCCTTCTGTGTTGGCCTGGACTTCTGAGAAGTAGAAGCCAAACAGGAGAGGGCCCAGGACCAAGCCCTTTGGGACTCTACTCATGACTGATCGACAGTCTGACTTGGAATCTGCAACTTTCACTCTGTGGGTCCTGTCTGTGAGCCAGTTTGCAACCCACCTAGTGATGTAAGGATTGATGCCTAGTTTGGTGAGTTTATTAATGATACCTGAGTGGAGAATGGTATCAAAGGCCTTGGCCAGGTCAAGGTAGGCTGTATTCACTGCCTTACCCTCATCCACAGCCTTGGTGACTGCCTTGAAGAAGTAAACCAGGTACAGCAGGCAGGATCTCCCCTTGACAAAGCCAAACTGTGTGGGGTCAAGAGTTTGGAGATTGCCTATATCTTTGTTAAGCAGGTCCATGATGATGCGCTCTATAGCTTTGCATACCAGGCTTGTCAGGCTAATAGGGTGATAGTACCCAGGGTCTGTAGTTGCTCCCCCTTTATGGAGTGGGATGACTGTAGCAGTGCAGCATTCATTAGGGACACAGCCTGAGGTAAGGCTGTGACTGAACAGGGCATACAGATGTGGTGCCAGTTTGTTTTGTAGCTCATGTAGGATGCAGCCAGGAATATTATGAGGTCCCATGGATGCTATATTCTTGGCTTTGGACAATGCAGCTTTTACCTGTGCTGCAGAAATGGTGGGTACCAGGCTTTCATCTGGTATTGTGATAGGGCCCTTTGGGGAAGGGGATAAAGTTGGTACCGAATCTGTCGGCCAGTATGTTGGCTATATCTGTTGGCTCAGTATTGGAGGTGCCACTGTGTAATAACAGAGCAAATATGAGTATCGCTTTGAGGTTTTTGATATAGCTATAGAAGGCTTTGTGGTTGTTTTTTGTGTCAACCACAATTCTGCATTCATACCTGGCTTTGGAGGATATGATAAGGGATCTCAGCTTTTTTGTTGGGACTGATAAGGGAGATTTTCCAGTCTTGTGACTTTATTTTTTCTGCAACAGTTTCTTCCTTCTGTTGTAAAGTTGATTTATGGCTGGGGACCACCAGATTGGCTTCTTTTTTTTGGAGGAGAGTGTCTTAGTTCTATTTGGTATGGCAAGGTCCATGTATTTGTGTACATGCTCGTGCAGTGCATTGTGTATGATCTGGCAGTCATCCAGCTATTTTCCATTAGCATGGGTGCCGAGAAGTTAGCCACCTCTGATTTTAGGAGCCAAAAGTCGGCTTTAGAGAAGTTTTTCAGGGTGGTCACCTTAGCAGGGGGTGTAGGTGAGATGGAGATTTCCATGGTGATCAGTTTGTGGTCAGATTTAACCAGGGAGGAACTGACTATAGGTGTTGTGCAATGGTTTCCCATGTTGGTGATAACCAGGTCAAGGATGTTGCTTCCTCTAGTGGGGGTCAGAATGAGCTAGTCCAGGGCACTAGAATTGATAAATTCTAGAAAGCACTGGGCCTGTACATTGGTACTTAAGTAGTTTTCCCAGTTCATGGAAGGGTAGTTGAAGTCGCCCAGTATGAGAGTATTGGGTTGGACCTTGATAGATTCCAGGGTACGTAGGAAGTTGGCGTGTGAGTCTAGGGACATGTTTGCCATTCTGTAGCAGGCTATGACTTGTATCGCCATCTTACCCAGTGTTAGTTGTACCTGAAGTATCTCAGATGCATTATGCTGGGCTACCAATCTAGAGGTGTGCATATCCTTTAAGAATATGGAGATGCCACTGCCTTTGGAGCTTCCGGCTGCTCTGGAGCCAAAAGGTATGGAAGGAGTTGTAGCCTGGGAGCACAGTGGTGCTTTCTGCCTCTTTAAACCAGGTCTCTGTTACAGCACAGATGTCCACATTCTTCATTTTGAAGAGAGCTTTGAGCGAGTGCATCTTGAGATTTAGACTTCTAGCATTGAGCAGCATGACCCTCAGATTGCATTTGTTTGTAGCTGCTACGGTGGAATTTTGGTCTTTGGAACACTGCCTAAAAAAGGCACCATAGGGGTGGCAAGAGCCTTAGCCAGTACCCGCAATCCCAGGGGTGACAGATGCAGACTGTCTCTGGCAAAGCATCGAGGTCTGTTGATCATGTCATCCTAGACAGATACTAGATCCCTTTAGAATGACACCAGAAATGTAGCCAATTGTTGAAGTCAATCATTTTCTGCTCATACTGTGGTATCATTCTGGGTGACGGTAGAATGCTGTTCAGGGCTAGGGTCATACCTGCCTAGGCAACATAATCCAAGAGTTCCATCACATCTCTTTTCATGTAGTTTAGGGAGGTACGTCTCAGGTCATTCACATCCACATCCACATGGACAATGACTGAGTCATATTTGTACTTCTTTTTTAGTATTGGAAGAAGTGGGACAGAAGTGGGATAGGGGGCCAGCCTTTACATTTCTGATAGAGTAAATTATATAGAATTTATCAGACTGCAAACTCTGGGTTCAGTATACAAGCTAATTACATGATGTGTAAGTATGATCTGGCCACCATATGAGGTTGTAGGTCTTACAGTCTTACAGAGGTTGCTAAATTGGGAGGCATTATGTAAGTCACATTCAAAGCTATGTCTTCAGCTTTAAGACAACTCTTCCTTTCAAACTTGTATGAAGTACCATTACAAAACTCACTTAAATTAACTTGATTTTCTCTCCAGTAAATTATAGTGCTGGGTAAAATTAAGACAACTAATGACATGCCAGCCTAAATTCATTCCTTTCTTATAGATTACCAAAACATTATAATTACAGATGCTTTGTGCCATAGCAACAACTGTGATCCAATAATTCTGTTATACATTCAGAAATATTTACTTGGATACAGTTCCTTTATGCCTGGAACTTCACTTGTTTCTTTGTTTTACCAGATTTAATCTCAATGAATGTATTAAGGCTGAGGAAGACTCAGTGGCAGTTTCATATGACCACATGAGAAATGTGTGGTGGTCATATTTCAAGGTGAATGTATTTGGTGGTTATATCAGAAGTAAAGCTATAATGGCCATGCCTCTCTTTATGAACTGTTACACTTAATCAGCATCTTGTTCATGCATAAGTCAGTAACACCTGGAAGGATTATGTTGTGGTCACTGGTGATTACGACATCATTCTGCATTCAGAAGTTAAGGTACAGTAACATAAATGTGTGCATCAACAGGTCATATACTTTATGCAATGTTTTTTTCTCAAACTGACATGCTGACATATACTTTATTAAACAGTTTTGTCATGTTGACAACCACTTTGTCATGTGTTCAGTGGAAATAGGGAGGCAGTTCTGACAACCTTGATGGTTTTAATAGGTGGCAATGGTATCTGCTATGCAATATGAACTGCTTATTATGAAGATATACTAAAGAAAGAACATTACACAGCCTCCATTTACAGATTACTTCTAGATACATTTTCATTTGCTGCTGGATCTACATGCTCTCTTTTCATTATATGGCATTATTTTGACCTTCAACTAACCCCTATGTTGTGTGGAATGTCACACCTCTAGCAGCCTACACAAATCTTGTGTTCCAGAACATTTTCTGAAAAAAAATAAAACTAAAAAGTATAAGTTAAGCAAATTTAGAAATTTTTGTGAATAAAAACAATTAAAACTGTACAAATAGCAATGTTATCAATAAAGAAGTATTCTTTACAGTGATAATAGTCAGTGCATTCATTGTGTTTTCCATAAATACTGTAATATATTCTAATGCATAAATATTCACAAACAAATGTTCATGTCTTGAAAACTATACAACTTAAACATATATTGTTAGAAGGTATTTGTTAAACAGACATACACTTTCACATGACAACAAGAAATTCTCATATAAGTGTATAAGTGGATGTTTATTGAGATATTTACAGAAATACTGGATATCTCTCAAGATGTGTAACTTGCAGTCCAAATATCAAGGACATTTTTCTTCAACAACATCTAAAGTTTTACCTAATATTATACAACAGTTTGTGAGTCACTTGTTTTTTGAAGTATTAAGTACATTTGGAAATATTGCTTATTTTCATAAATGAGGCTTGGCACAAGCCAAGTTGTCCTGGGACATCTTCAAGGGGGTGTTAGGTTCATATTAATGTGAGTTCAATGGGATGTGGAGAAGAAAGGGTTAAATGGTGGGAGGATTGATTGGAAGGAAATGAGATAAGGGTGGGAGGAGCTTAAGGGATTTAGAGGAATGTAGCTGGGTAAGTAATCACATTTTGGCGTGGACTTGCTACAGAGCAGGATTACATCCGAGATGACCAGTAGGAGCTTTGGTGACCAGGTAGGACTTGGGGTTAGTGGTGATGTGAAGAATGTGGCAGGCAGGCATGGCCGGCCTTAGGCATAGGTGAACTAGGCAACCGCCTAGGGGCGCCGTATAGGCTGGCCTTGTAAAGGGCATATTTTAATGTATTTATTTAAATTAATTTACTTTTGTTATTTTGCTATCTTCTCGGTGCCCTGTCTGAATGAAGGGCGCCAAAACAATAGGGAGAGGGGGAGGGGGAAGGGTGACCGCTCTCACACTTTTATAGCTTCAGATTGGCTGGAAGGCTTCAACAGGTTTAAAAAAAAAATAAATAAAAAATTCTGCTGTTGCGCGGAAAACTTAAGTTAGCAGTTCAGTTAACAGAGGGGTTAAGGTCATGTGTACGTGTGCGGTTTAAAAAGAAAGTAAGTGTATGTTCGTGTTTGTAATTTAAACTGTTCGCTTCTGTATGCAAGAAAGTGCATGTGTGTGTGTGTATATGCATGTATGTGTGTCGAATTTAAATTACTCGTTCTGTTTGTATGAGAGAGATAAAGTGTGTGTTGCTGTGTGTGATAGTATGTGTGTATGTAGGTGGCACATTTTTGATAAATAACAGAGCGGCTTAAAATGTAAACAGCCCTGGGCACTGATGATATTATTGCAGTATTTTTGAATCCTCTCTCCTTCTGTAGCTCTCTCTGTTCTGACTGCCGTACAAACCGTCACCATACCCAGAGATAATAGCTTTGATTTCGCCATGTCCCGGAACACACAGAAATCTTACTTCCAAAGCGTGCCTTGGTCTCCAGGAAACTGGGGGCCTGATCGTTGGTGTCCTTTTGCTGTGGCAAAAATTAGGAAGAGAGTTGGATTTCCATGACAACAGCTTTGAAAGCATCTAGTTGCCATTGGAACATCTACTGTCCCACATACGGTTTCTGCCTGAAACCTGCAATGCGGAAAACCCGATTATCAGGTTGCACAGATTTCAGGAGGTTAGTGTACTTTTTGTTAAAATTTCAGTTGCTCCACAAATGTGCAATGACGGATTTGCAACGCTCTGTGTTAAATACAGAACCCACACGCTAGAGAAAAGAAGGCAGTTTGGGGGAGTGTTTTAAACCAAATCTTAAGTTTTACTTTATTAATTTGTAATTTTATTCAAGAAACTGATTCTTTAAAGCATTGTGTGCAAATACAATGAGTTTACCTGCCGATAGCATGTGCAACAACAAGGAACAGCCAGATATCAAGCTGGGAACAGTAATACAGGTTTGCCAAAAGAAATGCTCATTTTAAAGAGCAAGTTACTTAGTTGTTAACTTTGTCTATTTAGGTTGCAGAGTTAATCAGTTTTTGAGCAATGTAGTATCTTTTTTTATTACAAAATGACATGTCATGAATGGTTTAGCTAAATGACTGTGTGATTGATGCTGAATGAGACTTTACATTCCATCCACGTTTGTGCCCTTTAAAATAGCATGATAAGCATGAATGTTGACCTCAAGGAAGGAAGATCTGTGTGGGTGTTTGCTGTTAGCATCATATCTCTCAAGTGTACTTCATTATGAAGTACATTTTTCATTACTAATCTTAAAAATTGTGTGTTCTTCCCAATTCCATTTTGAATGGTCTGTCTGTCAAGCATTCAGTTTTAAGAATTTTTTAACCCATATTTTTGTAAATAATACAGAATATTATTAATTCATTAAAAAAACTTTTAGAAGTCTAAAGTACCACATTTAACCATGTGAGATTCCTAGTTGAAGTTGTTAGTAACCTGTTTTTAGGTGTTCCACATGTTGCCAGTTTGTTCTACATTATGTTCCTATGTTATATTATGTCGTGCTGCCATTAATATTCTGATGGACAACTTAATAGACTTCTTAAATGCAATTGTAGAATATCTATCCTGATTTTTTTTTTACCTGCGTTGCTTGCCAAAAACTGCACATAGTGAGGTAGAGCATGCTGTTGCTTGTTTAACTGTTACGCCCATATATTTTGGCTTAGTCCCCACGTGCAACAGTTATTGATAGTTTTTTTGCAAGAATTTAAAATAATTTCATAGTTTTAATTTGACTGCCTATTATTATGTTTTTTGATTAAACACTTAAGTGATGCCACGAATAATTATTGGTGGATCTGTATCCTGAATTATTTTTGTGTTGATTATTTAACGTTTCACAAGAAGGTAGAAACCAATAACAATTTCCAGTCAAGTGTGATAGTGGGCAAGATAAACAGGAGATGTCTGATACTTTATAAAATGTGTATTGAAATAAGACTTGACTTTTTGTATTGATGATGAAATTAAAAGGCTGTGTAGATAAAATGGCAGTAGTTGAACTTGCTGAATTATTGTTAAGAAGGAACTGCACGGATTCTGGTGTTAGGTATTCCTTCTACTACTAACACAAAAATGGTAACTGAATTAACAGGAAGGACAGCTGAAATAGAAAGAATACAGTCCCTAAAACTTTTGATAATACCGTAGTTGGGCAGTTGGAGACTGCACATTGGTCATGTAGCATAAACATTTTGTTTGAAGTTAGTGAATTGATGCATCATCTGGACATTTCTGACTAGTAGAATATCATGTCTCCAGCTTTTGACACAAAACTGAAATCATTGCATGTTGAGCATGTTGAAAGTGAATGTATTATTGATGGTTTGAATGCAGATGCTGTCACCCTATATAGTGTGCGTGTGCGTGTGTGTAAATGAATGGCAATGTAAGTTGCCTTAAAAAATGTTAAAGGTGTTTTTTTTGTGAATGGGTTGCAATGGGTAGTAAAACTCTGAGATAGCTAATCAGTATTGTGCTATTTAATTATTTGTTGATTTATGTTAACTGGGTAGATGCATTTGTCATATCAGTAGTAATCACTACAGTGGTGGTAGTCAGATCAGTAGGAGATACTCTGTACGTTTCAAGAAGGAAAAACCTATTCTTCTAAATAAGTTAGGTGATTATTACTAAGTTGCTTCATATATGATTATTTCAATGTAGTATGTTCGTAAGGCACACAAGTGAAACAAAGCAATTTACACCAAAAACAAAGTAATAAAAAGGTCCAGGCCACCAATGAATTAGTGCTAATATATAAAAGTTTTTTGCCTTCATTGATGGCCTGGACCTTTTTATTACTTTGTTTTCAATGTAGTATGTTAAGTGCTCGTTCTGACAGATAAAGTGTATGTTACTGTGTGAGATAGTATGTGTGTATATGAGAGAGAAATTGCATGTGTGTGTTTTGTTCAACTAACACTGTTACATACTTCCTTCTTCACTGTGTCCTTCTACCTCCGAAATGTTAAATGAAAGTCCTGAAGACTGTGTACAGGCCTTGGTGCTTTACAAGAATAAGTGTTGTTAACACAAGGGCACACACTTTCTACAGCTATTCCATCATACCTCTTAGAGCAAAAAATCTGGACGAAGCCTAAAATGATGGGGGGGGGGGGACGATGACAAATAGGGACAAATTTTAAATATTGCTCTTATAAACTTAGACAGTTATTAGAATAATAGGTTTTGCATTAGCATGACATTTCTAAAGGATGTGGAGTCTTAAATGTTTGTCATTATTTAATAACTTCAATCCAAAGCTATTTGCCAGAAAAGTAGAGGATTTTAGGAGGAACACATCAAAAATAAGGCAAAAATCTGGACATTCTGTGAAAATCTGTACAGTCGAGAGGTATGTATTCCATTTTCCATATGTAACTATCGCCTTTGCTTCAGACTGCCATAAGCAGTCTATCAGAGCTGCCCTTTTTTTTTTTTTTGTTCTTCGGTTTGAGCAAGGAGGTTGAACCAGCTATGCCTCTGATATCTATAAATATGGATATATCTAGATATAGATATGATATACAGATAGACATATTTAAAATATTTTTTTTTCTTTTTGGCCTTGCACTGATTCTTGAGGATTGCTGTCACTGAATGATGGGAGACACCGGAGTCATAGTTTATATTCTTCAAATGGGCATGCTAATGCAAAATCTGTGTAAGCAACTAGATATATAGAAGTTAAAATGCGTCCCTGAGTCTGGATCTTTTTGCTCTTCTCCCATAGTACTTTTGGCTTTGTTCCTGATACAGGTGGTAAAAGATTGAGAACTGTGTTTTTATATTCTGAAAATGTTGCAGTGGATCTAAAGACGCTAATGATCCATAGTAAAATGGGCTCTGATAATCAACCAACTCCAGTGGATACTCAACCTGCCATGGGAGTAAACTAATGTACTATTTGAAGCTTGTAAATATATATATATATATATATATATATATATATATATATATATATATATATACCTCTTTTTGACACTAAGTCTGTGGGCTACTCTTGAAATCTTTCTTGAGCTATTCTCTCCTTTCCCATTTCTAAATGCAGTGCTTTAAAAAATGATCTTTCCCCATTGCGACTTTTTTGTGTTCTTCGTGAAATACAAGTCAACACAAATCCTGTAATTCTAGCAACTTTAAAGTGCAATATTTAAAATCTTTCCCCTATTTTTTTGGCTACTGCATCCACATTATGTTAGGCTTTGTCCAGATTTCTTGCACTAAGAAGTTGAGAGGTATGAATACTTCTCAACTGTACAGATTTATGACTCATATTTTTGGCCTAGTCCTCATAAAATTTGTGGTTTTCTGGCAAATCACTGAAGATTTAAATAACTAAATGTATTACATTTGAAATTTAACCTTCATTTCCTTCAGAAAATGTATGCCAAGAAAATTTCGCTATTCTAGCAACTTTCTAAGCCTCTAAGAGCAATATTTATAATCTGCCCCTGTTTGGGGGCCTTTGCCTTCCCCCATTATATTAGGCTTTGTTCAGATTTATTTTGCTAAGAGTTTGAGAGGTAATGGAGGTATGGCATGTAATAACCTAGTTGCCAATTATTTGGTGCATTTTACGGGGTATAGGGGTTCTGCATTTCTTAGTGTACACTCCTTTGTATAAGATGCCTAGTAACTATGAACTTGTGTGTCAGGCTCTCAGTCACTCCCGACTGCAATATTACCAATGTATCTTTTTCTTTAATGTAACATATGCAATTAATTCTTTAAGGGCAGCAAGCACTGAATTTGGAGATGAGACACTGAAATGTAAAGTTGTTAGGCAGTAACAGCCTTTTATTAGTTACAAATTTCTAATGTAGAATTATTCGGATGAATTTTACTTCTGCAGAGATTGTGCTTATTGACTGATACTTGTGGATTGTAAAGTGGACTTTTATGATTAAAATGTTCTGAAATGGGCAGTTTTGTCATTATTGGGTCATACATTTCGTTCCATTGCTTACTGGAAAAATGTTCAAAACTACAACTTTAAAACACACACTAACAGGTGGTGCTTTATTATACAAGGAATGTAGTTTAATGCAATTAGGAAGGTGAATCAAAGAACACATGCATATATGCATGGCCATAAGAATGTGTTCAAGGAGCCTGCAGTTTGAAAAGAGACTAAAGGTAAACTTAATTCTTCACTGGCCAGATGCATTTCATTTGAATGTGGGTTTTAATGCTGTTTCAATGAATGTGAGCTTCAAGGGCAGAGATGTTTTACTGCTCATGCTAAATCTGTTTTCATTGTGAAACTGTATTGTTTGTTTAGCAAATGGCTATATGTGTTTGTACTATTTTATTTCAATATTTGTAATCATTGTAGAAGTAAATAAGAAAACAGTATACACACTGACAGGTTTGAACAGTGTTTATGGTAACTGAGGAGAAATAGCCAAGTAATGTAACACTGGAGTGGCTGGGGAGGGGGCTGCTTCTGGGGGGTAGGGGGTTGCTGCAGAAGGGGCTGCTCTAGGGGGAGGGGTGGTATATTAACCTGCCTAGCACCTTACTTGACCATGATCCAGCTCTGGTATTTACAGCAGGAAACACGTACACAAAGGTAGTAGTAGTTTAACTACATTACAGGGTATCTTTTTCTTCTTATGCATTTAAATGATTTAAGGAAATGACTGGAGTGGCTTTCTTGGGGAGTGACCTACCTGTGGGTGTGGCTCAAATAGGGGTGTTTCATGAGTATGTTGTGGGTGAGGCTTAAGGGGCACTGGAACACTACTTTGCCTAGGGCGCCGTTTCAGCTAAGGCTGGCCCTGCAGGCATGAGGTGAGTAGGGTAGTCATGTAAAAAAAAAAAATAAAAATTATGTGGGTGGTAATTGGTGCTTTCTTTGGGGTATTGAGCGTATTGCAGTTAGTTGAGAAGGGGTTTATTGGTGTAGCTGTATGAGGTACAGGCTTGAAATGAGGTAAAGATGAGTGTTTTGGAATGTGAGCCTCAGGGAGAGTGCAATGGGTTCTGTGGGCGGGTCGCTAGTGCAGGAGGTTAAGTAGGTGCTTAGTGCTTTGAATGTTCCCTTCCCTGCTTTTGTTTTCATCAGAAAAAAAAAAAAAAGATTAAATAAATTCTGTTTTCTTCACTGGGAGTTATGAACAGGATGTTCATAGACAGGCTTTGGTTTCGTTGGTTCATTGTTTCATGGGTTTTTCTTAATGGTTTGGTTGCTTGCCTTGGTGGTTCACTGTTTCATGGGCTTTCTTCATGTCTGCCTTGATGGTGGCCTTTACAGGGGGCCTCATTGTTAGTAGGGTGAAGCCCTTTAAGTAAAGTTGGACACAAGGTTCGGGCACCACCAGGTAGGTGAAGTTGGCATGGAGCGGGCTTGAGGGTTTCTCAGTAGCATCTGCCTCCGGGCATGTGAGGAGGAGTGCTGGCATTCTTCATATCAGGAGAGAAGTGCGGTTGGAGGCCCAGGTGTGGAGTGTGGCATCTATTCCGGTGGATGGAAGAAGGTGGGTTGTTTCCGGTTGATAGTTAAGAAGTTTGATCTGTAGCGTACCGTTGTTTTCAGTTGCAGTTGACACTTATGATGAACACTACAGTAATGGTAGTGGGAATTTTAAGAGTGTTGTGGTCACACCTCTCAGCTGTGCAGATTGCGCTGGGTGTCCAGAATTTTGCCTGATGTGTTTAGTCAGGTTTCATAGAGCTGTGGTTTTATAGTTGGTTACTAGCAATTGTTGGAGACTGAGTTTGGAAAGTGATGAGAGCCATTTGAGCTTAGTCTATTATGGAAAGGAGCTGATAGCATCTTAATTTTCAATAGGTACTTCACTGTTAATCACTGAAAATAGTTTTAGATTTGTACATAAGCTTTAACTTGAGTATGCATACATTGTTGTACTTCATTAACCTTGTTTTCCCTCACTAAGCAGTCTTGGGGACTTGGGGGGGGGGTGGGCAATCCCTTTCAGCAACCATTTTATGCGATATACGCATAGCCGTTCAAGGGACCTTAATTGGTGAACTTGTGGAGTCATCCTTTCTTGGGTGACTCAATTGTAAAACTTGCTGGTTGTGACCATTTAATTATTGAGGGGGTTTTCTGTGGCGTTCAGGTTTGTGCGGCGAGGGATTACTTCCAGGTTGGCCCTTTTGTGGTGGATAACAGCGATTTCATCTGCCAGGATTGCTGTTCCTGGTGGTAGTGAGTTTTGTAGGCTGGGACACATGTTTGCTCTTGGCGCATGAGCGATTCTGTAAGTTCTGTTTTCAACAGTCATAACTGCCAGCAAGAAGTTCTGGTACATGAAACGATGCATGAACCAATCTTTCTGGGACTGCTTGAATTTTGTAAAATCTGCAGAAAGAGTTTTATTTGTTATTAAAACTCATTATTTCAGAGTGAATTTTCTGCATGCTAATTATTACAAACTGTCTAGTTGTCAAGTCTTGTAATAGGGATATTGTACCTAAAATAATAGAACTGCATCTGAATTGAAAGGCAGACTGGCTTAGGGTTATATTATCCTAGTTTTAACTTAACATAGCTTAGTATGTAACATATTATTATGCTTGTCAGATAAGTGTACCTAATCTTGCTGTACACAAATTTTGTGATGCAAGAAAAAGCTAATGACTTTTATCTTTTATTCACATTGGAAATCTACTGGTATTAAGCAACAACAGCTGGCAACTGCTTCCATCGATTATTGCAGCAAATATATATAAAAACGTACAATAAGAAATAAAAACAACTACTTATAAAATATACAACCTGAAATTACTTCTGCAATCTTAAATAGAACAATTTATAAACTTTCGCATAGATGAAAGAAAGAAATATCTCTTTTATGTGCCGATTTTGTGAGTAGGTATAAAGAATGTCCAAACAGGATAACTAAGGGCATCCATTATAATTACTGATATGTTTCACTATTGCACTTTGGTTTGCATTCTTATACTTTGCAGACATTTTGTGTGAGAGTGCAGCACATAGTGCTGTTATTCTACATACACAATATAATTACAGGCAATTAGTTACCAAAATTAAATGCAGGAGACACAGTCATATACGTGCTTTTCTAAACAACAAACCAAACGGCTCGAACTTTTGCAACAAAGAATGACAGTTGGAGTAAATACGTTTTAGCGCTTTCTTCCACTTTATTTTAAACCATGGACTTCATCAGAAAAACGGGAACTCTCCCATGTTCCCGTTTTTATACATAACAGGATGTGATGTAAAATGAGTCACACATTTAATCTATTACAATGCTTAATAGTAAAAGTAAAAAATCATTCCAAATTCATTATGTTATTATATGCAAAGTCAATACAGACTATATAAATTCTACCTATTTAACATTACTTTTAAAATTATTTAGTTAAAAATTATTACTTTCTTATTAAAAGTGAAAATGTGAAATTATGAAATGAACAGTAGAAACTAAAACTTCATAATATTAATACTGTTATTATTATCAAATTTCTCAGGATATGGATACTAATATATTCTATCTCAAAATGTCATTATCTAACATGTCTTGATCATGATCTTAAAATTATCTCTAATTCAGAAATACTATGTTTTTACGCTTTTAAATGAATCTGAAAATAAATTCAAACAATCTTAAACAGGTATGAATGTGAATTACCTATTAAATAAATGCATTCAACTTGAAAATTAAACTATCTAATCTGCTTATGTTCATAATAACACAATTAATACCAGCCTTACTACCTATATAATAGAAAACATTTAATATTAATTGTGTCATTTAAACCCGGTGAAGAATCGGCACCTAGTAGCAACTGCCACAGTGTCTCTTTCTGTTCCAATTTGTTATTAATGTCACCTTTCAACACTCCCTTGTCCAATTTGTCCAAAACAAAAAATTCAAACTTTTTAAAGTCATTACACACCAAAGCATGTCTTGCTAGTGAATTATTTGTGTCCTTATTTTTTATGGCTAAAGTGTGTTCGTAAATACGTCTTTTTAGAACTCTTATTGTTTTACCAATATAATAGTTTCCACAAGTGACACATGTGGCCAAATATACCACATGGTCACTGTTACAGTTATAATATTCCCTTGCCCAGAATGTTTTATTTAAATGTTTCAAAGTCACAAAAGAAGTGTTCGTGATGTATCTACACTGCTTGCAATCTTTGCATGAGAAAGTTCCCTTTTTATTACTTACTGCTCTCGTCAGAGTCTCTCTGTTATAACTTTTGTACTCTAACATCTTCTTCACATTCACCATGTTTTTATAGGTGAAAGTTGGTTTAATACCTAAAACTGTCATAAGCTCCCTGTTCCCCAAAATGATCATCCAATTTGTCTCTATAATACTCCTAATATGCAACATCTCATTGGACATAGGTAACGGAAACATTATATTACAATCCTTTGGGTCTAAATCTTGTGTGTTGTCTATAGTATTAGCCACCAAAAAATCATTCATCTCAATAGACAAAATTGGTTTTGCTACTCCTTGTCTTAAGTTAGCTACTTCTTTCTCTAATTTCTTCAACAATTTCAGTTGGTATCCTCTCTCCAAGAATAACTTCCTTAATAAGAGCAACTCTGTGTGATATGTATCATTTTCTGATGTTAATCTACTTAATCTTATCATTTGCCCTTTTATGACGTTTTGCTTCATATGCTCTGGATGTAAACTTTCTTTATGCAGATACTGATTTGTAAAACATGGTTTCCTATATATTTTGCTTTGTAAGGTGTGATTCTCACCATCAAAATATAATGTCACATCTAAAAAATGTATTTCCTTCCCGTATCCACTAATTTTGAATGTCAGGAAGCTAGTTGTTTTATTCAGGTCATTCACCATGTTTTCAAATTCTTTCTTGTCTCCACCCCATACAAAAAACAAATCATCTATGTATCTAACATAAAGTAAAACTTTATTGTAACTGTTATGGCGTTTTAGATGTTCATTTTCCCAGTTGGACATAACTATATTTGCGAATGCAGGAGCCACTCTGGCTCCCATCGCCACTCCTGAAATTTGTTTGTAGTATTCTTTCGAAAAAATGAAGAAATTATTATCCAAAATCATCTCCATAAGGGAACAAATTGTATTAATTTTGGAACCTCCCATATTTGATTTTGTGGCGAGATACTGTCTTAAACTCTCAACCCCTTCTTCCTGATTGATTGATGTATAGAGACTCTTTACATCCAATGTTGCAAAATGTACTTCATTGTATGAGAAGTTACTTTTAGCTTTTAGCTAGAATTTCTAACAAGTGCCACGAATCTCTTAAGAAATGTTCTGCTTTTTGTGCCACTGGGTTTAATACACTATCTAACCAAATGGAGATATTCTCCGTTTTAGAGTTTTTTGCGGACACTATTGGCCTGAAGGTCAAATCATCCATGCCATACTGTACCTTTGGTATTCCAAAGAAAGTTCCTATGTTTGGATACTCATTTAGCATGAAGTCATAGTCTTCCTTTTCTAATTCGTCTTGACAATACATGTCAAAGAGAGTAGTATTTATCCTCCTATAACATTTCAAGACAAATTCTAGACTTACTTTACAGTAATTATGCTCGTCTTCTAATAGTGTTGATGGTGAGAATCACACCTTACAAAGCAAAATATATAGGAAACCATGTTTTACAAATCAGTATCTGCATAAAGAAAGTTTACATCCAGAGCATATGAAGTGAAACGTCATAAAAGGGCAAATGATAAGATTAAGTAGATTAACATCAGAAAATGATACATATCACACAGAGTTGCTCTTATTAAGGAAGTTATTCTTGGAGAGAGGATACCAACTGAAATTGTTGAAGAAATTAGAGAAAGAAGTAGCTAACTTAAGACAAGGAGTAGCAAAACCAATTTTGTCTATTGAGATGAATGATTTTTTGGTGGCTAATACTATAGACAACACACAAGATTTAGACCCAAAGGATTGTAATATAATGTTTCCGTTACCTATGTCCAATGAGATGTTGCATATTAGGAGTATTATAGAGGCAAATTGGATGATCATTTTGGGGAACAGGGAGCTTATGACAGTTTTAGGTATTAAACCAACTTTCACCTATAAAAACATGGTGAATGTGAAGAAGATGTTAGAGTACAAAAGTTATAACAGAGAGACTCTGACGAGCAGTAAGTAATAAAAAGGGAACTTTCTCATGCAAAGATTGCAAGCAGTGTAGATACATCACGAACACTTCTTTTGTGACTTTGAAACATTTAAATAAAACATTCTGGGCAAGGGAATATTATAACTGTAACAGTGACCATGTGGTATATTTGGCCACATGTGTCACTTGTGGAAACTATTATATTGGTAAAACAATAAGAGTTCTAAAAGACGATTTCTAACACACTTTAACCATAAAAAATAAGGACACAAATAATTCACTAGCAAGACATGCTTTGGTGTGTAATGACTTTAAAAAGTTTGAATTTTTTGTTTTGGACAAATTGGACAAGGGAGTGTTGAAAGGTGACATTAATAACAAATTGGAACAGAAAGAGACACTGTGGCAGTTGCTACTAGGTGCCGATTCTTCACCGGGTTTGAATGACACAATTAATATTAAATGTTTTCTATTATATAGGTAGTAAGGCTGGTATTAATTGTGTTATTATGAACATAAGCAGATTAGATAGTTTAATTTTCAAGTTGAATGCATTTATTTAATAGGTAATTCACATTCATACCTGTTTAAGATTGTTTGAATTTATTTTCAGATTCATTTAAAAGCGTAAAAACATAGTATTTCTGAATTAGAGATAATTTTAAGATCATGATCAAGACATGTTAGATAATGACATTTTGAGATAGAATATATTAGTATCCATATCCTGAGAAATTTGATAATAATAACAGTATTAATATTATGAAGTTTTAGTTTCTACTGTTCATTTCATAATTTCACATTTTTCACTTTTTAATAAGAAAGTAATAATTTTTAACTAAATAATTTTAAAAGTAATGTTAAATAGGTAGAATTTATATAGTCTGTATTGACTTTACATATAATAACATAATGAATTTGGAATGATTTTTTACTTTTACTATTAAGCATTGTAATAGATTAAATGTGTGACTCATTTTACATCACATCCTGTTATGTATAAAAACGGGAACATGGGAGAGTTCCCGTTTTTCTGATGAAGTCCATGGTTTAAAATAAAGTGGAAGAAAGCGCTAAAACGTATTTACTCCAACTGTCATTCTTTGTTGCAAAAGTTCGAGCCGTTTGGTTTGTTGTTTAGTTTTTCGTTTTCTGGCTAGTCCGGATTTATCTTCCTTAATATACGTGCTTTTCTGGTATTTAAACATAAACTTTTCCAATAAATATTACCAATATGTTATTCCTTTATAGGGATGCAATAAAAGCTTAATTGTTGCATTTTAATGCATGACCAATAAGTTTCCAGTGCTTTCAAATTATGACATTTACATGTCATGTCTCTATTTTAATATGTGCCGTCTCAGTCTCTCTTCCTCTCTCGCTCTTTATCGTATTCCTAGGTTGGTACAGGTAGGGTCTTAAGCAAATCCCTGAAGGAATAAGTCACATGGTATCCAGAGATGCACCGGTCATGGTGTTTACAGTTCTGAGTTTGTAGCTGTGATGCATGAGCTTTCACTTATCAAACGATCGATCCTGCAGAGACAGTCAATCCAATCCTAACGGTTGTCACTATAAACTATTAAGGGCATAATATAGAAAAAACAAGCTAAACTGAAAATGCATCAGACAGTTAGAATGGTATTAAGCCTTTTTTCTGACTGTGGTATTAACAATGTGCATGTAACTCAGATGTCCTTACAGTCTGACATCAGCACTGTCATGAAGTTAACATAATTTCATAAATGATAAGAACCGTTCATTAGGAGTTTTATAAACATCTCAAGTGAAATAGATGTCATTAACTATAAAGGGACAATCTAACAAAAATATACCATATAATTCATCTAGCATCCATGCAGAAGGGTCATTTGCATCTTTATTTTAAACAATATGTACAGTCCTATTGCCTTTCACCTACTTATATTCTTTATGTTGTGGGATGGGTCCCCTGCCCAATGTACAAATCATGATGTTTAACCAGCTTGACAGTTATCCATTTATGTTGTGTGGTAATGTATGGGCAGTCTATTCTAGTGTCTGGCGAGTCTCTGGGTTAGGAACCTATCCCTCCAGCATGGTTTGTTCATGTTGATGACAAGGTTTAGATCCTTGGAGCATGTGGCTCTGATACTTTTAATATATTTCACTGGTAGTTAAGTTTATCTTGGGGTATTTCATAGGTTCCTAGGAAGCATTGCTTCAGTTATGGCGGCTTTGTCATAGATTGGAGTGTCGGTGGTACATTCCTTCCTGGGTTGGCAGGATAGGTTGTCCTTGAAGATGTCTTAGAATGTGTTGTATATTTTGGATGTTTTACATGTCTTTTTCTTTCTTGTAGATGGGGTCTTGGAATCCTGAGGCTATAATTTGGAATAGGTGGGTATAAGGTGGAGCCTTTTCATTCATATTAGATGGTTTAATTTTGTCCTTTTCTTTGTAGATGGTGGTGTGCCGAGTTCCAGTGGTGAGATACAATGAATTCGCAGATGATCATGCTTTGGTGTCGAATAAGCAGTGGGGTCATTGGGTGAGTAATCAGAAATGGATAGGTTAAAAGGCAACACAGTGATTTGGAAGAAGAAGAAAGAAGCACAACCAACTTTTTGTTTACTCTAGAATAAGTAGTATGTTTTATGATCTTGTTTGATTGTCATAGTGAGAATGGTTTTGCTGAATGTTTAAATCTGAATGCATGTTTCAATGGAAGTCCTGATCACTTGAGTGGGCACATTGAGGTTACAGATGGAGTGCGGAGTGAGTAACAGTCAATGTCCTAATGGAAATGGACTTGAAAGATAATGGTTTGTGTTTTGTGGATGTTTTGAGTGCTGGAGAGGATATAGGGCATTAGGTAATTTATTCAATGGTCATTAAGACACATTACAGTTGGGGCAGTGATGATTTCTTGCTGATGTAGGACATGTTTATTTGGCCAGTTTGAGTGGGTTACTTTGGTAGGGTTAATAGTTGATGTAGCTTAATTTATGCATGCGGTATAGGGTTGTCATGTCATTAATCTTGTGTTGACCAGGTGGCATAGGACATTTTCATTTTAGTATAATCTGGTTGACCTGTGGCATATGGCATTTTCAGTTTGGTATATTGTTGGTGGCATTCAAGGGTATTGATACAGTAAAGAGGGGGTCAGGCTGCTAAAGCCATCATGGGGTTTAGGTGCTTTACTTTAGATATGGGTAGCTGGTGTTAGCAAGGCGGTTGTTAAATTACATTTTAAAATTCTTCAGGCTCTGCATGTCATTGGGCAAGGTAAAAGGAATTGTTTGGGAAGGGTGATATGTAATTGCTTTAATTTGGTGGTTGGGATGGAGTATTCTTGCTCCAGTGGCAGGTGATGCTTTGGTAAGCATTAGATAATTGTTAGGGGCTGGTAATGTACTGGTAATTATTATACATGGAATTATGTTTGGCCTTATCCTCTAAGGGTGGCTAGCTGATGGAGGTTGGTGGTGAGGGGGGACAACCTGGGCAGGCTGGTGGCAGAGAAGAGGGACAGATTTGCCCTCTTCTGTTCCCCCTCTGGTGTCTGGTGGTGTATTGATGCTGCTTAAGGGGTTGGATGAGCAGGTATGTTGTCCTGGTTAACATTATAAGGATGTTATAAGTAAAGTAAGTGAGCAAAGGTATGGGTGCTGCTTATTGGGCAGGATGAGCAGGTACGCTGTCCTGATTAATATTGTACACTATGTCTTGTTGTATTTAACAAATTTGGTAATCAGAGTTATGTTATGGAAGTTTTAATAAAGGTCAAGCCAAGTTGTCCTGGGACATCTTCAAGGGGGTGTTAGGTTCATATTAATGGGAGATCAATAGGTTGTGGAGGTGAAAGGATTAAATGGTGGGAGAGTTGATTAGAAGGAAATGAGATAAGGGTGGGAGGAGCTTAAGGGATTTAGAGGAGTGTAACTGGGTAAGTAATCACATTTTGGCGTGGACCTGCTATCCTCCCACCCTCCCTTTTTTGTTGGCGGATTGGTGGGATTGTGTTATTTTATTCCTGTAGGCAGAGAAGAGGGACAGGCTTGCCCTCTTCAGTTCCCCCTCTGGTGTCTGGTGGTGTATTTCAAGGAGTTTTGGTTGAATAGATAAGCAAGCAAAGGTAAAGATGCTGCTTATTTGGTTTGAAGATAATTTAGTGAATGGCTTAGTAAGTGAGCAAAGGTATGGATGCTGCTTACGGGGTTGGATGAGCAGGTACGCTGTCCTGATTAATATTGTGCACTATGTCTTGTTGTATTTAACAAATGTGGTAATCAGAGTTATTTTTATGGAAGTTTTAATAAAGGTCGTCAAATGATATTTGGTGTGTTGTGTTTATTGAAGGGAACCGGGACAATTGATTCAATGCAAATAACAATATTTCCAATATAGTGTGATATAAACTAACATTGCCAGTCAATTGTCCTGTCTCCCACAGTGGGGTTTCATACTGTACACTTCAATAAAAGGTTAGTCTCTCAGTTTTAAAAATATGAACATAAATATGAAAATATGAATAATAAGTGACAAAGATTAATTTTTCCACTGCAGGACATCTTAGACTAACAGTGTAATTTTGATAATAACTCCTTGCCCTTTCTAATGCTGCTTATAATTAGCTTGTAAATCACTTAGTAAAAGAAGCTAAACCCAAAAACAATTATGGACACCATAAGGAGGCATGGGTATGAACTGGAAGTATACAAAAAGGGCATTATAGGCTTAAGTGAGTTAACAGATACTCCTTCTTACTTTGACCTCTGTGTGTGTGCTCCTAGATACAGCTACTGCAGACAGCATGTCCCAACAACAAAATCCACACTACTGCTACTAGCTATGTTTATGCATATACAAGATGACTGCCCCTGCAACATTCTCTTTTAACTGGAAAAAGTCTGGAGACTTCTAGAGCCAGTCTGCACCAATTAGCATTGAAGGCATTGAGGCTGTATGCAAGGACACTGCACCCATGTTTCACAATTTTCTTGCTTCAGTATGATTTAGTGCCCTTGTTTCTCTGAATGTTGAGATTCACACTTAGGTGTCAGTCTGCAGTATGGCATTATCTCTTATTAAACAAGTAAGATAGCAATCCTCATGGTAATGCCAAAATTAGAAATTTGTATAAGAATCAGTTTCTAGGGCTGTGGACGTCAGAACAAATGTTCTATTCAATTACCATGTTATTACTTAACAGAGTCTTTTGGACCTAAATGAATAGTTAAATAATGACATTTACATATACGTATAAGCAAGTAAATGCCATGCTTGTTTTCTGCATATGAATAACAGTTTAGCATACGCCTGTGCTGTTGGATAAGACATTATGTACAATATCCCCCTGCTATGATGTAATTGTGATGTGTAAGTGCTGCTGCTTGTAGCTGTAATTAGCATTCTGAATCAGAGCTGTAGATAACACATTTACATTCTTAAGCAGAATACATTACATGGTTCTGGAATTGTCTTGGGTGCTAAATACAATGGATAAAACAGCTCTCTCCTGTACAGCTGTGCACCATAAAATATTATGATTGCTAGCACATGCATGTTAGGTATGCAGGGTACTAAAATATCTAACATGATGTTCCCTCTTGTGAACATTCTTCAATACTGTTTTGTGCACCTCATGACCAAAGAACACAGTTTTCTGCATCTTTTGTCAGGCATACTGCTTCACGCATAAAACACATGTGGTGCTAGTACGCATTCTTTAAATATAAATAAGTCAATAAATAAATAACATATTTTTATATGACTCTTCTCTGTGCATAATTGTGAAAAGGCAGTTCACTAGTAAAGGATACTACTTTTCAATTTTATTTATTAGAAAATGTGAAATGACCTAATCCCATTACTGGAAGAGCATATTTATTAGTTGTTTTATAAACTTTTTAGGTTGTTGCCATTCAAAGTAGAGTTCTTCTAGTCACTTATAATGTATAGTCTATGTAAACTGCTGCCTCATAAAAAATGGACATATTTCAACATACCTTAACTAACAGACTTTAACTGTTCAAAGCATAATACTCCTCTGCTTTCATTGGTATCATGTCTGCTTACTTGTTTAGCCATGAGAAGTTACCATGTTTTCACTTGCTTCTTTTTTATTATCTGAGAATGTAACTCCCAGGGGAAGAATCCCCCATGATATATAATCCATGCACTGCTGACTAATTCCTCAAGCGACAGCTTGGCTTACAGACTTTAAAGTAGAGCGTTAATGAATCAGGAAATTTTTAAATCACCGAAATGAAGTGTCTTATGTTTTGCTCCACATTCTGGACCTGCAGACACTTTGTATCACAGCTGATGAGCTAACAATATCTGCATATATACTGACATATCTTGCTCTGCTTGACTTTTTCTTTTGAGTCTTTCTTTTCTCATTCTCTTCTTTATCTTGCTTGTTTCCTTATTTTCTATCCATCTTTGTACAATCTTTTGATTCTTCCTTTTTTTACAGCTAACAGGTCTTGGCTGCCACCAACTATGCCGAGTTCAGATTTTATGATAGCTCATTACTTCATTGTTTGTAAATAAGCAGACATACACAACACATTCCTTGTTCTTACTACTTCCATAAAAAGACCACCCAACTGTTCAAGCATCACAGTAAATAGTTTAGGCCATGTTAAATAGGAGCAGAGACATCTAAAACCTGTCAGCAGTTTAATATTGAATGTATATGAGAAGTGTAAATCTAGATGGTGCATGAAACAGTATGCAAATGCAGTATTCAACATTGTACTTTCCACCAATAGAGCTATTGCCCTGAAAAAAACATACCTCATATTTAATGGTAGTAATAAAATAATAATAATAATAATAATAATAATAATAATAATAATAATAATAATAAATCCCCATTTCTCCAAGTGGTCAGCTGTTAAGTAGCTATCAGATCCCATTTCTCCTTGCCTATACTATCCAGAAAAACTGCAACAACCATCAGACTAAGGTATCACTGCAGAAGCTTACATTGTTATGAGGTCTGCTGGAATCCATCACAGTATACTATCCATAGATGGATGCATGTTTTTTTCTTTTTTAGGAAACATCTTTATAGTGTCCCATAGGTGAACAAGGTATTTCTTGAACTCATTGTTGGCTGTCTCCCACTATACTGAAATTTACATAATATTGTTATGCATAGACTCTGTTACCTCAGACCACTTGTATTTATTATTCATTCAAAATCAATGTCTTTAACTTGTTACAGCACTCTAAAATGTAACAGAATAAATGATACTGTTCAAAAGACCAGAATGTTTACATATTTTAAGGTCTACAACTGCTTTTACAAATTCTCCTGTTTGCACTGATACCTCCATTTCATGCAGCTACTGATTATATTTTTTGCTATGTTCCGATTAATGCAGTTTTCATTGGAGATTCACCATACTATAGCTTTTGGAAGGCAGTGAGTTGATACCCTGGCATCCAGACTTCCATGATACTTTATCACAATGAGTAATGTTTATTCATATCTACTTTCTGATAACGTGAGTGATTGTATTGTGGCAGCCAAGACTGCAACATGATGCCTTCAGCTCTTCAGCTTACAGTGACTGTAAAGTGGTAAACCATATTTTGTCGAATTAGTAAAGAGCTTGTGACCTCAAAGCCTAATTTAGTGTTATGATGCAGAATGTTGGTTACCTCGTTTCTTTCTTCTGTGTCTCCTGCTGAAGGAACTTGAACCTGAGTGACAAGCAGTATTCATTCTTGAATCTTGATAATAGCTTTTTTTTTTATTTATTTTTATGACAGAACCCACTTTGTCCACATTTCTTACTTATTATTGAATCATGACCCAATCATAAGATAAGCTATTTTGTCTATGCACTATGTCAGGTATGCTTTCAGTTGGTTCTGCCTTGTTAGCCTCTTCTAGAAGGGTAGGGGTGAGAGCATGAGAGGTGTATTGGTAGATTCTGGAGATCTTCATAACAAGTACAGTTTTGGGGAGACATACAGTTGCATTTGTACAGTTTTGCAAGGTATTACTTATCCTTGGCAGTCCTCGAGCCTTTCATAAGGATCATTTGGTTACCTTGGATCATATGAGGGAGAATTGGCTGTCAGCCATCTGATATCCCCCTCCATAAACACACACACACACACACACACACACACACACACACACACACACACACACACACACACACACACACACACACACACACACACACACACACACACACACACACACACACACACACACACACACACACACACACACACACACACACACAAAACATCAGCAGGACCTCTTTACACTATAAAGGCCTTGTTACAAGAACTTCAGGCAGATGCCCTGTCCCTCTGCCATTATGGCAGCTCACTATTAAAGATCTTTATCTTACAACTCAAAGGTCTGAGAATCAAGCCTAATCTGCAGTCAGTCTGTGTGGAGTTTGTATATTCTTGCTGTGCCTGTTTTTTTATTTTATTTTATTTTTTAGTGGGTACTTTAGTTTCTTGCTTTTTCTCAAAACATGCTGTTTGACTGCCTAATCTAAAGTGTTCATGCATATTAAATTTATCCTTGCACTCATGCCCCAGGTTACATCTGAAAAGGTTTATGATGACCATTTCACTTACCCTTTTAATAAATTAAAAACTAAAAATGACAACTTTAGTTAGCCTAATGTGACTATCAGTACCACTCAACCTGTGATCCAGTTTTATGTCAGAACACTGAAATATAGTATATTTCTGCTCCTCACCATACCCAATTAAAACTGCTTTAATTTAGCCTGAAAGTCATCATGTTGTCAATGGCAGATTAAATAGTTTATGAATCTTCATAAAGTTCTAACTAATCCACCTACATTATTACTGGTAACCCAGGCAACCACATTTCATTTCTGAATTTTATCATTTTGATAAGAAAAGAAGAATATCAGATGCATGGAGATGAATCAATTCATCATCATCATCATCATCATCATCATCAACCCCTTTTCCAATTTTCTACATGGGATTGAGGTGTTGTATCACCTGTTGCCATTCTTCCATATTCAGTGCCACTCTTCTACCTTTCCTCCATGGGCATGCCTAACTGTAGCAGGTCTTGTCTCACACAGTCCCTCCATCCCTTTGCTGGATGCCCTTGTTTCTTCTTGCATTCTTCCTGTCTGTTCCAAATCATCCTCACCAGATTGTCCCCTGCTTTCCTGCTCACATGCCCATACTATTGTAATCTGTTCTCTTTGACCTCCCCAGCAAGTGGAGCTGCTTTAGTGTTTCATTGGATGTCTTCATTTCATTGTCTGTCCCACAGTGTGCATAATACTACCCATCTCAGACACTCCGTCTCCATCACCTCTGTCTTCCTCAACTGGACCTATCAGTATTTTGTATTCCTTACATTTCAGCTTCTTTGGCATTCTCTGCCACTTGCTAACTGTATAGGAGCTGAATTCCTTATTTCTATCAAAAATTATTTCAGAGAGATAAGACCTCATTAGATGAAAACAATCTAGTTTTGAACCTACAGCTATCAATCTGTAAATTTGTCTTTTTTAAATATTTATCTGAAAGAATGACTATTTATATATATATATATATATATATATATATATATATATATATATATATATATACATATATACTTCATTACAATCAGTGGTGACTCTGGCTTTCCTTTTTTGCTGGGGCATAGCAGGATCACAGTAGCTTAGTTGGTGGGGCATGTTGGACATCTGAAGACTATAAAAGAAAAACAAAAAATATAGAATGCATGGTAACAGTTTACTTTCGATCCTGTGGTGCACATTTCTGTATATTTCCCTTAAAAATAATAAATACCACTAATAAAGCATCTAGATATTTTGAATACCCTGGTAATATGCACAATACAGAGAATAACTTAATTTGTTGTGATCTATTACTGTATAGCTACAAATGTCACTTTTTAATGTCATATTTAATGAAGATGCTTATAAAACAATTATGATTTGGAGGAAGTGTTAGTATGCTACAGTGAAACAAATTAAATTTGTGATATTATGAGGTAATGCCATCTGTGCCAGGGAGGGCAGTACATGTGTACTTATGCCAGCATAGTTAGCAGGAGTTTTGTAAAGAATTTTATGTTATTTGACTAGCATGCTGATTTGTACAGCTGTTTGATTTAAAAATATATTTGTAAAGTTAGTTGTGTTAGAAATGCATCAACAGTAGTTTCTGCTGTACAGAAAGAGTGTATGAATGTATATTAGGTTGTATTGCTATAACTGATCAAATGTGTATGTTTTATCAGAGAACTCTGAAAGGGAGGAAAGTTTGAAATTGTGTTATACCTTTCAGATGCTGCCACAGATCTTAACAAAGCTCTGTGTGTGTATTGTGCCAGAGACAGGTGACCAGAGGCAATGTCATCATCTAACCAGCATCTGGTTTCTTTGAAACACTCAGAACACAGAATCTGACAGAAAAGATTTTTGACAGGATATATATCTCACACATCTATACAGAAAGGGAGAGACATCATCTGGCTTTTGCTGTGGTAAGACACTCAGCACACATCAGCTTGCCTTGCTTTAGTAAGTAGTCAGGGGACAGTAATTCTTTAGTTAGTCAAAGACATTTAAAGAGAATAGTTTAGTATTGTTTCCTGCATCTGTGAGAAACTATCCAACTGCACTATTTTTTACATCTATGTGGTTGAAACACAGTTGTTTGTTGTATTTAGTAAACTCCTGTTTTCTTGTTTCTGCATTAAACCAGGCTAAACTCCCCTTTCTATCTCTTTAAAGTTTTTCTTTGCTACTATAATACCTCCATATTTTTCTTATTACATATCTGTACTTGTATTAGTCACCCTATACACAGAAAGCTTTTTTCTGCACTTCTGTGTCATGTTCTACAATCATAAACCTACAACTGTTTAAGTTGTAACTTCACTATATTATAAATCTGTTGCCAGGTTATAATTTAATGTTTCATTTTTGTATCACTGTTACCTCTGTATGCAATTTTGATTACCAAAATACTCTGATGAATATTTACCACTGTAATAATTGTTACATTTTTGTTCTTCAAAATACTGTGGAGCTTTTCTCCCTAGGCCTCTGCAGAAAATGGGCCAACAACTTAGTTGGACTTCCCTTGTAATCAAGTGTAAAATAAAATAAATAAATAAATATTATTTATCATTAAATATTTTAATACCTTTCATTGTGGTTGGTCCTTTAGAGAATACTTTTAACATCCTGAGAGTATGTATGCTTGTTTTAGTGACACTGTGGCTACTCCTGAAAGCCTTGCTGCTTTGGTCACACCCTACCATTTGAATTAGTCTTAATTTTACACAGTATAATTGGGTACCCTTTGTAACATACTTAGGGTAACTGACTGATGGCAGCATGATTACCTCAGAGTCTGGACAGAAAGGGGCATAGCTAGGAAATCTGTGCCAATTTTTCCCAGGTGTGTGTGTGTGTGTGTGTGTGTGTGTGTGTGTGTGTGTGTTTGGAAAACTCAAATATGCAAGTGTGTGTGTTATCTACTTGGAGCAGGGACACAGAGCTCCAAAGTAATCAGTGGTGAGTTTTGTGTGAGTCTGGAGAGAGAAAGAGAGTCTAGCCCCAGGTCTGGAACATGCTCCATGTGTGTTCCTAAGGGAAATTGTGCTTGGTGAAGAGAGCTGCATTTGAAAATACTGTGTGAATCCATCTTTGCTTTTAGTGACCATCCCTCACAGGAGTCAATGGTGAGGACTGAGTCTCCTTGATTGCTGGCCCAGAGTAGGGACCTGTCACAAAGTCTGTAAATAACAATGCAAAGGAAGTGGGAGGAAAAGCAAAAAATATATTTGTGCCTCAATGAAAAGTGAAAAAGAATGTTAAAATTCAAGAACAGCAAGTTGTATCTCTTTTACATTAAGTGATTTGAATTTAATTTAGAATTTATTTTAAATTTGACAGCAATAATACTGGCAGCCATTTGCTAAACAAAACAAAATATTTTCAAATTGAAATCAGATGGAGTATGATCAACAGTTAAGTTTCTTTTCCCCTGAAACTCTCATGTATTGAAAATGCATGTAACAGCCAGTTACACTAAAAGAGACCTGCTGAAATTTATAATTAAAAAGCATACAGTGAAGCACGAATTAACAACTATGTCACGGATGCAGGAATTCAAAACACAAGTGTATAAAACATTTAACACCCTGGGCCAGCTGACTGGACACGTGTCCCTTTTCAGGAGCATCCCAGGAGTACTGTCTGGTGAATTGACCTGGACAAAATCAAACAGAAGCCAAACAAAGGCTGTGGGAATCAAGCACTGGGTGGCAAAAAACAGCTCATTAACATCTCGTGGACTTATGCAAAGTGCCAGATTAACTGTTGTAGTCCAAAGTCCATTTCCAGCCTGCATACCTGTAGAAAACAAGCAAAATTAAAAATGTATTCAGAGTTAAAATATCACCATTAAACTCACAGTCATCATGCCCTGTAGTTTATTTACAGCTAAATAATAAACACATTGTAACATTCAAAAAACAAGAAAACTAAGAATCGTACCAAAAGAACATAGCTCATATTATGATGCTCTTTCTTGCTACAATAAATTCCTTCCTTCCTTCACTCTATAACTACTTTGGAATGCAAGAACCAAATATTTGAATGCGCACACAGTGAGGTGACCATCAATTACAGTCCCTTGTATGACTGTGCACATATTATTTGTTTGGTTGCAATCAAATTAATGAACACATGCATAAATAATGATCTTGCCACTGTGAGAGCAGTGCAGTGCAACCCATTGCACCCTGTGCCCACCCAGCCTTGAGATACACATCCAAATTCTGGAACACATTTTCAACATTGGTCTGTATACTAAAAAAGTTGCTGGCATAACAGGTTTGGCATTAGCAAGCATTTTCTGAAGGGTATGGAGTGTGAAACATGCATTTATCATTATTTAGTAACTGCAGTTCACAAGATTTTACCAGAAAGCCACACATTTTGTGATAAGCAGACCACAAGTATAAGAGGAAAAATCAGGAACAGCTGGGAATTACACACTCTGCAAGTACAAAAGCATGCCCTCACGCACATGTATACACACGTACATACTCTGTCGCACGCACACACACACACACACACACACACACACACACACACACACACACACACACACATACACACACACACACACACACACACACACACACACACACACACACACACACACACACACACACACACACACACGCACACGCACACACGCACACACGCACACACACACACACACATCAGTTACAGCCACTTGTATGACAGTACAACTCATATACTGCTTGAAATCAAGTGAATTAATTCAGTCATAAACAGTGGCCCAGACATTATCTTAGCTCGCTGCTGTCAAAACCATACAGTGCAGCTTTTTGCTGCTCTCTCAACTTCTTAGCTTAAGAATCAGAAAAAAAATGTACAATATCAGGAACAGATTTTAAATATTTCTCTTATATAGTCAGAAAGTTATGAGAATAACAAGCTTTGCATTAGCAAATATTTTGATGGATAAAAATTTTGAAAGTCACATGCTTGTAATTATTCAGTGACGACAATCTACAACAATTTGCCAGAAATGTACAAATTTTCAAGGACCGGACCAAAATACCTCTCATTTTCTTTGCTCAAGAATTTTGGACAAAGCCAAAAATAATAAGGGTGGGGTGGGACAAATAGGGATACATTTTTTATGCATTTGTAACCAGGTAAACCCAATGGCCAAAGTGTCCCTTTTCAGGTTTGACCAGACACACTGTCTGGTTAAATGACGTGCTCAAAGTCACACTATAGCCAAATGGAAATATAAGGATTCAAACCTCTACTTTTGACTGCTAGAAGCAGTTTGAATATGTTCAGAGGCTCAAGTGCCAGATAACTCCAAATAAGTTAAGAAGATAACAGAACAATAAATATTGCTTGGATGTGCATCTTCTGAACAATAAAAAACAATGACACTATAGTGACTGGTGTTACAGAGTGTATCAGTGATTTACTAAAACAAATAATTTAATGAGGGACAGTGCAAAATTATGATACAAAATCAGAGATGTTATGCAAAATTGGAGACAACTAATAGGCAGACTACTCTGATTCACTTAAAAACAGGTTTTGCATCAACATTCATTTGTTGAACAAGAAAAACTATGAAACTCTAATGAGTAGCTTTAACGACTGACTGGACACATCAGTGATTTATCAAAAATGAACTCAATAATTGACAGGCAGTTAATGCATAGGACTAAACCCTTAATGAGTTGCTTCAGTAGTCAAGGGTACAGCGTTTGAGTCTTTCTTCCTCCTTTTGCTAATGTGTGACTCTATGCAAGCCACCTAACCAGACGGTGCTCCTGAAAAGTCAGCTTTACCTAACAAACAGATTAAAAAAGACAGTGTATATATGGGCATGACATAAATATGAGGCAAAAGAAAAATTAATGAGCAGTTCCTGAAAGGACTATGAAACTTTAATGACTTGCATGGTAAGGTAAAGCTCTGTGACTGAGGTAAGGTAAAGCAATCTAGTCTGCCATCTTCTATGTGTAAAATAAAGCAATCTGGCCTGCCGTCTTGTAAGTTGGTAAGGTAAGCAATCTCTCTCACTCACACGCACATACATCAGAATAAATGTACTTTTCAAACAGTGTTATCCATTCTCTATTTCAAACTAGCTCTGTCATTGGTTCCCTGGCACAAGCAAAATAGAGCAAGAAAGAGCTAACCTTCTGCAGCTGCAAAGATTTCTTCTGGCTGTGACTGACTCACGGTCTTGCTGAAAACAAAGGGAGTTATTTTTATTTTTACTATTCCTGGGGCTAAAGTACTGAGCAGGGCACACAGTTTCACTAGGTGGCATGTGCCTAGTATGCCCCAGTACAGCACCACCCCAGTTTATAAAATAAAGGGAACATTAATATTTTGCCTCGCTTGAGGTGGAAGCAAGAAGGTATGGCTGAAAGTCAGTCTGTACTTGTAATGGTGGTAAACCTCAGATTCATAGGGGATTGTAGAATATTACATGAGAAAAGTCCAATGAGGCCATGCAGAATAATTTTTAAATGACATTGAGGAGGTGGTGGAAAATGAACAAAGCAACTCATGAGGAAAAGGAAGAGAAGGCAAGACAAGCTGCTCTCACCAAATGTGAAAAAACTCCAGTCTTATCTGGAACAATGCTGACAGCTATAAGGAATACTTTGAGAAACTTCTGCATCTGGAGAAGATGCCTTCCTCAGTGAAGACAGTACCAGATGCAGATGTTAGGATCAAACTCGTTTCTACAGGTTAAGTCATTCTGGTGATTATCTACTGTGGCAAGCTTTTGCAAGTGGAAGAGATCCATCCAAAAATGCTAATAATATGCCTTTTTGCTATTGTGTGAAATGCTGGGGCAGTGCCTGTGAAATTGAAAGACTAGTGTGGATGCTCTATTTTTAAAATGGAAGACAGGATGGTGTGTTTTAGTTATAGAGAGATCACTGTCCTTAGAGTACCTGAGGAAAACATATGATAGACTGCTGAAATGAGACTTCATCCTACAGTCTAGGCTCTGATTATGGATCAGCAACATAGATTCTCTCCTACTCATGGAATAAATGCATCAGCTTTTTGTCTTTTCTCAGACATGAAGGGGGAAAGTCATTTGCATTTTTCAATATTATCTTCATGCATTTTGTGTACCCCAAAAAAGACGTATGGTCACATAGCATGAAATGTTTTGAGGGAAGTGTTACAACAGTATGGCATCCCTGAGCCATTGTTGTGTGTCATGTGTTCCCTGTATTTGAAGAGTGACAGGTGACTTATTTCGGCATTCTTTGTGTTGTCAAATGTTTTACGGTGGGTATAGGACTCTACCAATGGTAATTTCTGTCTCCCTTCCTATTTATAATTTTTTTATGAACAGAGTAACATTACACAGTCAACTTATGAACAGAATCTAATTTGGCGAAGTGACAGCTACATGCATTTTTATCGCTTACAGATGACAGTATCCTCTTCTCTTCAAGGGACTTTAGTCTCTAGAATGAACAGAGGCAGTTCAGTGCTGATATTAAAGTATCTATGGTTGAAATTAAAACCTCTTTATCAGAGGTTTTGGTTACTTTTCAATAAATAGTTATCACTTTCTGGAGATGAGAAAAGAGCAGCTACCTTAGCATCAGCAATTTAAGCATCTCTGGGCCCTGTTTATGATAGCATCACAGAATAAATAAGGCAAACATGCCACATGACTAATCACATCACACTAATATCCACCCTTAGACCTTCAAGGAGGAATAGACAAGCCATGTCAGGAGTGTGTTTGTGGATATCCATCCAGTTGTCAAACTCCTTTTTTGAAGAAGAAAGTGTGTCACATTGCTTAATTTGGAGTATACTGACAACCATTAAATCCTCAAATATATGAATAAGGTATATGAGAGATGTAGTTATCCAATTCATTGAAGGCATGGCTTTTACCTACAAGTACCCACAACCAAACAGGTTGTTAGCAGTTCACACATGATATCTACCTCACATAATACAGACCAGTCACATAGACCAACATATATTGAGGTTCTTATATGTAATTTTCCATACCACAAATAACTCCCAGCCACTGCACACACAAAAAAGTCCTCAGCAACCTTAAGAGCACTCAAAAAAAAAAAAAAAAAAACACACAACAAGACATATACCCATGATGTCTCAATATCTAAGTCCGTAAGTCATGCCACTACACAACCCAGTTTTCTGGTCATAGGAGATTCAGTAATGAGCTACTCAAATGTCCAACTCACCAGCCTAAGCACATAGAGAGTCATGGTCAGCGATATTTCAGGGCCAGGATCCATGCTATCACTCATGCACTCATGTCACTAAACCCCATGTACAAGTATGAGTTTGTCTTAGTCCATGTGAGTGGACTATATAAAGAGTCACATGACTGAGCTCTAGAACTTGGTGTCTTAGGCTAACAAGAACCTTGCATTGAAGAGCATTCTATCATCTCCTAGGATGATGCCACAATACAAACTGAAAATAATTAACTTCAACAATTGTCTTAAAGTGTGGGATCATTCAAAGGGGGTACAATGTAAGAATAATATTGATTCTACACCATTAGTAAGGAAACTATTCACAGCATATATTCAGGAACAACAATTGCTTCAGATTGTTAAAAAAAAAAAAAAAAAAAAAAAAATACCAGGGAACGGAACATACTAGACATTGTTTGTTTTCCCAAAGAAATTACTGTAACTTCAAGTCAAGTTTTACCACCATTGATGCGCAGTGAACATGGGGTTATAAAGGTTAATTTGTTGCTAGATAATTCTGCCAAACTGAAATCAAAACCAATGCACAGAAGGTAAATTACAGATTATATGGAAGCAAAACAGTCACTATGTAAAACTAACTGGAGTGTGGTGTTTAGTGGAAAAACTGCAGATGGAATGTGGAAAGTTTTGAAAGAGAAATTGTTTGAGTGCAAAAAAATAAAAAAAAAATGTTTAACATCAGGATTTAGGCATACAACATCAGGCAGATATATTTGCATAAGAACAAGATATCTGATTAAGGTGAGAGAGAAAAAATATAAGAAATGGAATAGATGTCGAACTACAACTTTGGAAACTGAAATAAACAAGCTGGACAAACAGATTAAGCATAGTGTAAGACAAGATCAAGAACATTTTGAAGAAAATTTATATAAAGATATTGAGTATACTAGAAAATTGTTTTTATAGATACATAAGATGTGGAAGGAGTAAAGATGCACAAATTGATAAACTGTATGCAGATTCTAACATTTGTTCTCAGACACAACAGATTATAGGTATATTTACAAAATCTTATGAAAAGCAGTTTGGATCTGCAAAAGGGGTCATAAATTGTCCTAGTGACATCCAGGTAACCCTAGATACTAGAATCAAATTCAGTTATACTGAAAATGAACTGCACAAACTGGATCCAAACAAAGTGCAGGGATGAGATGGACTTAGTAACAATGACATGAGAACACTTCAGCAAGTACCTACGGTACCATTATATCTGTTATTCCCTAGGTCATATAAATATGGGGAGTTTCCTCAAAATTGGAGACATGCACTTATCCCTGCTTTAAGGGAAATGGGAGTATGACAAACCCAGAGTCATATAGACCCTTAAGTCTACTTTCATGTTGAGTAAAAATAATGGAGAAGGTAATATTGGATAAGTTATTATCAGAACTGGAAAGGTTGAGACTTGAAACTTCCACACCATACTCCCTTTTTTAGGAATTGTCAACCAGACAAAGCTTCAGACATAGCTGTACTAAACCATACAAATCTGAAAATGTCACTGTTCAATGCCAGGGGTCTGAACAGGGAACTCCATTCCTCACAAACACTCCTTGCCTTGGAAAATGTAGACATCTGGCTGTCACTGAGACATGATTTAAAGCCAAATCCAGAAAAAGAAGTGAATTCCGCTAAAGAACACTCAGCAGAACAAACAACAATGTAAATATTGGAAGAGCGTTGCACCACAGGTATTAGTATTTCATCTGAGTATTCAAAACTTGCGAAACAACCAAAATGGCAGAAAGACAGCTTCAAAACAACAGGTTCAATAACAGGCTTTTACCATGTTGAATCTGCAATATATGAAATATACAGTTTTGCTGCTGTAAAAGTCAAGTGGCATTGTAATTCCACAGCTTTAAAACATGTGGATGTCATAAAAACAGAAAAAACGAACATAAAAATGAAGAACCCTTCTGATGTAAACAATGGACAAGCGCTTTCAGCTTTTCAAGCCTTCTTCAGATCCAAGTAGGTAAGCTGGGTTCAGTGTTTAAAAGTTGATATCATCCAAAGAAACACCTCAGAGAATGATGAATGTTAACCAATCAAGTTAGTCCATTGGTACACACCACCATAGTTTGAAGTTAAAACTCTTTCCCCGGGATTCATGAAGCTTGGCGCAAGGCTGGCATGTAGATGGCACAGTAGCACCATATGCATATTAATGAAGGCACGCTGCTGCCACAGCCATGTGCATAGGAAATGAGCGTGAGTGCATGGGGCTCATGGAGGCCGCACAGAGGCGTGGAAATGTCGGCTGTTGAGATGCAACCTAAAATGCTTGAATATTACAATCTGCCTGCAATAGTAATCACACCTGTCAGTGTCCGTGGATACTGAAATGTATGCAAAGCATGCAAGACAGTTCTTGCGAACACAAAATTAAGAAGCAAACACAAATGCATGTTAGCGAATATCGAGTCTCCATCCCTCAGACAAATGACATTTAAAACCGTGTGCCCGTATTCTAACGCAGTGTAGATAGTTATACCAAGTGGAAGTGAAACGCATCATGTTAGTGCACCGCCAATAGCTATGTCTAGCCCAATGGTCAGGGTTACCACCTGTCCCACATTGTGAGGGATAGCACACAGCTGGGCAGTTGTGTCCATACCAAAACCATTATAAATGTAAAATATCCTGCGACCGTATGACATAATTATGTCCCACATCACATGTAATAGTCACATACAATAGTTATTTCCGTATGTAACATACCACATGTTACAAGAAATAGAATAAGCAAGTAAACGAAACAGAAGGAGCATATAAACTGCTACAACAATAAGCTAACATGTAGGCATAAAACAAAAGTATTATCTGTAGTACTGACCGTGGGTATGTGTTGTCCTGTAGAATCTGATTTGTGCCCAGAATATATCTCATCCTGGCCATATGAAAAGGTGGCAACCCTACCAATGGACAGAGCATTCAGCCAAAATCCGCCCATATGCAGTCCAAGCCGTTCTTGTCAGGATGTGTCAAAGTTGAATGGATATTACCCGGGTGTACCTACCATGTCATGAAAGATAAGTATTTGCGTGTACCTATGTGCGTGATGTACAGCATGTGGAAGGTGAAACATGCCAGGGTAGTCTTCACAACCATACAGGTACCTGACATATGTAGTGTATGCAATGTGTTCCCTTGACCGTGCCATGGGCCATCAACCAAAGAAGGGATAGATGGAGTGTCAGGAATATGTGTGTGTGGGGGGTGGGTAATGGTATAATCCACAAAGGCGAGACTGTGTTGGATGCACAATAGGTGAACTGGAGGTGTATGAGGGAGCAGCGGGTGAATCAGAAAGAAACACAAAGAACAAGCATACACATCCTCAATACAACCTGACAGGCCATACTGTAGAACACAATCACACAAACATATGAATATTAAAATGTGCGATACACATGTACAGAAACATCACTGGCACATACCCACAAAATGGTCTGGACGGAACTGGGCCATCCAAATGCAACACACCTGGATGCATAATTGAATACCCATCATCCCCTCTACAGCACACAACCTGCCCCCATTCCTGAACGTCCACCAAATCCAGCCATACTCGGGCTACTAGCTTGGCGCAGCCATATCTACACATAGTGACCACTACTCATATGTAGTAGGCAGTGTCACCCTAGGCAGTGTCAGGATTGCAAACTATGTATCCCTTGCATGTAAAACCCTAACACATTGTCGTAAATCCAAAAGAATGGACGGCCATTGTCTTGTTCAATTTTTGGATATCCCTCATGGGATAAGTATCCTGTGTAAACATCAGACTTGGTATCACGGCACGATGTCCAGTCCTGTAGAAATCTGGACGCAAGTTGTATGTGCAGTAGTGGTTCACAAGACTGTTCAGCCTCTAGACAGTCATGCAGAACTTTCTACCCAGGATCAAACTCCTGCCCGTGACGCACGTCTCCCCACATGAATTATCGAGAGAATTTGTTTGTACGCAGTCGCATAGTGGCACTTGGAAATAGGGTGATTAAGGTGCTGACATAAACAGGGTACCTCCTGACCCACTGTGTGAGGGACAGTCACTGTTTGGGTAGGTGTGTCCTGACCAAGAATGATACAGTGGCAAATGTCCTGTGATTGTAGGAAATAACTATGTACCATACTTCATGTAACAGTTGCCTAAAACAGTTATTTCTGGATGTAAAATATGTAAATCGTACAAGAAACAGAATAAGCAACTAAAGTGCTACAGGAATAGGCTCTCATCTAGGAAAATAATGAATGTTCTAAACCCTGTACTGACCATGGGTATGTGCTGGCCTAAACAATCTGGTGTGTCCGGAATATATCCCATCCTGTACATATGAAAATGTGGCAACCCTACTAATGGTCAAAACATTCGCACAATAACTAGCCAGCCACTTAATCACTCACAAACCAGTGACCTGTGGAGGAAAGGTGTTGAATGACACTTGAATGACTAATGACAATAATTAAGAGTAATAGACGCTTTTAACTGCAGAAAATAAGTATTAATACATATGGCTCTGAATCTGTCAACACATTTCAAGTTAATAGTACTAATATTGTAGAAGTGTCCGTGATTGTCCCTAATTTGTCATTGTCTTGTCCCTGTCACTGTTGACATTAGTTCCTGAGTATTACAGAGGTCCGTACACATATGTAGAGCAACCAACTGTCACATTTGTTGACAGTACTATTGCATACCTGTAGTGAAGTCATAAGTGATGTCCAGAATAATATTCATCGTATATATGAATGAATGAAATAGCCAAATGTAAAGGGAAACACCAGTGGAAACACCCCCCCCACCCTGTATTATGTAGTGGAACCACTCCCCACCCTATATTATGTAGTGCCAACATAATAATCTGGTCAGAGGTGCCCAAACCCCTGTGTCTGTAAACACAGGTAGAATGTTAAAATTGGAACCAACTCTGTCCATGTGCTACATCTGACATTTGAACAGGTACAGGACAGTTCCGGTCACCATTCGGACAAGCCTTAACCCGGATCACCACATGAACACCTTGACAATCAAACACACGTATGTGCCAGGACTATAAGCTTTGGAGTTCTGAATATCCTTGGAGTGAGTAAACATGCAGCATAGGTCCAGAGCAGTAGGGAATAGGGAATGTCGCATGTGTAGTACTGTGGTTTTCCCAGCAGGAGAATGGATGCCTGCTGTGTAAGTGAAGCGGTGAGGCATATGTTAGGGTAACTATGAACCATGGGTATACATATAAATGAAGCAAAACACCAATAGTGTAGTGGTTAGAGCATCCGCCTAACGTAAAGGCATTCTCGGTTCAAGTACGACTATAGCACATATCATTTTCTTGTGTAATGAATGCCTCTGTGATGCAAAGCCAACATTCAAACATGTAAAGGTGAA